>NC_050445.1:58541919-58869002 GCF_903995425.1 Onychomys torridus
CAATAACTAGGCAGAACTTTCAGGGCAGAGAGGACACTTGGAAGAAGAAGGTTGGAGACATAAAGAGTTGTCAGCCAGAGGCAAAAGAATCAAGAGAAGAATGTGCCATGCTGAACAAAGGTACTGCCACATGGTAGAACATAGATAAAAAAAAATATGGGTTACTTTAAGGTGTAAGAGCTAGTTAGTAACAAGCCTAAGCTATTGCCCAAGAATGTATAATTAATAAGTCTCTATGTGCTTATTTGGGGATCTGGCTGACAGAACAGAACTGATTGGCAGGACAGAAAATCTCCACCTACATCTGTATTATGTGCCCCCTTTATCTTCAACTTGGTTTCTAATTTGGATATTCTCCCTCTTCCTATGAGTTAGTTTGGATAAGGGTTTGTTTATCTCATTAATTGTCTCAAAGAACCTTGTTTCATTTACTCTTTATCTTGCTATTTTTGTTTCTATTTTATTGATTTCAGCCTCACATTTGATTATTTCTTGCAATCTACTGCTCTTGGGTATGATTACTTCTTTTTGTTTTAGAGCTTTTGGGTGTGCTGGTAAATTGCTAGTATTCAATCTCATCAACTTTTTTCTTTAGGCAACTAATGTTATGGATTTTTTTCTTAGCACCACTTTCATACTACCCCATAAATTTGGGTGTTCTGTGTATTCATTTTCATTCATACAAACTCTTTAATTTCTTTATTTCTGTCTTGACCCATTTCTCACTTCAGTGGAGTTTTATTCAGTTTTGTAATCTTTTTGTTGTTTCTGTTGTTATTGATATCCAGCTTTAATATATGGTGGTATTATAGGATGCAAGGAATTATTTCAATTTTCTTCATTAATGGAGACATGCTTTGTGTCTAAGTATGAGGTCAATTTTGAAGAAGTTTTCCTGAATTGTAGAGAAAACGTTGTATTATTCTGTGTTTGGGTGAAATAGTCTGTAAATATCTGTTAGGTCCATTTGGTTTCTAGCATCTGTTGTGTCCAGTATTTCTGTTTTCAATTTTTGTCTGAATGATCACTCCAATGGTGAGAGTTGAGTATTGAACTCTCCTGTTATGAGTGTGTGAGAATCAACATGTGATGTACTCTGTAGTAGTGTTTCTTTTACAAACTTAGAAATCCTTGTTTTGGGGGCATAGATATTAAGAATTCAAATGTTGTATTGTGGAATTTGTCATCGTATTAGTATGTATTTATCTTCCCTATTTCTCTTGATTGGGATTTGAGTTGATGTCTATTTTGTTAGATATTAAAATGGCTATAAGCATCTTGCTTCATCAGTCCATTTGTGTAGAATATTTTTTCAAGCCCTTTACCATGAGATAATATCTATCCTTGGTGTTGAGATGTATTCTTGGATTCAGCAATTGGATGGATCCTGTTTTGTATTCATTTTGTTAGTCTATGTCTTTTTATCAAAAAATTGAGACCACTGATATTGTGAGGTATTAATGACCCATAGTTGTTGATTCCTATTACTTTGTTGTTGTTTTTGTGGGGGGGGGGTAGGTTTGTGTGTGAGTGTGTGTATGTGTGTGTGTGTGTGTGTGTGTGTGTGTGTGTGTGTGTGTTTGTCTACTTTTTATATTTGCCAGTGAGTGTGAGATGGTTTATTCCCTATGGTCTTATGTGTGTAGTTAACCTCCTTATTTTGAAGTTTTGCTTCTAGCACTTTATGCAATAGTAAATTTGTAGACAGATATGGTTTAAATTGGACTTAATCATGGAATATCTTATATTATCCATCTATTGTGATTGAATATTTTGCTGGATGTAGTAATCTGGCTGGCAACTGAGTTATCTTAAAGTCTGCAACACAACTCCACAGGACCATGTGGTTTTTAGGTTCTCCACTGAGAAGTCTGGTTTGATTTGGTGTAGGTTTATTTGTTATTTGGTCTTCTTCCTTTGCAGCTTTTAATATTCTTTATTTCTTTTGCACATTTAGTGTTTTGATTACTAGGTGATCAGGGAGTTTCTTTTCTAGTCAAGTCTATTTGGTGCTCTGTATACTTCTTTTATATTTATAGGCATCTCCTTCACATGCTAATAAAATTTTATTCTATGATTCTATTGAAAACATTTGTGGGCCTTTTAGCTGGGTTTCTTCTCCTTCCTCTATTCCTACTACTCTTAGGTTTAGTCTTTTCATCGTGTCCTAGATTTTTTGCTGTATGTTTTCTGTCAAGAAATTTTTAGACTTAACATTTTCTTAGACTGATGTATACATTTCTTCTATCATATTTTCAATGCATGAGATTATCTATTCCATCTCTTGTTTCTGAAGCTTGCCTCTATAGCTCCTGTGAAAATTCCTGAATTTTCCATTTCCATAATTCCTTCACCTTGTTTTTTTTTTTAAATTAATTCTATTTCCATCTTCTTGTCTTGAACAGTGTTATTCATTTCCTTACACTCCTTGTTTGTGTTTTCTTGGATTTCCTTAAAGAATTTATTAACTTATTCTTAAGGACTTTTATCATATTTATTTAGGTGTTTTTAAGGACTTTTTTTTTTCTTCATCAATATTGGTATATTAAGTGCTTCCCATGGTAGGATAGCTGGGCTCTATTGGAGACATATTGCTCTGACTATTATTGACTTTTTACACAGGCACTTAGGCATCTAGGTTTAGGTTGATTATAAGCCTAGGAGCTGATTTCTGGATTTGTTGTGTGTATTTTGTTCCTTGGTTTCTGCTTTCTCTTTCGATGTTTAGAGAAGGTAAGGCCTGTGTGTTATATGGTAGGTCAATATTGTTGGAACTGATAGCTTTGGCCACAGTAGTTTCCAAATAATTGTGTTCCTTGGTATCAGGAGCTGACACTTGGAAGTGGGCATAGGCTTAAGATCTGAGGGGGACCACAGGAGGAAGCAAAGCATGGAAGATCTATAGTTAGTCTCCCTGACTTCTGGGCAAAAGTTATCTTTGGTTTAGTAGAGAGTACCTGCTCAAGTTCAGAGCTAGGATGAAACAAGTGGAGAGAGGGAGGTTAGCAAGGCAACGTCTGTGTGACCCACAGGAGATGTGGGCAGCAAGCTGCAGTAGGTTTTCTGTTGCATAGACTGGGGGATTGGATCTAGGGAACAAAGAGAAAAGAGAGGATCTGCAGTTGGAGGCTGAGATAAAGTGACAAGTGGTGGAAAGAAGTTAGAAGTCTGTGGGGTCCACAGGAGATGGGGGGGAATGGAGAAGAAAGAGTATAGCACTTAATTTGAAAACAAGATGAAAAGTATGAGTAAATGTACTAAGTATGATAGTTTAGGAAATAAAAAGACAAGAGTATACAGTAGTATTTCTATACTGTAAGATAAAATAAAGGTTAATCACTTATTGAAAATAAATATCTGTTCAAGTGTAGTTTTATGCATAGAAGGTATATAGAGTGAGCCAGACTATAGATTCGGTCATGTACTAAGAATTCCTGATTTCTTTCTCAGCTCTTTTATCACTTGTAGACAGGAGGGTTACTGATTTTTTTTTAGTTCATCTTGTATCCTGCCACATTACTGAAGGAGTTTATCAGCTGTAAGAGTTCCCTGGTAGAATTTTTGGGGTCACTATGTACATTATCATATCATCTGCAAATAGTGAAAGTTTGATTTCTTCCTTTCCAATTTCTATCCCTTTGATCTCCATTCATTGTCTTATTGCTCTAGCTAGAACTTCTAGTACTACATTGAATAAATATGGGGAGAGGGGACAGACTTGTCTTGTACCTGATTTTAGTGGAATCGCTTTGAGTTTCTTTCCATTTAATTTGCTGTTGGCTGTTGGCTTGCTGTAAATTGCCTTTATTATGTTTAGGTATGTTCCTTATATTCCTGATCTCTCTAGGACTTTTATTATGAAGGGTGTTGGATTTTGTCAAAGTCCTTTTCAGCATCTAATGAGATGATCATGTGGTTTGTTTTTTCTTTCAGTTTGTCTATATGGTGTGTTACATTGACAGATTTTTATATGTTGAACCATCCTTGCATCCCTGGGATGAAGTGTACTTGATCATGGTGTATAATTTTTTTATGTCTTCTTGGATTAGGTTTGCCAATCTTTTATTGAGTATTTTTGCATCAATGTTCATGAGGGAGATTAGTCTGTAATTCTCTTTCTTTGTTGTATCTTTGTGTGGTTTGGTTATCGGGGTAACTATAACCTCAAAAAAGGGTTAATAATATTCCTTCTGTTTCTATCGTGTGGAACAATTTGAAGAGTATTGAAATTATCTCTTCTTTGAAATTCTGGTAGAATTTTGCTCTAAAACCATCTGATCTTGGACTGTTTTGCAGCATTATTTGTAATTGGCAGAACTTGGAAACAACCTACATGCCTCTCAACTGAAGAATGGATAAAGAAAATGTGGTACATATACACAATGAACTACTACTCAACAGAGAAAAACAATGACATCATGAGGTTTGCAGGCAAACGGATAGAACTAAAAAATATCATCCCAAATGAGGTAACCCAGACTCAGAAGGACAAACATGGTATGTACTCACTCATAAGTGGGTACTAGATATAAAGCAAAGGATAACCACACTGCAACCCACAGCTCCAGGGAGCTAGTTAGTAAGTAGGACCATAGGAAGGACTCATGGATTACCCAGTGATGGAGAAATAAATGAGATCTACATGATCAAACTGGGAGGTGAGGGGGTAATGGAGAGCAAAGGATGGAGGATGAGAGTTTAGGGGAGGGGGAGGCTTGACCTGGAATGGGAACAGAGTGAGAGAGCAAGGAAAGAGATACCATGATAAATGAAGACACCATGGGAATAGGGAGAAACAGAGTGCTAGGGAGGTTCCCAGGAATCCACAAGGATGACTCCACTATAGACTACTGGCAATAGTTGAAAGGGTGTTTGAGCTGACCTGCTCTGGTGATCAGATGGCTGAATACCCTAACTGTCATCATAGAGCCCCCATCCAGTGACTGATGGAAGCAGATGCAGAGATCCATGGCCAGGTCCCAGGCAGAGCTCCAGGTGTCCAATTGATGAGAGAGAGGAGGGATTCTGTGAGCAAGGGATATGGAGACCATGACTAGAAAAAGTACATAGACAACTGGCCAAACTAGTGGAAATACATGAATTCTGGACTAATAACTGAGGAGTCCCCATGGTACTGGACTAGGCTCTCTGGATAAGCGAGACTATTGTTAAGCTTGAACCGTACAGTGCCCCCCCCCAGGCAGTAGGATCAGGACCTGTCCCTAGTGCAAGTGCATGAGCCAGCTTTTTGGAACCTAATGCATATGATGAGACACTTTGCATATCCTTGGTGCAGGAAGGAGGGGCTTGGACCTGGCTCAACTGAATGTCCCCATGGGAGACCTTGTCTTGGAGGAGGTGGGAATGGGGGTGGTTTAGGGGGGAAGGTTGGGGGGCAGGAGGAGGGAGGACAGGGCAATCTGTGGTTGGTATGTAATATGTACAGAAAATCTCATAGTAAAACAAAACTATTTTAAAAAGAATTCTTGGAATAGTCATTTGAGGAACAGTGAAAACAAACCTAGAGAAATATTCTGAAAATACAAGGCACCTCTCCTTCCTGAGAGCCTGTTTCAGATTCAGAGCACTTTTTAAGGAGACCAGTGGGCATACTATATTTTGCACTTCCTTGATTTATTTTTATTAGCTCTATGAGAATTTCATACAGTGCATTTGATATTATTTACCCCCTTTTACAAGCCCATCCAGTTCCTTCCCACTCAACTTTGTGTCTTTTTCTCCTTTCTCTTCTCCCTCTCATCTCCTTTCTCTTTCTTCCTCTACAAACTCACCAAATCCAATCTGTGCTATCCATATACTCAAGTTTGTGGCTATCCACTCAAAGAATCATCAAACAACCAGGAGACATACCTTTAGAGAAAAGCCTGATTCTCCTCTCTCAGAAGCTGCCTATTTGCCAATAGCTCCTCAGCTAAAGTTGGGGCTTCATACATACCTCCCCTCTAGTTCTGGAATTTTGTCTGGCTTCAATTTTCACAGATCTTATACATGCTGTCACAAACACTGTGAGATGCCTCAGTCAAGGAAATGTTGTGACTTATACACCAGAGAAAACCATTTGGTCTTTCTATAGGGTGCAAGCCAATAGAAAGTCATTATTAGCCTGCCAGCAACTACACTGCATCTTAAGAACCTGAACACAATACTAAGACATTACATTCTCAGGGTGGGATTTTAAGCACAGAAACCACATCCTGGATTGGCACACCTCATTAAAAAAAAAAAAAAAAAAAAAAAAAAAAAAAAACATTGTCATTAAAAAAGCATGATTAGTACATTGGGGACTTCTAGAATTATGAACTTTGATATATTAGGTCTTTGACTTTATTTTGGCAGGAGTTGCTCTCTGTGTGTTGGGTTCCAAGACTTGAATGTTACTTTTATCATAGCATTAGTTGTGCTAAGGTCTAGGGGTCTGTAACAAAAATATACTGAAAAGATTTGTGAGTGAATAGAAGAGCTGGTAATTTGAACAAATTAGTGACTACTCAGTCTCAAGGCTGATGATGATAATGATGAAGTGGAGGAGGAGAATAATGAAGATGATAGACTTGGAAGACTAGCAGCATTAAATCACTGGTGTTTAAATACCTATGTAATATTTTGAAGAATCTCTTTGTCTACTCTTAAATATATTTTATGCATGATAAGAAACTTGTTTAAAAGATTGTATATCCTTTTTGCTTAAGAGTGCTTATCAACTCAGATAAATCAAGTACCCTTTAACCATCTGATTCTGGAAACTTTCACTATCAGTTAAATCATTTCTCTTCTACTTCACATTTAACCAGGGCAGTGCTAAATTAGGATTAGGCTTTATGTTCTACATTTCTTAAGCTGAACCTAAGTCAGCCTTTATCATGAATTCCCTGGACTGAGCATTGATACATGACCTAGCTAGAACTGGAGCATGATACCCAAGAACTTCCACATAGATGGGCCTTTCCAAATTCAAAATAGCCAGTATCAATAGAGAAAAATCTTCTGCTAACTGCTGCTTGTTTTTGCTCCATTTAAAAGTCTCTGAGTTTAAACCTCAAGTTCAAGCAAAAGGAAGGAAACTGTCTACGTGTAGAAACTTTTGTCTCCCAACAGAACAGGGAGAAAAGGAATGAAATTGAAAGCTGCCACAGATTCCAGAGAGCTGTCTGTAAAAGAGCTGCAGCGTCTGAATGTGTTTCATACATTGGAGCATTTTAAGATCTTGGGAGTATTACAAGCAAATGATTTAACTGCTTTCAGCTGTCCTGTAAGTTGTTCATAATCACTGATTCTGCTTTTCAGATGAGCATAATAAAGTGCTCAATATCGCTCTTTCTGTGGCAGCCGCAGTGCTGACTCCTCAGTATGAGACACTCACTCACAGGATGTCTTCACATCCAAGCAAAGCAAAAATAAAAAAGGAAAGAAAGCCCATGTAGCAGCAGTCTGGCATGCCTTGGGCTTCTTTTTTTTTTTTTTTTTCCTGGTTAGGCAAAGGTGCTGAGACTTTGAAAACTTAGTTATGTTTAATCAAATTTCTTTTAGTGTCTATGATGGCTGACCTCAGTAATTTGGAAGAAATGATTTTTTTTTTCTTTTTCAGTACATTTTTCTAAGTCTTCCATGCACATTGACTAATATTTCAAGTTAGAATACTGAATCAGCTGAAAAATTTAGGAATACTTTTCCATGGCACTCACTAGTAAACAAAGACGTTATTGCTCTTTGGTAAGAACACTAGGTCCTTGCTTCACTTGAATCATCAACTCTGTCATATTTAAGGAAAATAGAGATGTTAACAAGCTCCTGTAAAACAGAAGAACTTGGCCAAGGATTATGTTGATTTCCATGGCCAGTCTTTATCCAATTGGTCTTGGGTATTTGATTTCAATAAATGCCACCTTATGAATATGAGAACATTTTTAATTATAAGAATTAAACAGAATGTTATATATGATGAAGCATTTTGAATTAATGCTTTATAAAATCAAATTTTCTCAAAATTAACATCCTAAAACTTACAGTTATATGTGACTGCAATCAATGTTCTTAGGAGGCATGAAGCACGAGATTTGTCTCAAGTTCAAAGCCTATTTTGTGTTACACAGTAAGTTGTTGGATAGCCAGGGCTACCCAGGGAAAGCCTGTTTCAAAAATTTAAACCAAAACAAAAACAATACTGTATCAGATTACTTTAATTCTTTATCCTTCCCTTATGAATGACTATTAGAAATGAGGAGAGATGACATGAGCATGTAAGTCGTTGTCTTTGTCCCTGCTTATAGACAAAGGATGGTGAACTGTTACTAGCCACTATCCCCATAGTAATGAGAATACATACTGAGCACATGTAAAAATGAGAAGCCATATTTCCTGTATGCTTTTTACATCTAATTCACAATAGAAATTGTG
The DNA here is from genome assembly GCF_903995425.1 of Onychomys torridus. NCBI lineage: Eukaryota > Metazoa > Chordata > Mammalia > Rodentia > Cricetidae > Onychomys > Onychomys torridus. The sequence continues at coordinate 58,550,335 of NC_050445.1, forward strand.
AAAAATTCTGATTCTGATTCAAAGCATTTCCTGTAAAAAAAAAAAAAAAGAATGTCATTATTTGTTGATACATTCTTTGCATTTGAAAATAATTATTGACCATCAATTTTAGATGGTCAGGTTTTTTTTTTTGTTTTTTCATGTGTATTAAGTATATATTAAGCATTTCAGTCAGAAATTTCCTGCATACTAATGTATAAAAATACACACATTGCTGAATACTATGAACTAACATTTAAGATGAGGAATATACATACACGCATACACACATAGATGAATGTAATTGAAAGTGTTCCTGTGTCCTGCCTGGTCCCATGGCTGCTCAGACCCAAATAAATACACAGTGGCTTATATTACTTTTAAACTATGGCCATGACAGACTTTTTCTAGCTAGTTCTTACATCTTAAATTAATCCATTTCTATAAATCTACACTTTGCCATGTGGCTCATAGCTCACTGGTACTTTACATCTTGCTTCTCCTGGAGGCAGCTAGCAGCTCCTGCCCCACTCTCCTTTCTTCTCTCCTCTCTCTCTTGGATTTTCCTGCCTACCTCTAATCTGCTTTGTGATAGACCAAATGGCTTTACTTATCAACCAATCATAGCAACACATTTTCACAGCATACAGAAAGACATCCCCATCCCATGCATATGTTTAATCTCATGGCCAGCATTTCTGACATAGAAATATTGATTAATCTGTCATATTTTGGTTAATATGTCAGGTGGTTACTCTCTCATTAATGTCCATATGGAGGCCATTTGTATTCATCTTATGTTTTGAGAAAAGGTATCTCTAAAAGAATGGAGCTCATTCTTTTAGCTAAACTGGAGCCAATGAGACCCTAGAAACTATCCTTGACTCCTTACCTCCCACCATTGACATTATTGATGGATGCAGCTCCTAAAGTCTTATACAGTGCTTGGAATTTGAATGTAGTTCCACTGAGTCATCTGCCTGACTGATCAAGTTTTAAGGATGTCTAAAATTTCAAATTGGATAATAGGTTATAAAGATTTAATAGAAGCAATTTACTTTTAATAAATGAGTGTATTTCACTGTTTTCTTGTTTTTGATTTTGTCATTGAAATTAGTAGTCCTTTAGTTAATAAAGATTTTAGAATTCTTTTCTGACTTCATGTTAGAGTATGTGAATTTAACTTTTACACTTTTCATTCATCTCTCTTACTAAAGTTTTGACAAGTACAATTACTGGAAAACATAAGCAGCCATTGTTGAGCAGTATTAACGTAAGGCAGCATTTGAATTTCCTAGATAGATCTATGGTGAATGCAGTCCTTTGTGTCAAAAGTACAGATTTAGCAAATAGTTTTACTCACAAAGCTCATTCCATAAAAATGCTCATCGTTTATTTACAGTATGCCATTTTTATACATTTTGATATTTAGTGTATTTGAAAGAATGAATCACTGTTCAAAGCATACAGCAAAAACATTTATAATGCGCCAACTGCCTGAGCAAAAGTGACAGACCCTGTTTTGTTTTCTATTTTATTATCTACCTTACATTTTGACTTTACATATAATATTCTGTTCCTTGTGGTAGTGTTTTCTGCTCTGACTTTTGACTTATTCATGTTGACTTCAAACAAGTAATATTGTTATCTTGGTTTTAATGTCTTAAAGATTTCCTTTTGTTATTTTTAATTATGTGTGAGTGAGAGAGAGTATATGAACATACATGTATGTGGTTACCCATGGAGGTAAAAGCCACCAGATTCCCAAGCAGTTGGAGAGAGACAGAAGAAATGGTAATCTCCCCCGTGTGGGTCCTTAGAACCTAACTCAGGTCCTCTGAAGGAGGAGTGCATGTTCTGAACTGCTGAGTCACTTCTCCAGATTTATCATTTGGCAAATTTTAATTTTTATGGTATAATTCGATATTTGACTAATTGTTTCACTTCCTTAACTATTTTTCTAAAATTCAAAATATTACTGGAAAATAAATTTTAAAAAATTCCTCAATAACAGTAAAATTTAGACAGTAAATGTTGGGCTATTAGATAAGCAAGGACTACTAATTATATGTAGTAATATTCAAATTTATATTTCCATTCTTTATTTGTTATGTTTAAGACTGTGACATTTGTATTTTTGTTAAACTACAGGTAGATAAGAATGGACATAAAACTTCTTAAACAATTTCAAAACAATTAAAGGAGGATTTTTGGATGATGTATGGGCTAAGTATTATGATCTTATCTCATTTTTGTTAGTGTTAAAATCTACTGCTATATGCTCATTTTTATGTATAATAATATGGTTGGGTGAGTGTTTATTGTATATGTGTGTGTGATGTATGTACAGGAGTGTGTGGCCATGTACATACTGAGGCCAGAGAGTATATTAAACATCTTACTACATCATTCTATCTCAGTATCTTAAGACAAGTTTCTCTCATGGGGTTAGATGTTTGCTATTTCATCCAGCAATGAACTCTTGAGTTCCACTTGTCTTCACTCCTCAAAGCTGGTGTTACAGGAACACAAAGCTATGCCTGGCTTTTTCTGTGTGTGCTAAGATTTCAACTCAATTTCCTGTGCTTGCAGAGTAAATATTCATGCAACCTGTATCACCTTCACAGCCTCTAAGTTGCCATTGTGAAGTACTGGCAGAATATTACTCTAACATTTGTACTTGGAAATTCTGACCCCTAATAGTATAGTATAGAGGGCCTTGGTGGATGATTAGAGTTAAAGGAAGTGATAATGCTCACTAGCACTGGATTTATGAAATTAGGAGATGAGAAAGAAGAAATCCATTAACAAAGGCCCAACATTCATATTGACTCCCTGACCTTGGACTAGTAGCATAGAGAACTGAAAGAGACATATTTCCAATGTATAGGTCAATTTTTTTTTAATTAAAGAAGCATGATTTGAGACTAGTTTACCTCTTTTTTATCCTGTATCTTCAGCATAGGCTTTCACCTCATGTATTCATAAAATTTGCTTCACGGCTGGGCAGTGGTGGTGCATGCCTCTTTAATCCCAGCACTTGGGAGGCAAAGACAGGCAGATATCTGTGAGTTCAAGGTCAGCCTGGAATATAGAGTGAGATCCAGGACAGGCACCAAAACTCCACAGAGAAACCCTGTCTTGAAAGACCAAAAAAAATACATAAATAAATAAAAACTTGCTTCATGATGTTTTAAATCCATACATCAGTTAAGAACAAGCTGAACAATTCATGCTCTTACAGTCCCTCCTCTTTCTTGACAATTGGACTCCTGGAGCTCCACCTGGGGCCTGACCAAGGATCTCTGCATCCACTTCCATCAGTTATTGGATGAGAGTTCCAGCTTGACTGTTAGGGTGTTTGGCCATCTGATCACCAGACTAGGTCAGATCAGGCTTTCTCCCAACCATTGCCAGCAATCTACAGAGGATGTATCATTGTGGATTTCTGGGGACCTCTCCAGCACTCTGCCTATTCCTTTTCTCATGTGGTCATTTTTTATCATGGTCTGTTAGCTTGAACTGTTTGGGAGGCACCCAGGCTGTCGGTCGGGGACCTGTCCTTAGTACATGAGCTGGCTATTTGGAACCTTGGGTTTACACAGGGACACTTTGCTCAGCCTGGAAGGAGGGGACTGGACCTGCCTATACTGAATCCACCAGGTTTAAATGAAATCCCAGGGCAGTCTTGGCTCTGGAGAAGATGGGAATGGAGGGGAGGGGCTGGGGGGGAAGTGGGGGCCGGGGACAGGAGGGGGGAGGACAGGGGAACCCATGGCTGATGTGTAAAATTAAAACACAAATATAATAAATAACAAAAAAAGAACAAGCTGAATAATAATAAATATAACCTATTATGTTTAGGCACATCTTAAATATTTATTATTGTAAGTTAAAATCGTAACTATAATTAAAATTATATATGTAAAACTAATGATTTATACATATTCATATTTAATTTTACTGTAAAACCAAATTTATACAGATAGTAAATATATGTACTTATAGTGTTTTAAATGAAGTCTTCTGATTCTAACATACCAATTATTTTTTATCAAATGTGTATGAATCAAGTATGATCTTACATATATGATCACTTTTATTAATACATATATTTTATTCAACAAATACCCAATCAATTTACACACATCATTCTTATATTATTTGTAAATAATAAATCAATGAAAAATTGATTCCAAATTATATTGGTTCTATTTTTAAACCACAGAAGACTGTATGCAAACAGGAAAGGGATCTCCTGATATTGCTAATACAAGAAAAACTATCATAAAATTTGATTAAGTTATCTGCTTTGTAAAATTATGTTTTACTCAAGTTTTAATAGCACTTTTATAGCTGTTTAGAAAAGAAAATGGATACTTTTGTAAACATTGTTAATGAGAAAGACTTTGAAAACTCTTGTTTTGAGAATTATTGCCCACAAAAACAAGTGTATATACAATTTGAGTGTGTTGAATTTACATACTTAGGGATACATATGTATATACCATGCCTTTCGATAGAAAGCAAGGAAGGATATATAGGAGAGTTTGGAGGGAGGAAAGGGAAGGGAAAATAATGTGATTATATTATAATCTTGAAAACTACAAGAAATAACTGAAAAACTAATACATTATAGGTTGATTTAAAAAAAAAAACTCATACATAAGAGGTAGAATAATGCAATATCACATTCTTAATGGAATCTGTAAAGCTGCTAAGGAGAAGACAGTAAAGCTTCCCTGGAAGTGACCCTTAAGAACTCCCTTACTTTGTCGAAACAGCTTAAAATACCTACCCTCAGATTTATCAAGTCTCATTCCCCCACAGAGGTGCATAGTTCCTGGAAGAACTGCAACACTGGGTCAATGGATGGAGTGGGCAGAGCAACCTGTCATCAGTTTCCTAGATCAAAAACTCTGTTTAATATGTTATCCTCAGATAGAGAACGGATCTTATATCAAACTGATAAGATCAAATGCTACACTTGTTCTTATCAGAAAGGCCAAGAAGCAAGAATATTATGAAATTTGAAAGAAATTGTTAAACATCAGGCAAGAGACGATCGCCTTTAAAAATCCTGTTTCTTGAAATCACCACTGGGGAACACATGTTGACTAGTAAAGAGCATACATAGAAATTCTAGCATGTAAATGAAAATCTTTTGGTGTATATTTTAAGGTGTCTTCATTCTTGTTCTTCTCTGGATAGCAAATGCTTCAACTAAGTAATACATTTAAAGAGCTGTACCTCTTTTCTCTGGCTGCAGCATCCGTTTAGTAGCGGCCTGAATCAACTCCTTTTAGTACCGTATTTGCAGGTGCTCTGCATCTCCTTCCATGCACAGCTCTTCCTCTCTGTCTCTCAACACTTTCTGCTTTCTTCCGTCCATCTTTCTCCTCTCGGTTTTGCTCTTTGTTTCTGCCCCTCACTTCCTTCTTGATTTCTCCTTCCCTCTGTTCTTTACTTAATTCTTTTCCCCCTTCCTTGCTTGCTCCTTTAATTTCTTATTTTTACAATCCAACTGCAGAGAATTTTCTGTTTTCATCTTTGTTTTAGGTTTCAGCCTTAGCCCTGGTAGCTACTCTAAGAAAAAAACAAAACAAAACAAAACAAACAAAAAAAAACATTTCTTTATGAAGATTTGTTTTGACAGCAGTAAAGAGATGTTGTACTTAATTTCACTGGGTTTTAAACCAATGTAATTCACTTAATTGATAAAACATAAGTAAAAAACACCTTTTAAAAGTAACTCACAATTAGAGTTATTTACATTGCACAGCTATTACTTTTCTATTTATGTCCAAAAATTAGATACAGAGATACATAGACTTTACTTTATTTTTGTTAAATGTCAGAATTGTGAAATGTACCATTTATCAGCCAGAAAGGGTACGGGACATGCACTTTGGGCTTTGGGCTTTTCTTTTTATAGTTCTTCCAGGGACTCCCTTGTGACCTTCAACAAATGGAGCTCAGTTGAGCTAACTGTGAAAGGAGGCTAGACATAGTGACCTGTCTCGCTGGTGTTAGAAGACTCTATAAATCAGAGCCTACAGAGTTCTTTAAGTTTCTCAGATGAATTGTGCTGGATAAGGGTGAAATGTCAAAGCAGAAAAACTGCTTGTACCTTTTATGCGTCAGTTATTACCAAATGGCACTACAAAAGAGGATCCCTGCACACCTTCATAAAACTAGTCTCATTTTCTGATAGAGATTTAGTTCAGGCACTTTGAAAAAAAAATGTTTAATAGATTGTGTTAACCTCGGAAAACTATTTTTTACTTAATGTAGTCAATAAACCTACAAGTCCCTCTTCTTTCTGATAACCAGTATAAATAAAGCCTTTTCCAAAATCATGGATTAATACATGTGTTTTATGTATTTGTGTGTGATAGCACCTTTGCTTATTCCCCAGAGAGGCTTTTGGTGTTGATTAACAGCTATACTGTCTTTGCCAACTCAATATCTAAGAAAGTTGCTGATATATTTTAAAGCATCTATATTCAGAGCTGAAAATTAATTTTGTGTTGAATTTTTTTTGAACATCTACTGATTAAACTTAAGCAGCTAAAACATTTTAGGCATTTAACTTCAATGTTGTGTCCTCCCCTATCAGAGCAAAATTGGGCATTTTCCCATACACAATAGAGGAAAAAAAGCAATTACTATCAATCAGTGGCTAAGCAACAGATTGGAGTATTTAGAAAGACTCATTCATACACAGATTTGCAGCAGTGTTCAGCTTCTCTGATTAGATTCCATAGATTTTAAATTGTAGCTAATTAGGCTGTCATAGGTTCATTAATGGCTCTACTGATTCAGCACTCCCTCACCTGCATGCATATCAAAGCTCATTAGCGCCCTTGTCTAAAATACCACCTGCATTAATTACTGCCGGTGCACCAGGCCTCTTCAGAAGGCTCTTCTGACAATGATTCTACCTGCTTGTAGTGCCCCTTGCCCCTGCAAGCTCTTCAGGAGAGCTCCCACATAAAGTTCATGGTGCCGCACATGTGGCGGGACTGCAGCTGGTGTAAGGGCAGGGAAGCCTGTTTCATGCTTAACAGCAGGATATAAATAATTAGTGATGCCTGTGCTGTGGCCTTGACACAGGCTGCTACATCCCATTCAAAGCTCCTCTTAAACCATTCCGCCCTACAAAAGAAAATCCATGTCATCCTTCTTTTCATTCTTGAGTCTTTAAGCAGCTTCAACTAAAATGCTAAGGCTGAGCCAGAGGAAGAACATTAGCTTCTTTTGAGTTCATGGCCTTTGTTCCTGGAGTGTGTGACATGAAATCCCTGGAAGGGCTATTGAAGCCATCTCAGTTCCCAGGTACTTGAAAAAGTCACTGCACAATTTAGCAGTTACATCATCTCTAAAGCCAAAGTAATATTTTCCTGATTTACATATAATTTTATTTTTATTCCCTTTCATTACCTCAGATAATCTCTCTCTCTCTCTCTCTCTCTCTCTCTCTCTCTCTCTCTCTCTCTCTCTCTCTCTCTCTCTCTCTCTCTCAGGATCGAACCCAGGGCCTTGTGCTTGCTAGATAAGCGCTCTACCACTGAGCTAAATCCCCAACCCTCTTTCTTTCTTTCTTTCTTTCTTTCTTTCTTTCTTTCTTTCTTTCTTTCTTCTTTTCTTTCTTTCTTTTTTCTTTCTTTCTTCAATATTTATTTCCTTTCTTTAATTTCTTTATATAATAGCAAAAAATATTGAATTAAGTTACTAATAAAAATACTAATAATTTCATTAGAAATCTATCTACTCAGTCTTGAGGGAGTTCTAAGGATGATCTGAAAGTATGATAACAGTTTGGGAGTTGGCTGATGGTAAAACTAATTCTTATTTTCTGTTCTCCTTACTGCTAAGTACTTCAAAAGTAATTGAGAATTACCAGGTGTGATTTTGGGATTATTTATGTGTCATCCAAATGTATTATTGTGATGAATTTATTTAAATAGACTTAAGGATGAAGTGTCAATCTCAAATAAAGTTCTTTCTGTAATTGTCTAATACACATATATGTCTTTTGTTGGGTAATATTATTTTAAGGTGTGTACTTTTGTTTATGTTGCATTTATCTAACTCTGTGAAGCGCTGTTACTGTGCCTGTCTAAAACACCTGATGGTCTAATAAAGAATTGAATGGCCAATAGTGAGGCAGGAAAAAGGGTAGGCGGGGCTGTCAGGCAGAGAGATCATATAGGAGAATTCTGAGGGAAAAAGAAGTAGTCAGAGAAGGAAGAGGATCCAGGGGCCAGCCACCCAACTATACATACAACAAGCCATGTAGTAAGAAACAGAGAAGGTAAACAGGAATAGAAAGGGAAAGCCTAGAGGCAAAACACAGGTGGGTTAAAGTAAAGTTGGCTAGAAATAAACCACACTAAGGCTGGGCATTTATAATTAAGAATAAGCCTCCATATGATTTATTTGGGAGCTATATTTCAGAGTGTCCTGGAAATCACAGAGACCCTCTCTGCTTCCCAAATATGGGAATTAAATATGTGCATCACTCAGCTCAGACATTTTAATCAGTAACTTAAGAAAAATGAAAAATGAAAATTTTTCATGAGTATATGGGGAAGAAAATAAAAATATACAAAGAAAATACATGTTAGAATGTAAAAATATAAATGAATTATGTTTGACTTACTAATTTCCTTCCAGTATTTAAAAATAAAATGGTCTTAATTAAAAAAATTACATAGAGCAAGAAATATGTGAAGTCATGTTGTTTGGACAAGGTAACTATATAATAAAATCTATTCACTCTCATTACATTTATCTTATTATATTACTTCACATAATAAAATTAATTCAGCAGTATTGAGTACACAGGGGTCCCAAGGATTTTACTATGTCCGGTGTGGAATATGTGAAGGAAAAAAAATCTACATACACTATGTTCTTATGTCTGTTAACTTTATTCCTCTAAGACAAAATTCTATCAACACAGCTACAGCTCCATCTGGCACTCAGGACAAGAATAAATCTAGATATACCAAGTTCTTTATTCATCTACTTTATTTCTCTGGTCTGAAATCCTGTCTACATAGCTTCAGTTCCATCCGGTTCCCTCTCATAGTCCTGTTAATGACTAAGCTCTTATGTTCCAGGCTCAACTTCATCCTCTATTTCCTCATTCTCCATCTCTACTATTCTCTATTCTTGGTACTAATGAACTCTGCAAGAGTTCTGCTTTAGTGTCTACAAAACCTCTGTCTTCCTTTCTTCTCTCTGGCCATGCTGTTCTGTCCATCTCTACAGAAAATGCCCATCCTTTCTATTCCTGGCCGATGGTTCTCTGACTCCTTAGGAATGTTGTTCTGCCTTCCACCTTGATATGTAAAAACTACTTTTTTTTTTTACACATCAGCCATGGGTTTCCCTGTCCTCCCCGCTCCCACCCCCCCCCCCACCTTTCCCACAGCCTCTCCCCTCCATTCCCATCTCTTCCAGGGCCAAGACTCCCCTGGAGATTCATTTAAACATGGTGGATTCAGTACAGGCAGGTCCAGTCCCCTCCTTCCAGGCTGAGCAAAGTGTCCCTGTGTAAGCCCAAGGTTCCAAACAGGCAGCTCATGCACTAAGGACAGGTCCTGGTCCCATAGCCTGGATGCCTCCCAAGCAGTTCAAGCTATTCAGCTGTCTCACTTATCCAGAGGGCCTGATCCAGCTGGGGTCTCCACAGCCTTTGGTTCATAATTCATGTGCTTCCATTCATTTGGCTATTTGTCCCTGTGCTTTTTCCAATCTTGGGCTCAACAATTCACGCTCTTACAGTCCCTCCTCTTTCTCAACTATTGGACAACTGGAGCTCCACCTGGGGCCTGGCTGAGGATCTCTGCATCCACCTCCATCAGTTATTGGATGAGAGTTCCAGCTAGACTGTTAGGGTGTTTGGCCATCTGATCACCAGACTAGGTCAGATCAGGCTTTCTCTCGACCATTGCCAGCAGTCTACAGAGGATGTATCATTGTGGATTTCAGGGGACCTCTCCAGCACTCTGCCTATTCCTATCAATTGCTCTAGAGAGCTGCTAGGCCTCAAGGCAGAGGGATGATCTGAGCTTCATTTCATAAGAAGCAGAGCTATGCCTCTCCAACCAACTTGTCTCCTAGGCTCAGCAGGAGAGTTACCTAGAAGTTCAGCAGGTCTGGAAATATTGGGCACACAAGAATTTCATAGTGGAAGACAATTGAAATATTAAAATCTAGATAGCACCAAATGTTCATAATAGATGGCTTGCCTTTTAAGAGACCCTTGGCCATCAAAGTATAGCTTTAATACACAGCTGAATCTCTATGATATATTCTTGTGGCTCACCACACAGCAGTACATTTTTTTGGATAAAGTACTAATATAATTTAATACCTATCAATGGTTTCAAGTGACAGTGAATTCCTTTTGTTTGCTGTGGTGGACATGTTTCAGTATTTAATTGAGCAGAGTAATCAAAAGTTACCAATATGCAAGAGGAGAAAAGAACCTCATTATTTTCATAGTTACAAACAAATAAAGCCTTTTTCCAGGTCTTACCATACATAGCCTGCTCCAGATTGTGACAAAAATTAGCAAAGTCAATTTTATAGGAAAACAGATAAGTAATTGGCTGCAGTTATACCTGGAGTAGAAATATTAATAAAGTATATCCTTGGAGTTTCAAATATTTTCCTCAGCTTACCACAAACTCGGGTTTTGTGGTTTTCAAATAATACCACTTTTATGCTTAGTTCCTCTTTCACCTTTTATCGTGGGTATATTATTATCCTTTAATAAAGTACTATAAATAGTTGCTTAGGGCCCAAAATGCAACTTACAATTGACCGAATGTATTTGCTCACAGCAAAGTGACTACTCTATTTCTTTACTAGATCCATTACTCCCTCATTCATTTGGGTAACAATAATGAGTTCTATGGGATTTCAGGAAGTAAGGAAGGGATTCATCAATATTAGATCCCTAGAGTTAGTTGGGCTGTACCCTCTGATGGGATCCCTAGTGCCTACCACAGGAGCATGACACTTTAGAGTGACTGGCTATCTCAAGCCTTTCTTTGCTTTACCCAAGCTACTGTGCCACTCTTTATTATTTCTTTTAATTTTTGATATTATAATATAATTGCATGATCCCTTTTCCTATCCTCTTTACAACCCTTTCTACACACTCATCTTACTCTCTCAAATTCATGGCTTTTTTATTTAATTCTTGTTACACGGAGAGAGAGACAGAGAAAGAGAGAGAGAGAGAGAGAGAGAGAGAGAGAGAGAGAGAGAGATGGAGAGAGAGGGACAGGGAGATCACATATATATTCCTTTATGGATAAGTACCTTTTCTAATGTGTATAATGTTACCTATATGATATAATATCAGGGCTGCTCACTTTGTATTGGATAACCAGTTGGAGGCTCTTGCTTGGAGAAGACCATTATTCTTGCTCACAGACTTCCAGGTTGTCCATAGATTTTCATATTTTAAATTTCATTTAATTAAAAAAAATTGGTATAGTATAGAGATTCTTTTTGCTATAACTGTAAAGGTTAAAGTTACCCTGTAAGCTCCACTTGCCCAGGGACAGATAACTTTGTGGAATGCCAAGATCTCTTGTTAAAGTAAACTAATAAACCACATATTTTCATTTAAATAAACAAGGTTGGTTGCCTCAACTGCACAGGATGTCCTTGATCACACATAGGCAGGAGTTATATAGGCAGGAAATATGTCAGAATATATGCTTGCCCTCAGTTGGATGAAGGTGAAAAGTACATAGTCTTATGGGTATGCTTTTTTAAGCACCTGTCTAACATAGTTTGTGGCCATTTCTCTGGGAAACTCAGGTCATGGACCTGGCTAGTGTCCATCTTCCTGGCCAGTATTAAATAAAGCCTGATTTAATTGCATAGTCATGGGTTTGGTCTTACCCTTGCCATTTTCAAGTTTAACATAACTAATATTCATTTATTTAAACTGCTTTTATGTGTTTCATTATGTATCTTTCTACTGCTACTTGTATGTTCACTAATACAAAAGGTCTTATATTCCATTCATTCTTTTCACGTAATTTTCATCTCTAGAAATTTTGATTTCAAATATTTTATACATATCATGTCTATGTTATTTTTGTGCACTTGGAATGCAATTACAATAGTAGTATTAGCAACTTTTAATAGCTAATTCAAACATCACTTGTATAAAAGTTATGGGCCATTAATTTAGTTAATTTTTCTTCAATCACATACCTTATCTCTTTCTATGCTGGTAATAGTTCATTGAATTACAGAAATAACCTTTTGAATACTAGAATATTTTATTCTTATATTCTTTTAGAGGAATGCAGGTAAGTATTCAAACTATTTTTTTTTAATTTTTCTAACTTACTTTACAATGTGTTAAATGTGACACAAACAATAGTTGTCAAAGTTACAATTTTCCTTAAAGGTAAATGAAGATTCTTTTGAACAACCTAGTCACTGCCTTGGTGGTCCTAAAGCATCTAGATAGTGGAACTGCCATCAAATGCCATCTGTGTTGTGTAAATTCCAGCTCTTCCTCTCACTAACATTTTTAAGACAATTTTCTTACCAAGCTTTTGTATCTCTCACAGAAATAATTTGACCCCTACTCCCATATCCAAAGAAGAGTGGATGAAGTATGTGAGGAGATCCAGGTCTCTTAAGCAGATCTCTGTTCTCTAAGACTGACAGGAAGATGCTGGAGCCTTTGCCATCAAGGCATTCTCAACTCTGCTTCTTGAACTCAGGGCTCAACTGGCAGGGACAATACTCAACTGTTGGCTGCTTGTCCTCAAGCCTTGCATTTGCTCTTGTGATAAACTGAGTCAGTACTAGGAATCATTTGTTTTCCCCCCATGAGGCATCTTGCCCTTTCTTCAGCACATGGTTTTTTATGTGTATTATGGTACTTTTTCATGCATTCTTCCCAGTTTCACCCTATTTCAAGTTAAGCTATACATCTATCTCCTTTTTATTCATTACAGTTATTTTATTTAAAAAATAGTGAATTATATTTCTAAAAAATAATAATTGAGATATTATGTACTGATCAGCTTGACTTTCTGTTTGCTTGATTATGTGTTTACTTTCAAAACATCAATTTATATGAATGAAACTCCTCTGTTTTATCTTTATAACTTCTATGCCAGCAACAGAAACTATCTCTACAATAAAATAACAATAAGTGGTAAAAAGACAGAAACTGTATGTCCTGTCTCCTCTCATATTGCCTAAGGCTTTTGTTGTTAGTATTATAAATGACTGAGAAACACATGGATCAAAAAAATTAAATGCCAATTATCACAAAAAGATAAGGAGATGCTATTGAGGAAGAAGTAAGGAAATCTGCAAACATTTATGCTTAAAAGTTTTAGTATGTTCTTAAGTTAAACTAAGGATTTTAAGGATGTGAATTTTTTGTTAAGTTTCATTAAGTATCCAAGAAATACCACATTCCATAGTATCTGTAAAATTTAAATATTATTTACATTGCTATCCTTTTGGAGCCTGCTCAGTGAAAATTGAGTAGAATAGGGTCACCAGAAAGAAAAATGTTCATTAAAGTACTTCTAAAAGTAGTTTACTGTGTGTTTTCTATTCTTTCTTATCCCCCAATATCCAATAAAATAAAAGATAAATTACCTGTGCCAAAAGAGTAGTGATAAGATCTAGAGTATCCTTCTGCTGGCATTTTGAACGAGAGTTACAGGCAATTGTAACACTTCTTCAGCAGATGGCAAAGGTCAGCATTTATACATCAACTGTTGATTATGCTTAGTTTCTAACTTCCACATCCTACCTGGAACAGTGCAAGGAGATATTTCACATCAGCATTACTTCATACCTCCTACCTGCAACTTCTCTTGCAAAAAAGTACTTCAGAAATTCCTTGATATTTGCAGCTTAAGAGAAAGTCATTTATGTCTTGAAAACTTGAGGCTTATTTTACTATTGTCATTTAATTAGAGAAATTTAATGAGCATGGATGTGCCAGTGACTACATTACTCACTGAGAATATGGTGACAGTAATATTCTAGGAATTGAGTTAAATATATATTGTTCTATGTCTGATAGTCCCAACCATATGAATTTATTAGGATAAAAAATGACATTGTTATATGTTTGAACTATAACAAAAAAGGAAGCTAAAATTTTAGGAAGATCTAACCACATAACTGTCACCCAAATTGAGAGGGACTAGTTGTGACCCAAGCATGTTCCCCAGCTGACAGGCCAGAGTCCATGAGCTCCTAGCAGCTTGGGTCAGTTGTCTCTGTGGTTCCTGTAGCTGGAAGTTTTTCTGTGTCTTGCCTGGTCTGCAGGCACTCAGACCCAAATTAACACACAGAGGCTTATATTAATTACAAACTGTATGGCCATTAGTTCAGGCAGCCAAATGTAGTTGGAAGATTTCCTGTGTCCCAACCAGCCAGCCAGCAGGACAAATATCTCCGATTCATGTTCCCAAGTAAGTATACAGAGGCATATATTAATTATAATTGCTTTGGTATACCAATGTGGGGCTCTCGAATTTCCATAAGGCCTGAAAGAGTTTAAAAGGGGCTTACAAACACACAATAACAGAGCAAAAAACACACAGAGAGAAGTGACTGGGAGACTCTAGGCCTATAGGTTGAAGAAAGATGCTCTAATGTTGCAGAAGAACTTTGGATAATTGTCCAGCTAGTCAGCTGTCTCTGTCATTCTAGATTTTTGGAAGTTACTTACTCTTCTTCCTGTTTACTTAGGTAATATAAGTAAAAAACTTATGATATCCTTCTGGTGTCTTTGATGTAGTTGAAGACTAGATAGTTATAATTATAGCTTTCCTTGATTATAATGAAAGATTAATTGATATGAAACTTTAGGCTCAAAAATATGGGATAGAATATTTTCTTTAATTTTTCCAAATACAAATAGACTAGATATTATGTAATTCTTGCTTGATAACCATTTTGTTATATATAATTTTATTAAGTTAAAGTTAAAACCTTCCTTCTTGATTAGACAGAAAAGGGAAAGTACTGTGGGATAACATTCTGTATGCTGTGAATATGTGTTGCTCTGATTGGTTGATAAATAAAATGCTGATTGGCTAGTAGTCAGACAGGAAGTATAGGTGGGGCAAGCAGATGAAGAGAAATCTGCAAAGAGGAAGAACAGAGTCAGGAGTCACCAGCAAGACACAAAGGAAACAAGAAGACAAGGCAGAACTGAGAAAAGGTACCAAGTCACATGGCTAAACATAGATAAGAATTATGGGTTAATTTAAGTGTAAGAGCTGGTCAGTAATAAGCCTGAGCTAATGGCCATACAGTTCATAATTAATATATGCCTCTGTGTGTTTATTTATTATGATAGGGACCATGGCAGCTGAGGACCAGGCCAGATACAGAAAAACTTCCAGCTGCAGTTCCCTCCATCATGATCTTGATGTCACTTACTCCTGGGATCCCTCCTGTCTCTCCTCAACTGAAGTCTAGGAGCTCAGCCCAGTGCTTGGTTGTGGAAATCACTGCATCTGCTTCCTGCTGGATGTAGGTTCTATGATGACAGTGAGGGTAGTCACCAATCTAGTTATAAGGGAAGGTAAGTTCAGTACTCTCTCCATTATTGCTAGGAGTCTTAGCTGGTGTCAGTAGTGACATGGAGCGGGGGAGAGAACTTGGTCCTTCCTCAATTTAGTATGTCAGACTTTGTTGACTCTCCAAGGGAGGCCTTACTCTCTCTGAGAATTGGATGGTGTTGGGATGGGTGGAGGTGGGAGGCAGGAGAATGGCAGGGAGGGGGAACTGGGATTGGTATGTAAAATGAAAAGATTTTTTTAAAAAAAAAATAAATAAAAATGTAGTAAGGAAATAACAATTTTATAAGCAAATGAGTATAAATTTATGAGCATAATTATAAACTCATATTAAATATGAGAATAATATATTTAACTCTTCTGAATAGCAAAAGTTAACTATTTTGAAAATTAATAAAAATGTTTGTTATGGAAGAATTAGACACAAAAAATGAGTGTCTATGACAGATAATTCCTTAGTAAGATAAATGGAAGAGCTGAGCAATGTGCATTAACACTGGAAGGCTTGTTTGTACAAATTTGGAACTTTCCATTCAAAATACAAATTGGAAAGTTACATAGGCAGAAAAGAAATTTTTAAGAAATTTTTAAGTGATGTTTTCTGATGACCATTGAAGAAATCCACTCTTTCAACCTAAAATATATGCAGTACTCATAAAATACCTGCTACAGAGTTTATACAACACAAGGCATTATAAGAGTACATGAATTTATAGATATATAAGTGTTATATATTGCATTATAAATCATGTAGTTTGGGAATTGAAGAGACTCCTCTACAATTAAGAATACTTGCTGTTTGTCTTAGTTACTTTTCTATTAATATGATGAGACACATGCCTGGGGCAACTTATAGAAGAAAACATTTATTGAGGGATTACATTTTGAGAGATTGAGTGCATGACTATCATGATAGGGACCATGGCAGCAGGCAGCAGGTAGCAGGTATGGTCCTGGAACAATACTAAGATCATATACCCTTATTCTCAGTAAGGAAGCAGAGAGACAGAGAGCTAGCTGGGAACAGTGCATGCAGGCCTTTGAAATATCTAAGTTTTCCACCAGTGACACCCCTTTAACAATGCCACACCTTCTAATCCTTCCCAAACAGTTCCACTTACTGGTGACCAAGTACTCACACATATAAGCCTATGAGGAAGTTCTTATTCAAACTACCACCCTGTTCATGCAGAAGACAGTTTGGTTCCCAGCAAACACATAGAGGCTTACAAACATCTTTAGCTCCAGTCCATGGGATTCAGCTCTCTCCTCTGGCATGCTCAGACACTAGCACATTCATACTTAACATTTATACACATAAAATAAAATATTAAATAAACATTTTTTAACATGTAGTTTGTTGCAACTTTGCCATTGTGTAATACTAGAAGAAAAATACTTTTGAAATATTTAATTCTGATGCATGACAGAAAATAGATCTCTTTCTTATATCCATATTTTTTTTTCTGAAAAAAGTTTGTTTCATGGCTGGTATGGATTAGAAATTTGAAGCGATGATCACGATATATTTGCAACTGGGAAAATCACCACAGATATTTAAGAGATGAACCTATGTCACTTTGCCTTTATATGAATACTGCCTGTTACTTATCATCAACAGATCTAATAACCCCTTTAGAGGAAGAACTAAAGCAAGGATATTGTACAGTTCATATATGACATATGATAGGGTTCTCTGTACATTGTCTAAATCTCTGATTTTGAATATCTATGGAAAAATTCAAAATATGTCATTAAATTTACTTTGTTTCAGAGTTAGCATATTTATTTCATATATTCAAAGGACACAAATTAAAGTGTTTATCACATTTTATCTTGGAATTATGCATTTGGGGGTATCATTATATCTTTATGTAGCATAAATCATTTTTCCCATTTTTTTATTTAATTTAATTTTACATATTAGCTATGGGTTCCCCTGTCCTCCCTTCTCCTGCCCCAGACCCCACCTTCCCCCCAGTGCCCCCCCCCATTTCCATCTCCTCCAGGGCAAAGACTCCCCTGGGGATTCAACTCAACCTGGTAGATTCAGTCCAGACAGGTCCAGTCCCCTCCTTCCAGGCTGAGCAAAGTGTCCCTGTGTAAGCCCCAGGTTCCAAACAGCCAGCACATGCCCTAAGGACAGGTCCAGGTCCCACTGCCTGGGTGCCTCACAAACAGTTCAAGCTATTCAACTGTCTCACTTATCCAGAGGGCCTGATCCAGTTAGGGTTCATAGTTCATGTGTTTCCATTAGTTTGGCTATTTGTACCTATGGTTTTTCCAATCTTGGTCTTAACAATTCACGATGTAGCACGAATCTTAAAATGTCTTATTAATAAAAACAAATCTGAAGTCAGGTATTGGGGTGAACACTAGAAGATCAGAGAAGCAGAACAAACCACAGCTTCCTCACCTTGCCATTTCCTCAGATGATCCTGTTTCCTCAGACTGGAAGCCTCTGCACCCTTATCCAAATGGATCTCAGCTGAACTGCTGCTCAAAAGCCTAAAAGCTTAACCAGCTCTAGTTCCTGGTTTTCACCCCTTATATACCTTTCTGCTTCCTGTCATCACTTCCTGGGATTAAAGGCATGTGTTACCATGCCTGGCTGTTTCCAGTGTGACATTGAACTCACAGAGATCCAGACAGATCTCTGCATTTGGAATGTTAGGGTTAAAGGTATGTATGCCACCATTTCTGGCCTCTATGTCTGTCTAGTGGTTGTTCTGTTCTCTGACCCCAGATAAGTTTATTAGGATGCACAATATATTGGGGAACACAATATATCACCACATCTTTAAATTCTTTCAAATGATCATGTATCACTTTTCATTCTCAGTTTTTTATTTATTCTTCTCTCATGCAATAAATCCCAACTTCAGTTTCCCTCCTCCACTCCTCCCAGTTCCCCCCACATCCCTTCTCAAGTAACAATCCCTGAATACTACATACATTTCAACAAAAGAAATTCAATTTCATATGTTAGTGCTTTTAAGGTTGATACAAATATCTTTTATTAATTATTTTTATTTTTATTAGCTTACA
Organism: Onychomys torridus; assembly: GCF_903995425.1. Taxonomy (NCBI): domain Eukaryota; kingdom Metazoa; phylum Chordata; class Mammalia; order Rodentia; family Cricetidae; genus Onychomys; species Onychomys torridus. Next base: position 58,568,973 of record NC_050445.1, read on the forward strand.
TAGAAACAAGAGTCTTTGTGGCATTTAAAAAAATCTAAAATGTTTTTCTCAAATAATAAATTTTAAAAATATTTTTCTTTCTCATACTCCTTCCAGCATGTCCCTACCCAAACAACTTCATGTTCTCCCTCTCTCTCTCTCTCTCTCTCTCTCCCCCCACTCTTTCTCTCTCTCAAAACAAACAAACAAAATACAAAAAGACAAAATTTTAAAAGAAAACAAAAGACCCCCAATAAACCATGGAGTTTGTCTTGAGTTGGATATCTCCTCAGAAAAGGTCATGCCCCAGAAGTATGATTGATATATCCAGTAATACTCCATTGTATAAAAATAATTTCATTTCCCAGAATGTATTAATTGCGAATAGTTTCTAGATTGGTGTAAGGCCCCAGATCTAGATTCCCCACCACTGTTGAGACCCCATCTGGCTTGGACCTGTGAGTTCCTATGAATGTGTTACAGTGTCTGTAAGTTCATATATGTGTCATTCCTGTTTTTTCTCTGTTACAGTGTCTGTAAGTTCATATATGTATCATTCCTGTTTTTTTTTTTTTTTCCTGTCGCAGTGTCTGTAAGTTCAGGTATGTACCATTCCTGGTTTTTTTTTTTTGTTTGTTTGTTTTTTGTTTTTTGTTTTGTTTGTTTTTTCTGTTACAGTGTCTGTAAGTTCATAGATGTACCATGCCTGTTTTTCCTCTAGAAGACAATGTTTCTTTGGAGCTGTCCATGGTCTCTGTCTTATAACATGTTTAAGCCTCCCAGGCCTTGAGGAGAGAAGATTGGTGTACATAAGCCATTTAGTGATAAGTGTCTGCAAATCTTTCATGCCCTGCCCATTGTCCAGTTGGGGATTTTATTGGTAATGAACATGTACTATAAACAGAAGCTTCTCTGATGAGGGTTGAACACCACGCTGATCTATGGGTATAGCAATATACCATTAGAAGTAATTGTATTGCTTTGTTCATCTAGCATAATAGTAGTAGTAAGTTTTGCTCTAGGCCCATGGCCTATTATTCTAAGGATGATGACCACTTTAGAAGTGCCATATATGGGTTCCACCTTATAGAATGATTCTCAAATCTATTCTAAAAGTGGTTGGTTTCTCTCATAACATTTGTTTCACTAGCACCAATATATTTTTATACACATTTATCTCTGGTTGACTTAAGGCTATAACATTTTTTTGGCCTGAGGATATTGATGAATCAAGCTTATAGAGACCTGGAAACTTCATCCCTACTGAATAGCTTTCATAAGTACCCAAGGAAGGTGCTAAGTAGGCTGCAAGGGGAGAAAAGTCATCAACAGTTTTAGCCAGCTGTGATCTATGGGAGTGCCAATGATGAGCAGCCTGAAAAGACATGTTCATGGGTGCAATAGTTACACAAATGTTATGAGCATACCCCATGTTCCACAGGAAAAAAAAACACAAGCCCGGTACTATAAATCTGACCAAGAGATGATGAATTTTGAGCTCATAGGTCCAGTAATGAACCTATAACTGTTATTTGGCTAAATGGACAATGGACATACTATTGAACTTTCATATATACAAGTTCTGAATAGGTTCATAGTACCCAATAAAGGTACTAAGTAGGCTGCCTAAAGGAGAAAAGTCATCATCAGTGTATCCAGCTATGGTCTGTGGGAGCTCCCATGATGACCACTCTGGAAAGACAAGATATATATTTATAAATACTTATGGTGGTTTGAATAAAAATGCCCCCCATAGGCTTATAGAGAGTTGCATTATTGGGGGTGTGACCTTGTTGGAGAAAGTGTGGCCATGTTGGAAGAAGTGACTCTTGAGCTGGTCTTTGAAGTATCAGAGCTCAAGCCAGGCATAGAGGCTCACTGTCTCTTATTGCTGCCTGAGAATTCAGATGCAGAACTCAGCACTATGTCTGTCTGCATGTCACCATGCTTCCTGCCATGGTAACGATGGACAGAACCTCAGAACTGTTAGCCAACCCCAAGTAAATGTTGCTGGAGTCACCATGTCTTTTGACAGCAACAAAATTGTGTGTGTGTGTGTGTGTGTGTGTGTGTGTGTGTGTGTGTCCACTGATTAATATATCTCTCATTCCTCATCAAGGAATCTTCTCCACGCATTGAACATGGTTAATACTGAAACTCACATCATGTCAAAGTACAGAGAATAATTGTCTATGGAGTCCTAAGTCATAAATTGGATATCTGTACCACATCCATTTCCATGGAAACTCAGAAAACACAAAGAAAGAGAGGGCTGGAAGACTGTAAGATCCATATAAAACTATAATGAAGCCATGTCTTCTGGACTATACAGGACAGTTGGACTCATTGTTTCACAATATTTGTAGCCGACTACACAGTGTACAAAATCAAGACAGTTAACATTATAGCATAGAGAAGGAAGGGCACATGGCACCCCCTCCTGCCTTCTATTGACAGTTGATGGCTGCTGAGTGAGAGGAGTGTCTATTTTCTTGAGGGATGTCATCCTTTAAGATTTACTATTCTCCGAGGACGGTCATATTTTCATCCATGCATATGCCGTGAAAATTGGACTAAGCTATAAAACAATAAAAATAAAATACGAAATTGAGTGGGGTTCTCAGGGTGGAAATGGATCAGAGAGGAGTTAAAAACAATTTGTATGGGGGAGAGATGACTCAACTACACTGAATGCACTTGTGAAATTCACTAGAATAAATAAAATATTGCATATATGTGTGACATCCTCATTAAAGTATAGTCAGTTATAGCCAATCAGTTTCCCTTAAATCTGTCAAAATCTTCAACCTGAAGAAACTCAGAGAAGCTTCCTGAAAGGAGGTATAATGACTAAGTAACCTGATATGGTGAATAGGATCTGGGAACAGAAAGACAATGAAGGACTAGTGAGTGACAATGATTTATTAATTGTGAAAAAACTGTTCCATGCTAATATCATATTAATAATATGGAAATTTTGCAAGAAATATATTAGAATTCTACTATTCTAACAACTTTTCTAAACACACACACACACACACACACACACACACACACACACACACACGCACATATATTCTTTAAAAGTTTGTGAAGAAATACACCATAGAGATTTTTAACTAAAAGCTCATAGTTAGTCCTCACAAGAAGAAATGATATTCAATATAGTTTACAAAGTTTTGAAATTGTTGTGAAATTAATATGCCAAATAGTAACATGGCTTTGTAAGATAAAAACAGTGACACCATACAGAGACAAAAACACAAAGAGGAAATAAGTTTGGGAGCCATATTGGAGTGAAAATGAGAAAATAGCTTCTGTCTACAAGGATTAGGTAGAAAGTAAGTATTCCCTTCCTCATCTGAAGGTAGAAATGGTATTAGATTTCAGAGAAAATTTTCATCTTAGCATATAACTGTGTTTGATTCAGCATAGTGTTTAGAATGGTATTTGGCCTATCTTTGATCAATACTTACACATATTTCACCAAAACTTCTGATTATTCATGGTTAGTAGAGGTTTATGGTTAGTAGAGGCTGAACAGATTTACAACGGTATAGTACTATCATCAGCCAATATGACACAGTAAAAGATGGGAGAAATTAAAGAGAGGATTACTGCAACATAAAAGCCTTAAGCAAATACAAACCAAGGACATAATTAGGAGCATTCGGCACTTCAAATACTTATACATCTTATTCCTGCAAAACTTGTCTGAAACTCAGCTATAAAGTGACAATGATGGAATGAGAATGATTCAGCAGCCTGTTATGAGAGAGATTAATGGCCTCTGCTCTCAGACAAGTTAGTCCCTCTGTAAAATTATAGTGCCTTTAGGTTACCTTAGTAGAAAAGAATTAAGTACACGATAGATCTTATGTGTGACTCATCGGCTATGCTAATTTTCTATCAACATTGATGTTCAGACAATATGCAGCCTAGGCTCAGCCTTTGCATTGCATTGCTCCCTCCATAAATGCGTTAAGGTGGAAAGTATTCACTGTATGGGGAAGGAAAAAGAATTATTTATTGTTGGAGATATACTTAAGGTCAGGATTTAGCTGACTACCAAGCACCAGAAGCTGACCAGTAAATTCTTCCTTAATTTATAATAATGGACAACATACAAGAAGAATATTAGAAATAAATTTAACACACATATATATATATATTTCATAGTCAGATCTAAGCATTTGTAGCTTTGTTTCTTGTCTTGAAGAGATATAAAATAAAAGACAAGTACTCTGCTTTTATGTCTGAGCAAAGTGTGGCCTTCTTCCCCTGAAAAAGATTAACAGGGTTCAGCCCTGTGTTATCCACCATCACTCAACACTCAGCAATCTGAGCAACCCTAACACAAGCAGCAAATAATAATCAGAATGAGGTAAGTCATACATTACAGATCTGTTTCCAATTATTTTTATCTCAGTTTTTATTAGGATTAAGCTTTTAAAAATTAGATATAATTTGAATTTTTGCTATAGTCTTAGTTACCTTTCTATTGCTATGAAGTGGCAAGAGGCAACCTAAAAAGAAAGAGTTTATTGAGGTTTACAGTTGCAGAGGGTTAGACTCTATGACCATCATGGCTGCCAGCATGGCAGCCAGCAGGCAGGCATTGTATTGACGCGGTAGCTAAGAACTTACATTTAGAGACAACTACAAGGCACAGAGAGAACTAACTTGGAATTGTATGCACTTTCTAAACTTCAAAGCCTGTCACCTGTGGTATATCCCCTTCAATAAGGCCACACTTCTTAATCCTTCCCAAACAGTTCTCCCAACTGGGAATAAAACATTCAAATATATGAGCCTATGTAGGTATTCTCACCCAAACCACTGCACCTATAAATTGAGGAAAAGCCAGAAAGTAACATTTATAGAGTGCCTACTATATGCTAGGACTTACCTTCATTGCATTGGATATGGAGTAATTTTGTGTCTTATGATATTTTCTTTGTGTTCTGACAAATATAGCGTGCCTGGAGATCAGAGAGCAGAGCTAGCCACTAGATAACCATAGAGGCCAGGCAGTGGTGGCACACACCTTTAATCCCAGCACTTGGGAGAAGGAAGCAGGAAGATCAAGAGTTCAAGGCCAACACATGAGAATGAACCAATCTAAAAGTGAAATACAGCCCTTTGGTGATGGCTCACAACTTTAATCCCAGCACTGGGAGGCTCATGCCTTTGTTCCCAGTGTTTGGGAGGCTCACACTTTTAATCCCAGCACTGGGGAAGTGGAAATAAGAGTATAAGCCGGGTGGAGATAGGACTGCTTGCCCATTTAGTCTGAGGATTCATAGAGACAGGCTGATCCAGTTGGTCTGAGATTTCGAAGAAGTCTGGTGGCGGGCTGCTCTGCTTCTCTGTTCTTTCAGCTTTCATCCTCTGTATCTGACTCCAGGTTTTTATTGTTAAGATTGATTAGATTCACGCTTCAATTTTGTTCCATGGGAAAGCAGTAACCTGTTTCAAACAATGATACTCCATAGGAAAACATATTATGAATTGTTAAAATTCATAAAAATTAACCATAGTGGAAATGAAATGTAAATTAAGCCTTTTAGACATCTACATATGCCTAAACATATATACATTCACACATACTTACATCACAAAATAACTATACAGTAATTGTGCCCAATAGTCTATCAACAAAAAGCATGTTCATTGAAATCAGAGAATGAAGTTCATTGGCATTTGTAAATATTTAGGATATACTCTAATGAAATCTGTAACAATTGGTGCACCTATCATTTTGACACTATTCAAGTTTGGAAATGCTTGGAAATGTTCTGTAGTCAGAGAAAACTTCTCTAGTATTTTTCAGTAATTAGTTAAATACACTTGTTAAAGGACCCATTTCTGAACTCTTATAATTACATAGTCATTGGAAAAAAATGGAACATTCATCAGTTGCTTTCATTAAACATATAAACTTAGGTGAATATTTTTCTTGCATCATCAAATGATACACATGCACATACATTTATGTAACTTTTTTCTACATATGTGTATATTCATGCATGCATATATATCTGCATTAGTAACTTTTTTCATTGCTGTCATAAAGTTCCTGATGAAAAATCATAAGAGAAAAAGATCAGTTTGGATTACTATTTGGCAATATAGTCCATGATTTAGGGAAAGTAGGGCAGCAGGAAATACTGGGGACTGTGGCCTCAAGAATGCTAAAATGCTAGCTCACACGTGAATGGATTGGGAAGAAGAAGATGGGAAAAGTATAATGCTCACCCAGCTTTATTCTATCTTTCCTTTTTATTTAGCTAATACTCCATACCAAAAGATGCACCTATTCATATTCTTCTTAGGCTTCCTTCCTTAGTTAACCTTCTCTGTAAAAACCCCACATAGACTCAACCAAAGATCTGCTTTACTGCTGTCCTAGATGTTTCATAAGCCAATCAGCCTGACAACTGAAATGAACCATCACAGCACATTTATATATAACACAAGATTATCTCCTACTGGAATTAGGGTAGGCATTTCTGCTGTTGACTGGCAGTTAACAAGAGATTTAGCATGGAGAGGAAAGCCTAAATAGTTAAAACACTCAAGTAATGATGAATTTAATTGTACTATATGTAATTTTGACAGTTTAGTACAATTTAAGATTTCCTCAAAAATATTAGAGTAATTAAATATTTTTAAATGATTAAAGATTTTTTGGAAGGTTTAAAATGGCTAATCATTTTGCCTTCATAATTCACTTTTCTTTATTTAAGCAATTAAAAGTTGATAAATTAGGTGGTCATCTCCTTTAGCTCAGGACATGGTGGTGACTCTTATCTAAGTTTTGATAGTTAATCAATTCCTACTTCAAGGTAATGGTGCCATCAGCCATCTAGTCTCAGGGTACTGTTGATGACTGCCCACAGAGAACTCTCCCCATGTAGTAAAATGGTAACATCCTCTAAGAACTTGTTTGCTTTGTTGAAAAGGAATATCTGAAGTGGGAAGGAAGTAAATTATTGATGATAACAAGACAAAGAAAATAAGAAGCTTTATTTTCCTACTTGGTATCTTCCCCCTTTCTTTGATTTCATTTAGAGCATTATAAACAACTATTGAGTTTCTACTCTGTGTCAGAATCCTGATGACTGCTGTGTTGACAGTACTGCATTTTATCTAGATACTGCCTTGCAAGCTGGGTATTATTCTCCTTTCTTGAGTGAGAAAACTGAACCAAGTATATAGAAGTATGCTGCTCACACTTGTGATGGAGATAATAAGTCCCAACTTGTTTGCTTCTAAAGTCATCCTCTCAAAATGCAATGAGATATTTCAATGTACATATTGAAATTGTTATATTTATATAAGTGAATATATCAAATACCTTGCATCATGCAGATACGAGGAAGAGAGGAAGGTAACAAGGAGGGAGGCCATGAGTGAGAAAGGAAGAAGGGAGGGAGGAAGAGAGAGAGACAGAGACAGAGAGAGACAGGAGTCTTTATACCCTCTCCAAGACCACATAAACAATAACCTAACTTCCTCTAACTATCTACTCCTTACCTGTTGTGACACTCTATATCCAAATTAGCAACATGGGCTGGCAAGCAAGTCTTCAACATACAAGCCTTTGTGTTACATTTTAAATACAAACCATACCAGGTGCTCAGTAATGCTTGTGCATAAAGGACAATATGATTTTGCAGCTCTTCTATATTGTCCTATCATAGGTTACAGCACTAAAATCAGTTTATACTGGTGTTTTATTGTTGCTTATCTGAATGTAGAATTAAAACTATATGGATATACTAGAGGGTGTTATGGACAAAATGCTTCTGAACATAATGACAATATTTCCACGTAGCAATAACTAAAATTCATCTCTTAATAGCTTCTGGTCAATGGTCTTCTAAATAGAATGCATAATATTACAGTTTCCCATACTGGAAAAAAGAACAAAGTCAAACTACTGAGATTAAAATTTACTGATGTTTGAAAAATATATAAACTGATTATTTTGTTCAAAGTAGACAGATCATTATAATCAATATAAATTTGCAGTTAAAACAGTTATCACCCAATGGAGTTGAATTAAATAGTACACCTCCTCTATTTTTAATATAATCACTAAGTCAAAAATAGATATAGGATGAATGATAACAGTAATATAATTTAATAGAATAGGCATTTTTAATGTTAAGAATTCTAGAAAAAAAGCTGAATATACTTTTATGCTAAGTTGTGTTTATGTACTTCTCTTCAAATATGTTTTCAATTTTAATGCTTAAATGTGACAAGCAGTTAGTTCACAATTTACTCTAATCACTGACGATCAAGATAATAAAGTTTAAAATCAGATATTGTGCATGTGGTAGCTTCCCCCAGCGTCAGCTTGCTAAGCTTCTACAATAAACATACAATACTTTGACATGATTCATGCGGGCCTCCAACAAAGACATACTAGCTTAACAAGAGACCAGTCCATTCTTTATAGAGGAGGATCTGGTGTTTGTATACCTCCTGCAGTGTCAAAAATTCCAACTACCATAATGAGCAGCATGATTTTCCTCTTTGCTGTGATCGGCAGAAGAAAGGAACTTCTACAGAAGAGGTGCAAAGATGTAAGCCAGGGGGGACTGTAACAATTGAGCACTCAGCAAGCTGCTTGATCAATAGCTAGTTGCTGTAAACATACTCTAGAAGAAAGCTTTGAACTTTGTGCAATAGAAATTAGAAATTAAATTCATAAAATAATCATGAATTTGAAGACCATGTCTGAGTTTTGTGGTTTTGAAGATTAATAAAAGATTAAGTATAATTAGGCACAATTGATTTAACAATAACAGTGTAAAGAATGTATCTGTTTACCTGAGGTTTATAAAGATTCTGATTTTTTTTTCCTAATCATGAGTTTGATTGATTGGTAACATAATGGTCAGAGTATTTTTTATACAGAGACAAACATCACAGAATATTACTTTAGCACCATGCAAACACTTGAAAGTAAAAAAAAAAATGTATTTTCTTATACATATGGACTTACATAATTATGCAAAGGGGAAGGCTAAATTGGCAATCTATATTTTAAAATATGTCTTGAATAAATTCTTAAAATTATGAATTCCTTTATGCAATTTCACTTTGTTAAGAATGTATATATGCCTCTTAATAAAACCAATTCTATGAATACAAATAACCTTTAGTGGGATAGAAATTGAAATCAGAAAGAATTTCATTCTACCCATCCATCTAACCAATTCAGCTACTGAGGTAAAACCAATAAAAACTATGAGAACTTAACAGCTAAATTCTTGTCATTGTAAGCATTAAAGCTGAGAACAAACATGTGATAATAGATAATGAGATAGGATTTAGGCTAAAGAGCCTCTCCCAGGTTAAGCCTCATTTGCTGCTAGCATCTATTTTTAGAACAGAAATAAAGAAAAGGCATCACCCATTTTAGGCTCAAATGGGAGGGTCTTTGCCATTGTGTTGTTGGTGGTGATATTTCAACAAAAGGAAGATCTCTATATATAATCTTAACAAGTGCAACATCTTCTGGAAAACTTATCAGCACTTGAAACATTAATGCAAAATCCTTTGCAAATTTTTAGCAGAGGAGTTCATTCTTCTCTAATTCTGCTTAGGATCCAGTTTAGTAATACTCTCTGCCTTAGATTAATTACCCTGATCTAATTCATTTAGTGGAGGACAGCTGTGGTACGTGGGTTGCTCACTGATGTATTGTGTTAAATGATGCCCATCTGTCACTGCAGAATATCAGCGTGGATTCAGTGTCATCCACTTCATTGGTTCTGCTGAGATGTGAAGTACAGCTACAATGTTTACTACTGTTGTTAATTTAATATCTACACCTTTAATAACCTGACTGCTGTCACTCGCTGAACAATGATACATGATGGGCACTGAAGAACCGGATAGAAAGCATTAACAAGACAGCACAGCAGACCCTCTGGTACAGTTAATTAGAACATTTGTGGGCAAAGTTGCTATGGGGACCCCTGTAGGGCACTCTCCTAGGGAAATTCTTAACTGGGAAATGAAGTTAAAGGAATCTGAGTTAATAGCACTTCTGACAAATTTAATTATTAATTAACGATTAAATACCAGGAAATCCAATCATTCATTTTCATCAAGCAGAGATATTTTAAGTCATTTTATATCTTAAGATTTAATCTTAGATGCATAGTTTCTTTTCATGCTTTTGTTCTCTTTTCTTCCAGTTTCTCAAATATGCATTATATGTGCCTCTGTGGAAATCAGCTGATGTAGTAGAATACAGCAAATATAGTGTCCTGAACTAAGGTTTGCCTTCTCAGATAAAATAACTTAATTCAAAATATATTAAGAAGTTCAAAAATTGGATTTTATGTCAAAATGTTGACATCTGCTTTTAAAAACAACAAATAATGATGTGTTTGTTTCACTTATCTATATAATTACTTCTCAAATAGTAAAATGAAAATTAAAAATATATTGCATAAAAGCTTATGTATTAAGCCCATTAAATAATTATATAAAATATACAAAAGCATAGAAGGTATGTAAATAATAAATATCTAAATGTAGACTAATATGGACTTTTATACTTTCAAAAGAAATCTTGTAGAAAATATAACATGACTTTTCAAAGTCCTTCATTTTTGTCCTTCGTATTATTCTGTTTATCTTACTAAGTGACTTGTATTATCTTTGTACTTAATGAATGTTCCAAAACTCTGAATCTCTTTCAAGTTTTCCCTCCATTGCTTCGCTTTATCTCCACAGAGGGTTCTTTTTGCTGTTTATTGTCAAGTAGTGTCTTCTATATCACAAGGTTCTGTACACCTAGAGATGTGACGTGAAGCCAGTGTCTCTGTAAGACCTGATTACTACTAATGCGCATATGTTCATCTGTATTATCTATAGATGTCTCTGTAAAATTTAAACATAATTTCTAGATAAAATATATTATGTCCTCTTTTATTCTAGACCTTTGATGTTTCATCTAAAAAAATCAAAGTCTTTGTAACTAATTCAGCTGTAACCTAGACTATTAACTGAAACAGAGCAAGACAACATTATTTGGTACCAAGGAAAGATGAAATCTAGATACATGAAATCCAGTTGATAAGTGTGTGCCATGCAAAGAAACAGGGAAACATAACCCTATATAATATACTAGAGGGAAGTCAAAAGAGCCTTAAATGTAACCTTCATTCAGGAAGTTGAGTAGTGGTGGCACATATCTTTAATCCCAGTATATAGGAAGCAAAGGCAGCAGGATCTCTATGAGTTCAAGGTCAGCCTGGTCTACAAATCAAGTTCTAGGACACCCAGGACTGTTACAGAGAAACCCTGTCCCTAAAGACAAAAATAAAACAAGAAAACAAACAAAAAACAAACAGCAATTATATATATATATATATATATATATATATATATATGAGAAATTTGTTGAAGAAAAATCTTGTCAAAAGAAACTCAAGTGAAGAAAGTTCCTCTAGACTAACAATTAAATCAAGATATTCACTAAACAAGAAAAATTTCCAAGCTTGATGATATAGCAAAAGAAATTTCCCAAATTGAAAATTAAAAATAGAAGGGAAAGAAATAGATTTTTGAAAATCATGGCACAACTTCAAATATACTTCCACTCATCTTATTGATGCTTCTCAAATGTAGGAGAAAAGTAATGGAAGAAAATGTTTTAGGTCATCGTATAGATGGCCAAAACTATGAATTTAATGTCCACAAAATATTCATATTGTTGTTTAACTAGTGTGTCATGTCAGTGGTAACAATGCCGTATTCTTTTATTTGATTTCCTGACATTGGCCATTTATATTCTCTCTCTCTCTCTCTCTCTCTCTCTCTCTCTCTCTCTCTCTCTCTCTCTCTCTTTCCCCCTCCCTCCACCTTTCTTATTCTTTCTGATTTATCAATTCTTTTAGTATTTTTAGTATTATATCACCATTTTCAGGTCTCCATTTTATTTTCATCTTTTCTGGCTAATGTGATGTTTTTGCTCCACTTCTCCCTTTCATTGAGTTTACACTTAGTTGCATTATGTATGACGTTCACTTTCAACTCCACTGAAAGAAATTTGAAAGGTTTTACTCATTTTTCCAGGAAATCATTAAAATATTTAGACCCCAGTTTCCTTGTATAAGCATGGCTAAGATTTCCATGTTCAGGAAATTCTACTTTTGATAGAAGTATTTAATATTTAATATCTGACTTAATATTTCAATATTAAAATATTGAAAATATAAATACTTTTCTAAGTTTTCAAAATGTTTCAGAGTATGACAGCCAGGCTCGCCCTCTCTTTGCATGCTTACATCTCTTAGAGCCTTTCAGTCTAGCCCACTCCAGCCAAGGTGCTTAATGTTATGCTATCTGCTCCTGAGTTCCATTAAATGTCATTAAAAATTTTGTTTCTTGAGTGTGATTAGTATTCATATTTCTTTATATTTTGCCAAAGAGAAAGTTCACTCATAGAAATTCTCTCTTCTTTCTTCTGTGTTTAGTCTAGTCTTATAAGAAGGGGCAGAGTTGTTAGCAAGAGTCTAAGGTCCTTATCTGGCAAGGCAGCTGTTGCAGGAGAGTCAAAGGGCAAGCCAAGGACAGTTATGGAACAAGAAGAAATCAAGCTTTTGCTGACCTGAACTTCATTCTTACTGGCTAGCATTAATAGTACTTACTGGAAGGTGCTAACAGAGAAGAAAGGTAATCATCAATCATTCATAGCTGCAAACCCTGATCATTAAAATACTTACCTGCCTGGCAAGATATTCCCACTCATGAAATTGTGGAACAAATGTCATGGGAATAACAAACCACTTTCCTACTGGATTTAAGGCCTGTTGCATGAGATGAAACCCATTCCTGGCATTGTTAAGGCAGCTAAGAACTGGTAGCTAGATATATCATAGTTACTAAGAAAGGACATGCTACTATTATTCTACTAAATGCACATAATGACATGTATTAGTGGTTCAGAGTACTGCCTGCATTTGCAGAGGACCTGGGTTTGTTTAGCTCCCTCATGGTGGCTAAAAGCCATCTGTACCTATGGTTCTACAGACTCCAAAGCCTTCTTCTGGCCTCTGAGAGTACTTGACACATATGCAGTTCTCAGATGTTCATGCTATCAAATCACTCATACACATACAATTATTAAAAATTAAGTGACGTATCATTATAGCCATAGGTTGGAAAATCCTCAGCTCTTATCAGGGAAGCTTCTGTTTTAAATATATGACAAATAACAGAGTCTCACAACTAGCTAAAGTACAGAGAATTAATGACTGAGAAATGTTCAGTCCTCAACAGGATACCTTCATCATAGTCACAACCCCAGTGCCCAGGGATCACTGAGAAATAGGTGGTGAAAAGACTGTTAGCAGTACAGTGGTCCAATACTCTAAGGGAACCATTTTCTAGTCACGCTAGGGCAGCTGAACCTCTGAACTCACAGTATTGTAACAGTGTACACAAGGCTTATACAAGCATAAGCTAGACATAATGGACAGGGGAAGCAGAGGTGAAATATCACCACTATCTGAGAAGATATTGGTAATTGATAGCTTCTAAGGAAGAGGGTGTTAGTTTTCTTTAAGCATGTGAATCCTGGGAGGTCTAAGATGCCCCTGTGTATGGCCAAGCACTGAAGGGGATACGGTTAGCACTTGGTGGACTTGATGGTTTAAAGTAAATGAATAAAGACAAACACTTGGTGGGTTTGGAATATGGGGATGGATCTGAGAGGATATTGATAATGTGATCAAAACACAGTATATGAAATTCACATAGAAAATAAAAACATTTGAAAAGTTAATGGTTACTGATTTGTCTGGTATTTTATGCTGGAATGATTTCCCAGGCTATCTAGTAAGCTACATTAAGAGAAGTTTCTATATTTCTCTTTCAGTATATTCTTTATTTTCACATTTCAATATTGTCTTTATTGAGAATCATCAGAAAATGTGATAGTTATGTACCAACATTTCTTAAAGAAATTGTCATATTCTTATTTATGATATAAAACATAATTTGGTATTTAATTTATACACAAATTTTCCTAGTTATAAATTACCAATAAATTCTTTGAAAAAAAAATACTTTACAGGCAAAAATAATGTAAAGGTTAACATTGATTTCTACTTGGGCTCTGTACCATTCCATCACATGCTTTTTAATCACCATGTACCAAAAAGGCTTACCTTAGAAGCAGCATTGTGAAGCATGATACAAGTGAACCCTTGCGAATATTAAAGGCGTGGATGTCTGATCTTCTTAAGTTTACTATTTCTCCAATATTTTTCTTGTTGTTTTTAAATAATATAATTTATGTTTTGAAGCTTCCATAAGTACTCTAATATCTTGAGGAAGAAGTGTAATAGTAGAAAGATGAGGGTATCAGAAAAAGTACTAAATGAATTAATTTATATTTTTTAATTCACAAAATCAGGACTTCAAGTTTCACTTTCTTTGTGTGGTAAAAATCAACTTGAGGTTCATGTAAATACCTCTAGAAATAAATATCTAGACTAAAAGTTTCCAGGAAAAAGAGTAAAATCCCAGTCACAAGCACATAAAGCTTAATGGGCAAAGCTTCATACACAATATTTGTTGCATACCTGAATTTAAAAATAAAGCCTACAAAAACAAAAGTTTGCAAGTCTATTTCTTGACCTGTCATAGTCCCAATGAAAATCTATAGATACTCTTGTACATTTTTGAATCTAATAAAATGCCCTCATTCAAAAATTCTAATGAACTCCTAATGTAGACTATGCACAAATGGGATCATTCTTTTTCACATCTCTACTTTTAAGCCATATTTTAAAAAGCAAAAATTGACACAGCAAATTGTGTGGAGAAGTTGCTTTGTCTCTGATCCAAACTGCCCTCATGCTTCACGTCTGGCACATAGTCACTTTTGCAGTATTTGCATTGTGAGCCTAAAAAATAAAGGAGACATAATTTTATCACAGGAATTCAATTGAAATTGTGCCTTAGAAATTACATGAATTGATTATTTGTAGCCCAAAACACACAGCCAGCCAACAACATGTGCTGTGGGATGTCTTGTATGTTGTGAATAAATAAAATGCCGATTGACCAGTACCAGGCAGGAAGTATAGGATAGGCGGGACAAACAGAGAGGAGAGACTGGGAGGTGGAAGAATGGAGGCGATGCTGCCAGCCACTGCTATGAGTACCAACATATAAGATACTGGTAACCCACAAGCCATGTGGCAAGGTTTAGATTTATAGAAATGGGTTAATTTTAGATGTAAGAACTAGAAAGCTAGAAGCCTGCCACGGCCATACAGTTTATAAGTAATGTAAGTCTCTCTGTGTTTACTTGGTTGGGTCTGAGTGATTTTGAGACTGGCAGGTAATTGAGATTTGTCCTGACCATGGGCCAGGCAGGACTGGAGAAAACTTCAGCTACAAACATGTGCATATGTGAGGATGTATCTAACTCTCCTTTTCTTCTTTCTAGGTAGCTTCAAGCAGTCATAGAGTAGGTAAAGCTCTAATAGAGTACTAACATTCCTTATTGAGTTTTTTCTTCCTTCCACATATAGCTTGTTTCTTACGTGTAGTGATGAGTATACATATTATTTCACTTATTCTTCAAAACAATGTGTAAATTAGACATTACTGACAATAGATTTCACAGCAAGACTGAATCAGAAAAGTCCCAAATTGATGAAAAGTGGCATTTGTACATCAGAGCTGGAAAGCTTAAGTACTATCATATACTGCCCTTGTTTTTTTGTTGTTGTTGTTGTTGTTGTTTTTTAAGTAAATGGCGCTTGTTAAGACTCACTAGTAATACAATTAAGTTACATGCACTAAAGCATGAAGGGAATGATACAGAGGAAAACAAAAGGAAAAAGTAAACGGTGGTTCACATGATTTCCTGTTTGCAGTGAATGCCACCATAACTAACTTTGAGAGTAATTCATCCTGCATTTATAGAAAGCAAGCCATCACAGTGAGTGAGGAAATAGATTGAACTGCAGAGAAAGTGAAAGTTGGAAAAATACACTTCTAATTAAATCTATTGATGTGGAAAATCTTTCTATTTATTTACCGTTAGGCTTAGAAAATTCTAAAAAGAAGCATAAAGGTTAGAATATTTTTATTACTAAATATATTGGAGTTTTTATTTTCAATTAAGTATAGTTGGGAAGAGTTTACATATTTTGTGTTCATTATACATGGAATGTAGAATTTCAACCTTATAATTAGAACAAACTTGCTGAAATCTGTTGATTGTATTCAATATACAGTACCAAAACCCTAAACATCTCCATCTAAACAGAATATCTAAAAGAAGCCTCATAGTTCATAAAGATGGGGTCATAGAATGGTTTCAAAACAATCTACATATACCATGTCAAATAATCTTACCAAATATCAGGCTTTGTTCATTTTATTTCTATTGATTTGGACTTTGTGAAAACCACTTTCAGGGGTTACTGCTGTGGCCTGAGTAGCCCGGGTTCTTATCAGGTACAGCTTCTAACAGTTTGTGAGAGTATCCCAAGGACTCAGCAAATTACGGTCTGTTATTTCAGTGATTGCCAGCAAGATTTAAAGTTTAGCTTTGCTGAGCTTACACATACAGACCAAGCAAGTCTGTGCAACATTTCAAAAAAGGCCATTATAACCATTTGCTATATTAATGTCCAACATTATTGGATGTTTCCTCAGGAGCTTGCATTCCTTCCTCAAAACATATATATGCATAAGCCTGATATATTTCCTGAGAATCTAGAGAAGGTAAATAATTTATCTTACAGAGACCCACCTAACAATACATATTTGAATCTTATTCTTAGCAGACAAAAACATTAGTATAAAAGCATTTCAAGCATTTCCATCAAATAAATGGATGAGTATTTTAGACACACTTTTTTGACAAAATTCTGCTAATAAACCAAAAGAACGAACCATTAATAGATGCAACAATATGGATAATGGCCTCAGGCATTGTGCTAATACTAATGAGATTGATTAAAAGAATGAATACTCTATTCATCTTTGTATATTAAGTTCAGAAGAGATCAATTTGAATCATGTATGAAAATTCAAAACTGATTGCCAATTAAAATTTGGAGATTGTCAATTGGCAAATGACATTAAATATGTCTTTTCAGTTAAACATCAAAAACTTTCATTGCTAGATACATGTACCTTAAAATATGTGTACACATGCACTAAACTGCATATATGAATAAATATTAATGTTCCTAGAATATGTTAAATTTAGATGAATAGTATCATATTGTTACATATATATAAACTATAATATAAATTTCTATACTCTGATATAATATGTATCTAAGACCATTATTATATATAATGTCACTATAATTAATATATAATATAACTTAATAATAATATGAATATATTAAATAGAAAAAATAACCTAATGATAATCCATGATGAATCTTAAAATTTTCTGTGAAGTGTATAGTACAAAATTATATATTTACTCTATTTTAATCACATAAAGTCAAAGAACTATAACATAAATATGTATGCATGTTATATATCTACTTAATAAATGCTCAGTGAAAGAAAATAATTATATTTCAAGATAATTAATAATTAAGTAGAGAAGAGTGGTTTGTGCTCAGGAAGAGACTGAAGGAACTTCAGGCTTGCCTTTACTGTAATAGTTTATTGATGAGTGTTTTATTTCTGTAACAGAATATCACTTCCTCCAAAGAAAGATTAAGGTACACATATGTGGTAACTAATCATGTGAGTTACTCAAGACAACATATTGTGTGACTACACTTTTTTGAAATCTTCAGAATAAGTAAGTTAGGGCAGAGAGCATTAGTAATTATTAAAACTAGGATAATGGGGGCTGAAGAGATGGCTCAGTATTTAAGAGTACATGTTGCTCTTACAGAGAACCTGGGTTCATTTCCTAGATCCCACCAGACTTTACACACATCTGAATTCCTGTTCCAAGGAATGGAATCCCGTCTTCTGACCTTTACAGGCACCAGTTACATTGGTGACACACTACATTACATGTATAAGCAAAACATTCATACACACAAAATAAGAAATAAATTTTAAGAATACTGTGAAAAGGAGGAGATTAGATACTTAAAATGATGGTGTTCTGTGGATGTCCCACCAGGCTTCAGTCTTAAAGTTAACCACACATAACATCTCACATAAAAGCCTCTATTGCAGTCATAGGATGCCAGAGAGTTGCTGTCTTGACTTTTTGGTCAGAAAACAGCCATTACCACAAACAATGACCAACATATGGCAAGGAATGGGTCTGCTCACTGTCCCTTGCAGGGCAGTGATGATGCACTGAGGCTATACTGTGCCAACAGTGGAATCATAACCAGTCCAAGAACATAGGTTTTCTTTCTTTACACTATTGTATCCCTAAAAAATATACACTTTGGAAATGAATTTGCTTCTTAAAATATTATCTATTATAATGTCTTTGATGCTATGAGTTCTTTGTTAAAAAATAATTTGGATATATGGTTAAGTGAACAATGGCAAATGCAATTCTAAACCATTTTTTCACAAAAGATACCTAAAATTCTGCATTGACATTGGGCATAAATAACATTTAATTTTTGAATTCAATTCACATTTCAGTTGCTACTCTGTCATAGATTGTGTGCAAGCATGAAGAATGATGGCTGACCAAACTCTTTCCCCTAGTGACTGAGAAGCATAGCCTAAAGCTCAATGCCTGCAACTTGTGTCTTTATCACTACACTCCCATCAGATGTTCTGTTAAAGATGAAGCATCACTTCAGATCATTTACAGGAATGTATCCTCCTTTTTGAGACACATATTTTTGGTGAGCCATTTAAAGCAAGGCCCTTTGGCTCATTCTTTGTCTAAGGATTCCACATAGTTAAGTTGCTGACAATTGGTCAGTTTATTTGTGCCTCTTCTCCGTTCTTCATCCCTTAGTCTTCTACAGTTAAAATTCAAGTTAGATCACATCTCTCCTTTACTCACCCAGGCAGGACCTAACATATCAGTACATAGCCAAATGAGCATGTGCTCAGGTCTCAGAAGATGAGTGCTAAGCAGAAGGGGAAGTGTTCTAGCTGATCAGACAGGTTCAGACCTCCTAGAAAGCTGTCAAATACAGCACTTGCTTCATCATTCATTCCTCTTCTCTTTCACTCTCACTAAATTGGCTCTAAGTATTACAGGTTTATTATACATTCTCCTTCCACAGTTCTACAGAAATCTCAAATCACATCAACTAAAGATAATAGTATAACAAACCCTAATATATCCACATATGTCCTTACTTTATTTTAGAGTTATGAGTCATACCCATGCCTACTTCATTAATAACTTTATCCTACTTGATTGCTTTTATCACAATTCCTCTGAGCTGTATAATGCTGGACCTATATTAACTCCTGCCTATTGATGATCTGTGGAAAATAAGAAACAAGACTGTAAGCTGCAAATTACACACAACTAATAGGTCTCTTAAACACATTTTAATCTTCCAAGTATATTTCTAATTTTCTATATTTTTGTGAAGAACATTAAAATCACAACTGCGTATTTTCTTGTCTTGTTACCATACTCTCTTTCCCCTTACTTTTCATTTGAAGATATGAGAAAAAGTAACACTGAAAACATAGAACATTCATCCAGTAAGTTTTGTGAATGTATCGATAGCTGAGTGAACAAAGAACAAATAAACACTAAGGTTAAGTTGACTTCTGGGCCCTAACTTTCTATGAGTCTCTGTAACATAATTGACTCATAACTTCTGTAGATAAATTGTTCTCTCTCTCTCTCTCTCTCTCTCTCTCTCTCTCTCTCTCTCATACACACACACACACACACACACACACACACACACACACACAATTTAGAGGTTTTGGCCTTGGAGATTCTTCTCTGCAGTTCTTTTTTTAAAATTTTTCTATCATTGAATTCATGCATATTTTCAATGATAAGCAAATAGATATTTTTGCCATTCCATTTGTTGAATAGTATAGTCAAGCAGAAGAGTGTTCATATGTGTATGATCTGAAAAGCAACTGAACTCATTATCTGTTTGCTGACCAGTTTGACCCACAGTCTGTCAATAGGCATTATGTGTTGAGCACACACCTATGTTAGGGACTGTCTTATCTTTCAGTGGCATGAAAATATCTCAGGTTCATCTCAAATGGTTCTCTCACTTGAATCTGCTTGATCTACTGTTTTATCACAAACTACATTTTTCTCCCAAGGAGATTTGAAAAATTGTTATGAAGAATTAATTATTTAGCAATCCTAATCTTTGAGTTTACTATTCAAACTATTTACATCCTATATGGATGCTTAGGAAACACATACATTTATATGTAAATATGTTTATTTAAAAACTATAGGGTTGGGGATTTAGCTCAGTGGTAGAGCACTTGCCTAGCAAGTGCAAGGCCCTGGGTTTGATCCTCAGCTCAAAAAAAATATATATTTTGTTATTTTTAAATTTTTAATGTTTATTTAAACTTTATTTTTTTATTATTCATACTATGTATTTTCCACATCATGTATCTTGATCCCATTCATTCCCAGTCCCTTCACATCCATTCCGTGCCCCTGCATGCCCTCTAAATAAAACACAATTCAAAGAAAGAAAATAACATGAGTTTAAAAAAAAAGAAGGGGCAGGAATTAAACATCTTGTCATGGAAGCTGGAGTGTGATCCAAAAAGTCATACCATATACCCATTTGTCTATACATCTCTACTTGCAAATCTTCATCGCAAAGAGACATTTGGTTGGTCTGAGGCCTCTGGTCTCCACTATAGATTTGATGCTGGGCCCCCACTAGGACTCTTCCTGGACATCCCACTGATACCCTGTGTTGTGGAGATTCTGCAGCTTTGAGTCTGTGGGTCAGGCCCCTTCAGTTTCTCTAGCAGATTATAGATGGAGTGAACGTTGGGACAGACCAAGTCGAAACCTTGGGCCTGGACCTGAGCAGCTGAAGGGTTGGTCCACCATATGGGAAATGGGGACAGCTCTCCCATAGTCACAGGTTGGGGCTATTCCCACACCTGTGCTAACAGTATTGGCTCAATTGTGCTGTCCTGGTGAGGTGCAGGGCCTGCTCTCCCAAGTGTTGCAGCTGGTGGGAGTCAGGGATAGCTCTCCCACACTTATGGCCACATAGTCAGGTCCCCCACCTGCCTCCCACCTTATGGGCAGGGGGGACAATTCTCCTCTTCCTATGCCACCACAAGGGAGATTGGCAATCAGGACAGCTGTCCTATGTTCACAACTTCAGGGCTGGCTCATCCATATCTCTAATAAGAGGGTTGGCTCAATTGTGCTGCCCTGGTGAGGTGCATAGCCTGCTCTCCCAAGTGTTGCAGCTGGTGGAGTCATAAACAGTTCTTCTGCTCTTATGACCACCTTCCCCAGGCATTGATGGGCATAGTGGGGGAAGGGCATCTCTCCCTAGCCAGTGCCACCATGTGGCAGATGAGGGGGAGGGGTGGGGCTAGGTACCCATGCTCACTTCCTCAGGGTTGGCTCACATGTGTTCTCATCAAAGAACTGTGTTGTCCAGACAAAGTCCAAGGCTTGCTTTACCATGTGTTTCCCCCAGTCAGGGAAAACTGGTGGTCCCTCACCATCTGAGCCTGTTCCTCTATCTTCTCTTCAGTTATGTCCCTGTCCACAGGACCTGAACCTGTCTGTCTCTGTCTCTCTCTCCCTCTCTCTGTCTATCTATCTATCTATCTATCTATCTATCTATCTATCTCTCAGTTTGTCTCTCTGCCTATGTCTCTGTCTTTTTCTGTCTCTGTTTGCCTCTCTCTCTCTCTCTCTCTCTCTCTCTCCCCATAAAACACCATACAGTACCTCTGCTCACTCTAGCAGTGGCCTTCTGGCTGGTGCTGCAAAGTACCTGATGGGCCTGTGTTTTCTTTTTGGAGCCTGGGGTGGGCATCCCCAGATATGCCTGTGGGTCTCCCTGTCTTGAGCTAGACTGGGCCATATTTCCTCATCACAAGGAAATCATTATAGTGTCCAAACACCAGGTGCCTGTGGCATGGGCTGAGTATGTGTCTCGAGTTCCCCTCTAGGCCAGGGTTAGAATCCTCTGCCCCTGTTCTGCTGAGTTGTGCCCATTGCCAATTCAAGCCCAGGTTGAACCAGAGGCTGTGGGAGACTGTGGGAGTCAAGCTCCTACATTTCCCACTTTTTCTAGGTTTCTTAGGAGAAGGAGAGAGGGATAAGAAAATATCAGATATAAAGAGAGACCTAGACATGAGAAGAAAGACAAAAACAGGATAGATTTGGGAGGGCCTGAGTCAATATCCAACACTGTCAAATGTTTATACAAAAAGCTTTTTATAACATGCCCAGTGAAGAGGCAAAAGATGTCCCCCTTGAATGATGAAAGCACACCATACAACCAAGTGTAGACCCTTCCAAATACTTGGTAAACATGCCCATGGCCAAGTCATTTCCTTATACATCCCTGCTGGGTAAAACAAGCTCAGATTCTCTGACCCTAAGTAATTTCTCACTATATAGCCTCTGTGACCTACCACAAGAGGCCCCTCCTTGATTGTGGCCCCCAAAGACTCAAGTCTTGGGGGAACACCCTCTGTGTTCATCCCTAGTTCATAGCTGGTTAGGCCAGTGGCTCCTGCTTGATTGTGGCCCCTGCAGACCAGAGAGTGTACTTCTTTTATTTTTATGTGTATTAGTATTTTGGCTGCATGTATATGTGTACACCATATCTATGCAGTACTCACAGAGTTCAGAAAAGGGTGTTGAATCCTCTGGGCCTGAAATTATAAATGGTTGTCAGGCTCCATTGGGTGCTGGGTATTTAACTTAGGTCCTCTGGAGGAACATCCAGTGTTCTGAAACCATGAAAAAACTCTTCAGTTGCCTATATTTTTAAAGATTTAAATATTGTACCCTTTGAAATAAAGCTGCAAAAACCTAAGTGAATGTCAGTTGGACAATCTCTTTTCATAGACGTTCAGGCTATAATGATTGCATTAGTTTATATATGTATATATAAATACATATATAAACATGTATCAGCTGCTTATTGCTTCAGTCATATGGCATGGAATTTTAATCTGCAGCAGTAGTCAATTTGTGTGTTCACATGCTTGCATCCTCTGATTATATAAAGAATACAACAGCATCTGAAACTAGCATTTGTAGCCAGTTATAAACCACAATTTATGAAGATGAATCTGCTCTATTGAGCTGCTTGTGTTTGGATGCACTCTGAGGAAAGAAAAAGCTAAGAGTTTGTGCTACAAATAACCAGCCTTTGTTTTCTCTTGAGATTATCTTTGGAGACATAGCCCATCTCACAGCAAACATATAAATAAATCCTACAAGTTATCAAGAAGTATTCTGAAGCTAAATTTAAAACCAACATTGTCTCATCTAGAAAATTTTAAAATAAAATGTTCAGGATGAAACAGAAAAATGAGTTTTCACTAGCTATCAGCAAATTTTCAGTAAATTTTGATAAATAGCTATTTTAAAAAGAGAGTCTGGGCAGGGCGGTGGTGGCACACACCTGTAATCCCAGCACTTGGGAGGCAGAGGCAGGAGGATCTCTGTGAGTTCAAGGCCAGCCTGGGCTACAGAGTGAGTTCCAGCACAGGCTTCAAAGCTACAGAGAAACCCTGTCTCGAAAAACCAAGAGAGAGAGACAGACAGACAGAGAGAGACAGAGACAGAGAGATAGCGACAGAGAGAGTCTGTATTATTCACTAGTAAATATTCACAGCTTTCTGAAGTACAATTTCTTGAATTCTAATAAAAAGTAGAAAGCTATTGAAGTCAATGTCCTTAGAGAAGCCATATCATATACTGTAGCAAAAAGAACAATTATTTAATTGGTTTTTAAAATCACTTCCCTATTTCTGCCCACAAAGCTATATGGTTATTTTAACAATAACTGTAACATTTATTTTGCAGGTCCAGAAAGGATTTTGTGATTTCTCTTCTTTTCTTCATTTGGACATATTTGCCCATTTAATTAATTGTAATGTATTTTTCTTTGAGAAAGGGGGAAAGAAGGAAGCAAGGATTTGAAATTCCACTGTGTTCCTTCTCCTTGGTCTACTTATATGGGTAATTCTCTTAAATTCTCATAAAGTTATGTGGCTTAGAAAATCTATTCCGAAGACTTTGATGTCTGAAATGATGTATATAGAATTCTTAAAAGACAAAAAGTTCCCAAACTCCCTTGAGAAAAAGAAAAGGAAGAATGTTTCTAATGTTTGCTAGATGGTACAGAGGTTATGGAATAGAAAGGCCAATTTTCAGGACTTAGTGATTTTAATTTTTAATGATGACAATCTGAAGCATTTGAAAGTTGATGTGTGCTAGAGCACTTCCAGCAAATAATATGAATATATCCCAAATTAAAATGTATAGAATAATTAAATAGTTGGACAAAATAGTAAAAATAGCACATAGGTACATTGTCAACATGCATATACCAGTTTAAGATCAGCAAATAGGGGAAAGATCAAAGAAATACTTCAGCAGCGGATTTTCAATTAAGTATCATTTGGAAATACTTCTTATTTTTTTTTCTTTTTTTTTATTCCAGTTTTTTTTATTATATTTGTGTTTTAATTTTACACATCAGCCTTGGGTTCCCCTGTCCTCCCCCATCTCGCCCCTGCCCCCACCTTTCTCCCATCCCCTCCCCTTTATTCCCGTCTCCTCCAGGACCAAGACTCCCCTGGGAATTCATTTAAACCTGATGGATTCAGTACATATTTAAGACTATTGCAATAATTCCAGTATGTGTTCCAAAATACATTTCTTAAGTTAATTCTAACATGTACATTTATCTTAATATGAAGAAAACATATTTACTCAGCCAAACGTAAATATGTTTTATTTGTATTAAGATAAATGTACATGTTAGAATTAACTTAAGAAATGTATTTTGGAACACATACTGGAATTATTGCAATAGTCTTAAATATGTTATAGAACAGTCATGTGTAATTGCTGTAGCATTTGGGTTGGATTAACCATCAGTAAGCTCTCACTGGAGAAGACTGATTGACCCTCTCTTAGGAGTTACTGATTGCTTGTAGCTCTTCATCTGGAAGTAGAGTCTTGTGAAAATTTCACTGTCATATCAACTCTTGTTGCCATCATGCCAGTCGTATTTAGGCAACCATTTTGTTGAGGTTTTATGAGCATTCCTTTAATTCCTGGAAGACACGATCTCACAGAAATCATCTTGGTCACCTGTCTCTTACAACTTTACTACCCACTCCCTACACAGTATTCCCTGAGCTTCAGGTGTTAGGAGCTGTATTGTAGATGTACTAAACAAAGAGAAGTCCTTTTTGCTGTTAGTAGGATTTTGTTAGACAATATGTTCCTCTGGAGAGGAACGTCACCCCATATGAAGTAACTCCATCTAATACACACACATCTAATGTTACAGAGTTTAAGTAAGCTTATAGACTATTGTTTCTCTATGGCTTTTTTTCAAGCATCTTTAATATTATCTGTCTGTCCTTCTTCCCCTGTAACACTATCCCCTTTCCCTTCCCTGTTAACCACTCACATTTTTCTCCTTTCTCCTTTCACGGAAACTGTGTCTCACTACGACCCTTTAGAGATCTTTCCTGCCTCCAACCACATATCAAATCCTCAATGTGAATTCCAAAAAGCTGAAACTGCTACAAGAAGGCATAGGCAATTTCCTTCAAGGTAATAGTGTAAGGACAATTTGACCAAGACTCCATTCATTCAGGAATTAAGACAAAAAATGACAAATGGGACCTCATAAACCTAAAAGGCTTTGTATATTAAAGGGAGTATATCAAAAGGAACAGTCAACTTAATAAGGAGAGGACCCAAGAATAGCATGGAATGTTTGCCACTGTGCGTTGGATTGAAGATAAAAACCTACAATACATAAAGCATTAAAAAAGAACCAAAGAAACAAATGACACAGTAAAAAACATGACTATGGATCTGAACAGAAAATGCTCAAAGAAACAGATTTTTAAAAATGGCTAAGAAACATGTTTAAAATGTTTTCAATGTCTCTAATAATTAAGGAAATGAAATAAAAAGTACTTGAGATTTTTCAGTTTTAATTTTTAATTAAATATATTTACATCATTTCCACTCTTCTCTTTCCTCCTTCCATGCCCCCTTCTAATTCATGAACTTTTATTTTCTTTGTTATTGTTACATATATATGTATAAATACACACACACACACTTGTTCAGTCCATTTAGTTATCTGTATACAAGATTTCAAGGCTGACCACGTGGTATTAGATCACCAATTAGGAGGCTCAGTCCTGGGGAAGATTATTCCTCTCACTCTCCGCAATGTTCAGTTGCCTGTAGTTTTAAATTTTTAATGTGTTTTTGTTAACATGTCATTGTATCACCTTCCCATCCCCTTCCCATCCTCCAAATCTTTCCCTCACTCCCTCTCAAATTTACAGTCTCATTTATGTTGATTTTTGTTGTAACACACCCACACCCACAAAACATTCATGCATGAGCAATATAAGTACAACTACTGAGTCTGTTTTTGTTTGTTTGTATTACTTTGTATTACATAATTAATTAAAAGCCTCGTCACTGGGAGAGGCTAATTCTGCCTCTCTCAGCAGTTATTCACTGCCCATTGTTCTTTGTTGAGGGTGGACCCTGTGAGATTTTTTTAAAATCCATTCCTGTCTATTTATATTTTCATTGTGTAAGTATTATATAAGCAGCCATTTCTACAAAACAGGAAATCACGGTTGATTTCCAGATTCTGTGGATCTTATAATCTTTCTGTCCCCTCTTCCGCTGGAGCCTTATGTGCAAGGGTTCTGCTGCAGATGCAGCCATTGAGTTTAGGCTCCAGATTATCCCTGGATCTCTACATTGTGTCCAATTGTGGTTTTCTGTAATGGCCTGAGTGTTCTGCCAAGGGGTTCATCTTTGATGAGGGGTGATAGATACACTTATCTGTGGGTATAAAGGTAAATTTGGAATGTAGTTAGAAATTATGCTTATCTAATAACTTAGCAGCAGGAGGCTTTCCTCCAAGACCTCACTAACCCTGGGTTAGTGGTGAGATTTACAGTAACATGAATCTCTTTTGTTCATTGGGCCTTAATTTTATTGGTCAGCTATTGGTTACTGTTAAGTTCTAACTATTGCACCATTGGGGATTTCTTAAAGACCTGTCATTGTTTCGCTCCATAGGCATCACAGATGGAGAGGAATATTGGTTTCTTCCCTTCCTGGGAGGTTTGCACAGTACTGCATGGTACCATGAAAACTACACCACGAGAAGGAGGGTTTCTGGTTATACCCAACTCAAATAGTCTGAATCCTGTATCCTAAGTGTGTGGTGTCTTCAGCAATAGGGACCCAGCTTCAGCCTCTGAAGGAAAAGGGGGGGACAGAAATAGCTTTGGACTACCCTGACAACAATTAGAACAGATTCCTCAGCCTGTACAGGGGCTTTCAGTTGATAGGCTACAGATTTTTAGAAAGCACTGTCAGCCCAAATAGATTATTTTTAAGCCATATGTGTATATATATATAAAAACACCATGTATATATTTGTGTGTGTTATATGAAATATATTCCTTTATTGCAAATAATAATTTTAGGTAGACATAAAATAATGATTTCTTGGGGATTTATCAAACAACTCTGCTGTTATTTCTATCTTTCTTCCTTCTCTATCTCTATTGTTCTCCTTTGTTTCTCCTCAATTGGAGTTCCTTCTTATTTTGCAGTTTACGCTGTCATATCATGCAGATAATGCTATCTCCCACCTCTCAACACCACTCTCTACCAGTTACTCCATGCTATGTACTTGCATCTGAAGATTTGAAGCTAGAACTCCAGATAAGCAAGAGCATGTGATATCTGTCTTTCTGGGTATGTGTTACCTTATTCAATATAATCTTTTCTAGTTCTATCCATTTGCCTGTAATTTACATTATTTCATTTCAATTGAATAGCAGTCCACTTTGCATATGTGCTTCATTTTTATTATCCATTCATCTGTTGGGGGATATTTAGCTTGTTTTAATTTCCTCACCTTTTTGAGTAGGGCAGCTATGAACACTGCTGAGAAAGTATCTGTAGAGCAGAATATTGAATTCTTTGGGTGTATGACAAATAGAGGTATAACTGTGTCATATTATAGTCTTAATTTTAACTTCAGGAAGATTTTTCATATTAATTGTCAGAGGGACTACACCAACTGGGATTCTCACCAATAATAAATGAGGATACCCACTTTCCCTATACTCTTGTAAAATTTATTGTTTTGTTTTGTTTTATTTTTGTTGATCTTTGCCATTCTGACTAGGGTAAAATGAAATCTCAGTGTTGTTTTAATTTACATTTTCCTGAATCAAGTAGATGGGAATAAATATTTAATATCAAAACAAACTGGAAAAGCCAGAGAATCAGGGAGTTTGCTGTGAGATTGTGTCTCCTAGTAATATCCAAAGCTATGGCCATAGAGTCTTAAGAATATGACTGCCCAAATATGAACTGAACAAGGAGGATGCCAATGAGCATGCAAAACTGGATGGAGAAAAGTCCATGAGACTTCAGTTTACATACAAAAAAAACTATAGGCAACAGGGTAGTCCAAGGAACTGGAGAGGTGGTCCATCCCAGGAAAGAGCACTCCAATTGCTTGTCCAATGACAAACAGTCCTCTCTGAAAACATACATTTAGGGATCATTATATGTACTGAACAGGTTATATTTAAGAATATATATGTTATATTTATGTAATAATAGTTTTAAAAGACACAAAAAGGCCAAGAATATAAATGAGAGCAGGAAGGCATGTATAGAGAGTTTGGTGGGAGGAAAGGTAATGGAGACATGTTGTAATTAAATTATAATCTCAAAAAAGAAAGTCTACCATTTATAAACTGAGAATCCCCCAAGTATTAGCCAAGATAAACCTTTATACTTCACAAAAAATTAAAACAGAAATTAAAAAAAAAAACAATAAAAAGACTCAAAGGATCTAAAAGTGGGTCTTTGAAAAGATATAAACCAGCCAACCTCTTCAGACTGAAGATCTCCCTCTGCTGCCCTCCCTAATGCTGGGCTGATATTTAGAAACTGTGTAAACTTGGTTTCATCAAAGAATTTGTTTCATTCTCTGTCAATTGTGATTGATAGTTTTATTGGCATCTGTGGTTGATCTGCGTTTGTAGAACATTTATCCAGAAATGTTTTAAGCCCACCACTACTATTCTTTATTTACAGACCACTGTGTCTGCTCACTTAACTTTCAAGTCAACATTGGCACCTTGAGCTGAGGGAAAGAACAGCCTTGAGAAAGCTGCACTGTGCTTTGGTCTTTTCAAATGCCCTGGGACTCCTGGCTCAGCAGATAATCTTACTGAATGGAGTTTGTTTGAAAAGGTAAGAGAGCTGTGTTTGTTTTCTCTTACAATTGCTACTTTCCTTAGTAATGCGTTAGCTTCATTATAGCAAGCTAGTTTTACTATCTGTTTGGGTTACATAGTTTTTTTCATATTTTTTTCACCTTTGTGAATGTAGCATTTTTATTTTTACTGTTTAAAATAGAAAACTTTTATACATCCTTCATTTTAGTGAAGAATTTGTTCTTCTCCCCCATAACTTATCCTTCCATTCCAATTAAGCCTTTAAACCTCAGGAAGCTCCCTCTACATTAAAATCACATGTATTCTACTATTGTCCTCAGCATTAAAGTCTCTGACATCTATAGGCATTCCATGTTAATCACACAAATCTAAAGATTTGAAAATAAGATTTACATATGAGAGACAGGATCTCATCTTGGTCCCCAGGCTGACCTTGATCTCTCTGTAAAGTTCAGGATAGCCCCAAACTCACCCTCATCCAGCTCTGTCATGCAGGATTATAAGCAAGTGCTGAAATGGATCCCAAAACATCTTTTTCCTTTTATGGAAAATAGACTGTTTTTTAAATCACATAATATATGTTTTCCCCTCCCTCTACTTTCCCTTATTCCTCCCCATCTCCCATCCAATCTGGATCCACTCCTTTTCTGTCTTCCATCAAAAACAAATGGGCTTCTAAGAGATAGAGATAAATAAAGATAGATAGATAAATAGATAGATAGATAGATAGATAGATAGATAGATAGATAGATAGATAGACAGATAGATGATAGAAAACAAAAACTAACATATTGAAGTTGGACAAGATAAACAGAAGGAAAGAGCCCAAGAGAAGGCACAGGAACAGAGGCCCACTTGTTCACACACTCTAGAATCCCATAAAAAACACTAAACTGGAAGCCATACTTTATACACAGTAGACCCGGTGCTGACCTGTACTCTGCGCATGCTGCCCAAGAATCTGAATTCAATTGAGCTTTCCTTGTGTTGATTTGGAGGGCCTTGTTTACTTGGCATTCTCCATCCACTCTAGCTCTTACACTCTTTTAGCCTCCTCTTCCATGTGGTTTCCTAAGCCCCGAGGAAAGGGATTTATTGATAGCAATACCGAATTTAGGGCTGAGTGTTGCAAGGTTTCTCACTCGCTGCAGAATGTCTGGCTGTGGGTCTCTGAATTTTCTCCCACCTCTACAGGCTCTCTAAATCAAAACAAGGAAGGCACATTTGAATTCACAGAGACTGAGACAGCATGCACAGGGCCTGTACAGATCTGCACCAAGTTCAATATGTATACGTTATGGCTTCCCATTTAATGTTTTTATGGGAATCCCAAGTGTACAAACAAGTTGCAGAAAAAAAATATATATTTTCTGATGATGGCTGAGCAAAGCACTGATCTATGCGTATAGCAGCCTGTTAGTACGAGTCATTTTTGCTACTTTTAATTATAATTTATAATAATAATATTTTGTTTTTCCTAGGTCCCTGTGCGATCTAGTCTCAGGTTTTTGGTCACTCAAGCATGACAAGTGTGGGTTCCATTCTCATGGAGTGGGTCTTGAGTCAAATCACATATTTATTGGTTACTCCACAAACTTTGTGTCCTAGCATATGGGCAAGGAATGCACTATTGTAGATAAAAACAGTTTGTGTCTGGCTTGGTATTTATGTTCCCCCCTTTAGTTGTATGCAGAGTACCTTCCTTTACCAAAGACACTAGTATTATGTGTGGATGTTCTATGTAGGCAACAGCTCAACTTCTCTGTAGTTACTGAGTAATATAGGTCTATTCAACAATTGGACCTTAAGTGAGGTTGTGGAGAGTAACTTATAGTTCTAGCAACAGTCTGGATGGTTTGTGGATTCCTGTGAGACCCTTTTAGCCAAAAGCTCAATTAGATATAACCCAATCCCAGTACTAGAAGCTTCATATGGTGACAAGAAATGTCCAGTTGAGGCCATGTCTCCCCCATTATTTCCGGATTTCATCCAGATCACCTTCATTATTAAAGAGGCTTCTATATTAGGTTTCCATTCTACCCCTCAAATGGCCCTCACTGTAGCTGTCTGTCCCTGCATCCACCCCATCATCCCATCTCTGTTGCCTCTCTTCACTTGTTTCTCCTTTCATCATCCCCATCAATCCATCCCTATCTATCACAGTTCCCTTTTGTAACAATGCCCATCTGTCCTCCCTAGTCCCTTACTCCAAACCTAACATCTGTTATTCCAAAGACTTATAGATTCTTCATCATTGACTTAGCAGTTAGTATATACATAGTGAATACATACCATATTTGTCTTTCTGAGTCTAGAATATTACACTCAGGGTGATTTTTTTCTACATTTTTTAAATTGGCAGACACTAGTGAGAGTTCTCAGGTTTAGAGAAATTTCAGTATTTATATCAATTTATTTCTACTACATCAGTTAAATGATTTTTCAATTATAGTTAAAAAAGCAATTAATGGGATATTCTGAAGTAAATATATACCTATTTCATATGGACAATGTACTACAACAAGAATTAATTTAGTACAGTTATTTATACTAACATATACTAGTATAATTAGTATAATTACATGTAATTATTCAATTTGGAATTTGGTTTGAATGCATTTTACTCATGCAGACTCTGAGTCCAGTTGCAGTTTGAAACTCAGTTTTCCATTTCCACACACAGTATTTCTCCTATAAAGCCCAATATACCTCAGTAAACAGCTCTTAGAACACATAGCCTTAGCTAGAACTCTTCCTGTTCCAAAAGTTGAATTGCACAACTCATGGTACAACAACTCATTGGCTATAAACATCTACATTCTGGTTTGTTGCTGGAGGATAGAACCTTAAAGTCCTTATAATCAGATATATTGAAATAAGAAAAAATATAAAAGGTTAAGGACTACATTTTTCATTATAGTTTTCACTGTAGTATAATGAAAAATGTAAAAGAGGATTAAAACTGATTTAAAAATTAATCCTTAAATCTCTTCTTCAAGTGATTTTGGTTTTCAATTAATAAGATGAGATCTTAAGATTTTATGCTGCATACAGTGAGATTTGTGTTATTATCATTGTTGTCACAAATAACCCTGGACTGGATTATTTTTGAATGACATAATCCTTGACTTCCATTTTAGGGAAATATTTGATCAGTAAGAAGAAAAGTCATTAATCTGTATATTGCAGGTAGTCATACTGCCTTCCAGCTGAAATAATATTATTCAGGTCTATATAAATACTCGCAAATAAAATAATGCAAAGTCAGCGGTGAAAACCTGGGGAACACTGATTATTTTGGTGAAATGTGTGTGGTGTATGCACAGTTCACCACCTCTCTTAATTATTTCCCAAATAACCTCATGCCAGTTGCCAGTTTTGACCTTTTAGAAAACCATTTGAGAGAAAAATATTGAGTTTCAAGTTTAAAACATGGATCAAATAAAATGTCTGTACAACACTTCTCTTAGAAGTTATTCATGAGACTGTCCTGTTTTAGTAAGGGAAAACATCATTAAACTTCCAATAAATAATAGTCACAAATATTGTGCCCATTTACTCATGGTCAATTAGTCCTGCATTTTCCCCTTTTAGACGAGCATTGTACAGAGGCTAGGTATTAGTGAATATTTCATAAAATCTTACTTTCTCTGAGTTTAAAGGACACCTCTAAAGATAATTTCAGGATTAACTAATTATTAATAAATTCCTAAATATAAAAATGAAATCAGAGAAATCAGAAGTTTGATGACAGATAGACATACTTTAGTATAGTATGTTGCTTATTAATTATAGTTATTCACTACTTACATATTGAACCACAGACTCCATATGTATGTAAATTGAAGAAAACGATACCCAACTTTGAGTGTTAGTGTTAAAGATAAAAGTTTTAATACATGGTGGCTATCAAATATTCATATGATGTAAACACAGAAAAATGTGTGGTCACATAAATGAGACACTCAAGTATTTTTAATTATAAAGAGAAGTGAAGGTCATCTTGTAAGGTTTTGCCATGCATGCATGGGATACAGGTGACACTGTGTATACTTATACAAATGCTCAGGACCTGTTATACTCTGAATTGAAAGTGCACCTTTATACTTATACAAATGCTTATGAGGCATTATGCACTGCATTTGAGACACACCTTTTAAAGCTTATAGGATGGAGACTGGGAAGATGGGTCGGTAGATAACAGCACTTGTCATACGGTTGTAAGGAACAGAGATCAAATTGACATCATCCATTTGTGAAGTTCAGCATAGTCCTATACATGCTTGGAACACCGAGCATTGGTGAGCAGACACAGGAGGATCATTGAGGATTGCTGGCTGCCAGCCTACCTACAGATAAAGTGAGAGATCCTTTCTCAAAAGAATAAATCTAGGAGTGAAAGAACAGACATCTGAAGTCCCCCTTCATACACATGGATAGTGTATAGATGAGTGCATAGACATGTACAAATGTACACAGTGGGGGTGCAGATTTACACACATAAACACACAAAACACACAGTAAAACATTTAAAACCATGTAAATAGAACTTCATGGGTTGAATATTTGGTCCCCAATTGGTAATACTACAGAAAAATAGTAAATATTTAAGATTTGAGGAGCAGTTGGAGAAAGTAGACCTCTAAGACTTGTCTGAAAAGAATATATTGGTTTGTTGACTCTGTTTCCTCTTCTTAAGCCCCACCCTTTCCTCCTTTAATATTACCCTGAGATAATCAGCTTTCCCATGCCAAGATAGACAGAACACTTCACAAGTGGCAATGAACTAAAACCCCAGAAACTATGGGCAGAAATAATCCTTCGCCCTTTTTGCTGGTATTTTTCCAGTACTTTGTCTCAGCACCAGAATTCTGGCTAAGATTGTCACTCAGATTTGAAACTCTAATCACCAAGTTATACTGCGTTTGTGTTAGGCGGTCAATAAGTTTTAAACAGATACATTGTTGTTGTTTTAAAATTATTCAGGAAACAATTAGAAAAACCCAAATTATACTCTTTTCCAGACTTCTAAGCCACAAGCAAAAAAATAGCATATCACAAAGAAAAATGATGCATGTTTTTAAAAAAAGAGAAAACAAAAGAGGCTATGACTTGTATTCATTGAGTTCAAATAAGAGAGGATAGTCTAGAAAAGGGAAAAAGAAATTACAGAATTGGTTAAGAGAAAACTCCAATGTGTGCTCTCTATGACCCAAATGATTGTTGGCAATAATTCAGTCAGTTTAAAGATAAAAATCAATGAAATAGAAACAAATAATAGTAATAATAAGCACTCTCTAGAGAATTCTTCAGTTTCCTGAAGCATATAATCAACTTTGAAACATGCTGATTTGGTTACTTATTGCCTTCATCTCCATGGCAGAGCACATCTGCTTCTTCACATTCCATTAGTACTTCCTATAAGACAGTTCTTAGGTATTGACAGTCAACTATCTTAACTTTTCTTCTTCCCTTCCATTTTAAAATCAGTCTTTAGTTTCTACAGTAAATGAAAAGTAAATACATCATAATTACTTCATATTTACTCCACAACCATTGTACTTTCCTCCAAAGAATTATATAATACACTTTCCAAATTATTATCTTTAATAGCATTGTGCTTCCCCACCACGACTTCATCCACCTGAATCCTTTATTTCACCATTTAACAAAATATAAATTTAATGTACATTGTTTTTGTGGCATGGGTACATTGTTAGGAAATCACAATCTCTGTCCTCAGAGAAATTTCTGGTGGCTAAAAGAAAGAAGTTCAGCAACATTTTCACAGCCAGACACAATAGTCAAGTAGATACTAAATGTTGACAAGAATAGTAGTAAGTAATCATATAATACCTACAGACATGTCACCTAGAGTACTCCAATGACAGTGGAGATGTCTAGGCAAAACATGGCATAGTAGCTGAATTCCAGCAGGAGATATTATCAAAATCATCATGAAATATAATTACAACAGTTACAAGTCTCATAAATAATTTCAGCATTTACAGGACCAGTGTTCCTGTGGTACTTTAACAACAGCCTCTCTCAGAGAAAAGAGGCTAATTCCTGTAGAATCTCTGGGAAAGGTGTTGATAAGGCATCCAATGAAAACATAGGGCAATGGCTCCAATCTCAGAATCATCCTGTGTCTTTCCTCTAATGCAGGCTCTCTGACATGATTTGCAGACTGGGGGCTAGTTTGATGACAGTATTATGCTTTGAACCACATATTTCTCTAGTCCTATTTTTTAAAAAATTGTTTAAAATCTATATTTATGCCTCATAATAAAAAATATAAATACGACATTCTGGTGACACATTATAACACTGAAATAGAAAATTGGGTACAGAAATATTTAGAAAAAGAACCCATTATATGGGCCATAAAGGTGTAAAAGTGTGTGAAAGTTAACACTTTCTAAGAAAGAGCATATTTCTATTTCTGAACTTTGATCAAGAAGATACCAACACAAGGAGAACCTAATCTCAGGAACATGAACACAAGTGTGAACATGGGTTTATTTATTAGTTTGCATGAATATACAAGTCAAAAGTGGGCTCTTCATCACACTGACCATGTTTCACATAACTAAATTAAAGGTAATTAACACAGCAATTCTCTAAATCCCTCATTCTTGAAATTAAAAAGAATGATTCTCTAAAAGGTAGATTACATTAGCAATATTTATTTAAATTTTAATTAAAACATCTTGGAATTTTTAGCACATTTCTAAATATTCCTACAAACATACACACAAAAAAAGTGATAAAGAAACTTCTTTCACACTTAATGATAAATACAAAGCAGAATCCAATGAGGAAGGGAGCATCCCCTAACTACCAGGTTCTTCCAGAAAAGGCAAGCAGAAAATAGAATGTAATTTCTAAAGTGGATCCTTAACAAAGTTACATTGTGCTGCTTAATGGCACATAGTTCCTGATGAGCATTCCAAATTACAAGGTAGTTGTTCAAATAGAATTTAAAACCAAAGGCTTCATTGATGTGCTTCCTAAAACAAGGGGCTCTTTTAATTAGAAAAATCTATGCTGTTTTCTTTCCTGGCAACGTTTGTGGGGGTTCTCACCAGAAAGTTCTCACAGGCAGCCAAATGTGGAAAACACATAGACATTCTTTGCTTTGCAGAGCTTCCTAGTACTTCATGCTCTACATATCCAAAGACCTCTAAAAACCCAGGGATCTGTAATTATTGTGCCATCAGATTTTAAATAGTCAAGAAAATATCTTTTTGATATTTAAATTGATCAATTTAGAGCACCAGTTACTTAGTGTACCATTATTCAACTGCAGCACTGTGGTGCAAGATATTGATTCACTGGTCATTAGTTCGTTGTCCAGAAGAGACAGGAAAGAAAACTGTTCATTACCAATTACACTTTCATGCTAATGGAAATTTCTATCTTCACTGAAAATCTGCTTATGAATATATGCATGCATGTGTTGGAAGATTATGGGTACTCTTGTGTTGACTGCCTAAAAATCCTTTATTAAGGAGACTTCTAGAATATCTGTAGATTAACAGCTCAATCCTTGTTTGTGTTTATACTTCACATAAATATTACTGACATATAAGCATTGAACCTGAAATAGTCTTTTATTTCAGTGCTAGTAATACAGACTACTGCCCACTTCCCTCAGTGGTAACTTCTTTTGTTAGAATATCATAATACAATACTGACACAAACACCACACCATGTCCTACTGACATGACATAATCCATATAGAAAATTGATACTTTCCCAGTCTGACTTGTTTGTGTGTTAGTGCATATTTAGTTTAAGTAATGTGCATAAATTTGCAGATCCACAACTGTGGTCAAGACATGTGTTTCTTTAAAACAAATGTTCTTGATTTTTTTCCCATCAAATCCTCTGCAATTTTCTTTTATACCAAACCTCCATTTCCACTATCCCTATTTTATTTATTTTGTAATCATGTTTTATTAAAGCTAGAACTAGTCATTTTAATGCCAACTGATATATTTTTTCAAATAAATTTAATGTAAATTAGCATACAATACAGAAACATTTAACAAACCTGTAAAGGAAATGAAAATGCATATATGAAGTTATAAAAAATAAACAGTTTAGGAAATGTTACTATTGCTGATCATTGCCACCAACTTTCTGAGAATTCTGTTGCTGTGTTTGGATCAAATCGTGAATAGGTGAGGATCAACTCCATTCATGTTAGTAGCTGTGAGTTCATGATACTGAGAATCTTTTGATCTTAATATTATAGCAGTGGGCTTTCAAAGGGGCATGGAACCCAGTGCTAAGATGAGAGCACCCAGGAAATCTGCCAAGAGTATCTTGCCACCAGCTCTAAGAGCAAGGTGTCAAGACCCTTGGCACTTAGTACTATAGCTATGGGCTGCTCTCCAGCAGCTGTGGCAGTGAATCTGTCTGGCAGCTTTGTGCAAACCTCCCCCAGCCGTCAAGGCTCTCAGCTGTCTCGTAGTTTTAGTTATTCACAGTATATTTCTTTCTGTTGTCTTTGTTGTCCTCATGTTTGCCCATAGGAAGGCTGTAAGAACCGATGCTACTGGCTGTTCCATTGATAGCTCAAAAGAAAATGCCAGAAGAGATGTGGCAGCTGACATTTAGAAGAAGCAAAGCCCTTAATATACCAAATCAGCAACAAGGAATCTAGTGCAGCTCCCAGGCTCTGGTCCCAACTCCTGTACACTCTACAATAGTGACTGGATTCAGCTCATGGGCTGTTCTGGCTCACAAATAGAGTAGAATCTCAAAATTTCTTCTCCCAAAACATCCCCAGTGGTTATAAACTGCTGAGTCAACTTCAGTGGAGAGAAGGTTGTTGAATACTAGTCCTGAGAGGAGAGGTTAACATGAAAGAACTACCTGGAGGAAGCGTCCTTATTTTATCTGTAATGTAAAGCTGCAGCTTTTTTAGAGCCCAACACCATCAGTCTGATATGGACTTTAGAATGAATATTTTGATAATGGAGTTGAACAATTTGAGGCCAAAAGAAAAAATAAAAGAGAAAGTTTGATGGATAAATGAGAAAATTAAATGTGATAGCAAAGTATATAGACTAAAAACAGCTATAACAAAACTGTTTGATTAAGAAAAAAAAAAGAGAGATACCTCAATTCCTAAGTAGAAGTTGTTATAAATAATATAAGTTTACATGAACAACTTCCCTTTTTAATTTTTCTTTTTTTCTGTATAGTTTTTTCTAATATCTTTCTATTGCTTTTAGCTCTTTTCCAGATTCCCTATAGAATAATCTTTTCAGAAAGAAACACAAAAAAGTACATTTTGATCGTTTTATATTCATTAGTCTTATTCATATTTTATAACTGTTGAAGTATAAGTGAGTATGAAAACTATGATTTCCAGTTGTGGCTTGCATGAACACTGCCAATTTTAACTGGGCTTTGTACTTTTAAAGAAATGTTTTTGAGATTACACTATAATTGAAATATTTACTACACCTTTGAATCCTAAGTTCTACAATTCTACACCAGTTACTTTGTTCTTTCCTCCTTCTCTCTGTTTTTTCCTTTATTACCAAGGTTGAGAGGTAACAGGTTGTTTCCTTAAAGAACAGTGTGACTGTAAGGCAAACTACCACACACAGATATTAACTTGTAGATTACGCTATGTGGACTTATTCTTCAAGGCATCAATGAAATTATAAAGCAAAATATTTTTCTTTTTTTCAAGCACAACACATTTCACTTTTCCTTGTTAATTCCAAGTATCACAGAAGCATCCCATCTTCTTCTGACCAAGCACTTATATATCATTGTCTCTGAGACTTCTAAGGGTCCAGATCATTGCTTGGAACCTTAAGTTGTATACAGTTCAGTCACCGAGCTTGCAAAGAATACCCTTAATTTTTCCATATGATTTTATTTCTGAGTGAAAAATGATAGAAGAAATAAATTATAAAAGCAATTTATGACAGATAATAGAAAATGAATACACATTAGACAGCACCCAGAATAGCTATACCACATATGCCGAAAGCACAGGGTACCTCACTATAGAAGCAGCACCATCATGCTATAGTGCTAACTGTGTTTGAGCTTCCTATAACATGAAAACACATATCAAATTAGAATGTCTTCTAGGAAGCCAGTATGGCATTTGGAATTTATTTATATTACTTGGAGAAATATCCCTCAAGGTAAGAAAGACTCAACTTTTCCTTTCTGTCATGATAAAGCAGAAGGCTATCTGAATGACTAGGATGACATAAAAACTAATGGAAACTCAAGGAAAAGTATTGAATAGGGAAGTAGGCAAATCTCATGAGGCTGACAGCAACTATAGATTTTCTTAATCTGGGAATCTCTAATTTTGTTTCAGATTTGCAAAGAATGGGCTTTGAAATAATTGTAAGATTTCTCTTAGATACATTTTTTTTTTTTTTTTTGCTGAGCAATGTAAAAAAAATGGGCAATTTCAGAATAGAGAGAAGAATGAAAATAAACATATAAATACTAATGCCAGATTTGACATTGCTCAAATTCCATCATGGAAGTAATACTGCTTCGTTAACAGGACAAATTTAGATAAGGGATGTGGTGATGTTAAGGCCAGTTTTTATTACAAGTTTATTCATGGAATAGGTGTTGGTCACTATTTGTATTGACCATATAAATCCAACAGATAATATAGGATTATAAAACAGTGAGTGAAAAGGCTTAAGATATTTGCCTTTCTCTATAAAATTAGAAAAAGTACAATTCATCTTTATAATGCTTATTTCATCATAATGTGTTTGTTTTATGAGATTTACATATAGGATTTAATAGTGAGGTTATGTGTGTTTGGCACATACACATGAGTGTGGGGTATCTTTTCCCATTGGTAATGAGAGGAGGATGCTGAGAGTGTTCCTCAATGACTCCTCAACTTACTGCCTTGAGACAGGGTCCTATACTGAACCAGAAACAGCCTGTTTTGGCTAGGCCAGTCTGGCAGCATTTACCTAACATGTACATGCCTCTGACCTCTGATGGTGAGATTAGAAACACAGTTACAATGCCTGACATTTTACATGGGTGCTATAGATTAAAACTGAGATTCTACTGCATATGCAGGGCACACTCTTACCCGCTGAGCTATCTTCCTCACCCAGTAATGAGTATGGAAAAGAAAACCCATTTTATTGTAAACTTTTTAAATTAAAAATATTCACTTGATTTTCTTCACACAACATATTTTGATCATATTATTTTCTACTCCTTCAACTTCTCCCAGAATTTCCCCACTCCCCTACCCACTCAACTCCATGTTTTTATAAAATCAAAACAAACAAGCAAAAAACCTAATGAAGCAAATAAACAAAACAAACAAAGAAACAAACAAAAACACATGGAGTTCTTTTTCTGCTCACTGAGCATGGGTTCTGCACTGGAACTTGGTTGACGTATACAGTGATGTGCCTTTGGAGAAACTGATGTTATCTTTCTCAGCAGTTATCTGTTGCATACACCTTCTTCTTCATTAGGGGTGGGCTTCTGTGTCCACTTCACCTTTACAGCATTGTGATTTTTCTGGTTTAAACATTGTACAGGTCTTGTGAGTGTTGTCCCTGTCTCTGTGAGTTCACATGTGTCTCAGTCCTCTTGTATCTTATGATGCTGTTTCCTTGGTGTCATCATCACCTCTGGCTCTTACACTCTTTCTGCCTCCTCTTCTGCACAGATCCCTCAATCTTGAAGTGCGTGATTTAATAAACAGCCAATTAGGGATGAGTTCTCTAAAGTATTTTGTTTTCTGTAAATCTAAGATTATCTTTTCCTTCTTTTTATGTCATGATCATTCAGAGCAGTGATTATCAACCCTCCTAATGCTGTGATCCTTTAATACAGTTCCTTGTTGTGGCGATCCCAAACCACAAATTTTTTCTGTAGCTACCTCATAACTGTAATTTTGCTACAGTTTGACCCTGGAAGGAGTCATGACCTAAAGGTTGAAAACCAGTGATTTAGTCTAATTTTATTGTTTTTCTGTCTCTACTAGAGTGTATCTATTGATAAATGATATGCTATTTTCAAAAGCTTTCTCTTCTGTCTTCCCATGGACCAAAGCAAGCATTCATAGAAGGGACACACACACTACAAACATACACACACACACACACACACACACACACACACACACACACACACACATACACACGAGCACAGTACTTTATTCTGCTTTAGTCTTATTTATTTAACTAATGCAATTTGACTTGGTGAATCAGTCTGGGAAAACACAGCAGATAGTCTGGACTAATATCAAACATATAATTAATTTAGACAGGGAATTACTGAGTTTTCCTGCTGCTTTGATAAAAGTGTCCTCATAAAAACAACTTATGGAATGAAGAATTTATTTTTGCTCAAAGTTTGAGTGCACAGGTAGTCATTGCAAAGAAGGCACAGCAGGAAGAGCTTGACGCAGCCAGTCCCATCACATTCAGAGTTAGAAAGCAGGGAATATTGAGTCCTCCATCACAGATTCGTCTTCCTTTTTGTGTGACCTAGAACCTTCCTGTACCAATGTTCTCCATTCCCCATTCATAGAACCTGTGATATATCCTATGCTAGCTTTCCTCCTGGAAATCTTTCCAGAGGAATGTATAATCTACTACAAGAAACTTAGGAATCCATGTTCAGTGTTCTTCTATTCACAGTTTCACAATATCCAGGAAATGTGAACAGACTAGATGTACAAAAAACGATGAATGAAAGGGGAGATGAGTTGAGAGCCATTAGTCTGATGAAATATAGATATCCAAGAAGTGATTCAGAATTTTCAGTTTTTATTACTACTGCCTTCTGTGATGCAATCTTTTAGTTGTTATTATAAATTTTACCTTTGATTTCTTACAGTCTGCTTATTATTCAGTCATCAATTTTGAACATATTTCTTTTCAAGAAGAGGTTATATGTTGATGCTTCACAACTGTTGAAGAACACTAAGACATCAAAAGGTCCACTGCAACTCTTTGGAAGAGTGATGCAGAAATTATAAGCTGCCACAAAAGGGAGACTTTGGTTTTCTATGACAGTTACTTCTCATATTGCCGTCATGCAGCATGCATATTTATTGTCCTTTTTGGAAACACCTTGACATAAAACTTGTAAATTGAGTAGTTTCCAAAGAAAACTATGCTATTTGTGACAACATGGGTGCAACAAGAGGAAACAATGTTAAGTGAAATAAGCTTGGGACAGAAAGAAAAATAATCCATGGTCTTAACATATGACCATCTAGAAATACTTGAACTCACAGATACCTGGTATAAAATGTTAGTTTCTATGGCTGAGGGGCTAGGAGAATGGAAAACATTGATCAAAAGAAGCAAAATATTAACTGAAATGTCTAAATTTGACACTTACAGTGGGCATGGTGATAACGCTATGAGATTATCAACAAAGAGAAGCAACATCCTGGCTTCTTCAGTCACTGCAGATTACTCTAAAATTCTAGATAAATTCTTACTTAAACTATCAAGCAAATTCTGCAGATGGTTGGAAATAATTGGAACCTTTGCTAACATTTCTTCTTAGAGATTTACACATTGAAATTATGTTTTATATTCTTTAATATGAGTGTGATAGCATAAAATCCCTAAAGGAAATGCCAAAGCTACCCATATAGAAAATACTAGCTATATTCAAAATCTAATGCTGTTTTATTAAGTAAAATTTTAAAAATTTTATTTCAGAGAAAATAAACATTTCATA
The DNA here is from genome assembly GCF_903995425.1 of Onychomys torridus. Taxonomy (NCBI): domain Eukaryota; kingdom Metazoa; phylum Chordata; class Mammalia; order Rodentia; family Cricetidae; genus Onychomys; species Onychomys torridus. Next base: position 58,612,137 of record NC_050445.1, read on the forward strand.
ATATATAATTTTGGAAAGTATAGGTAATTTTTCAATATAAATGCTACAAAATGCCTATGTTAGTCTGCTTCCCTATTCAGAAGAAAACACAGGCTATTTTTTAATAGTTGAAGATTATGATGTTTGTAATTTAATTTGAAAAAGAAAATAAGCAATATGGATGTTTATCTTGTATTTTCATCAATTGTATGTGAGGGGAAAAAAAGGGGTTATCTTGATCCTGTAAAGGAGAAGTGGATGAGATCTACATGAGTGGGCTGGGGGGAGGTGGCAGAGGGCAAGGAATGGGGGATGAGAACATAGGGAAATGGGAGGCTCAAGCTGGAACAGGGGCAGAGTGGGAGGGCAGGGAGGAAGATACCATAATAGATGAGGACATCATGGGAATAGGAAGAGGCAGGGTGCTAGGGAGGCTTTCAGGAATCCCCAAGGTTGACTCCCACCTTGGTCTGCTGCCAGTGGTCCAGAGGGTGCCTGGACTGATCTACTCTGGTGACTAGTCCAACAAATAACCTAGCTGTCATCATAGAGCCTTTGTCCAGTGACAGATGGAGGCAGATACAGAGATCCATGGCCAGACACCAGGCTGAGCTCTGGGAATCCAATTGATGAGAGAAGAGAGACACTGCAGGCAAAGGACGTCGAGCTCATGATGGGAGGACATGCAGAGATGACCGGCCACACTAGTGGAAGCACATGAACTGTGGACTAATGGCTGTGGAGCCCCCATGGGACTGGACTAGGCCCTGTGGATATGGAAGATGGTTGCTTGGCTCCAACCATTTGGGGGGCACCCAGGCAGGGGGATTGGGATCTGTCCCTGGTCTATGAGCAGGCTTCTGGAATCTGGTGCCTGTGGTGTGACACCTTGCACAGCCTTGGTGCAGTGGGAAGGGAACTGGACCTGCCTAGGCTCAGTGTGTTAGGCTCTGCTGACTCCCTATGGGAGACCTCAATTTGGGGGATGTGGGGATGTGGGGTGGCTTGGGAAAGAGGGCTGGGGGGTGGGAGGAGGGAGGAGAGGAGTTCTGTGGATCACATTGGAGTGAGTAGAAAATTTCTTAATAAAAAATTTAAAAAAATGAAATTACAAAAAATACTACAATAGAAAAAAGGGTTATCTTTGAAAATATAGATAACTGCATTAAAAATTTTTAAATGGAAAAAACAAATGTAAACTTTTGTTTATTACTATGTGTGCATCTGTATGTACATGCATTACATGGTACTGAAGATTAAATCCAAGGCTTAATGATTGCTATGCTCACTCTCTATGGCTGAGCTATACACCAGCTCAGCCTTTTGTTCTTCTTCTTCTTTCTTTGTTTTATGCTTCTATTGTTCATGTGTTTGTTTGTGGCCATGTCTTAAACTGAATGAACTTGAACATGAGATTCTTCAGCCATCTGAGTGCTGTTCTTCCACAAATACATGACCACACCTGATTCCTAGCCTAATTTTAAATACAGCATAGTCTCTTTGTCTAGAAAAGACATGATGAAATGGAAAAGAAAGCAGTATGAAACAACACACAGAACATGTAAACTAGGTATATCCTGCTGAGGATGACTCAATGGTAAAGAGCACCCACCACCTGCCCAGAGGACCTGAGTTCGTCCCTGTACTGTCAGGAGACAGTAATTTATCCATAACTTCAGTTTCAAGAGATCCACCACCCACTTTTGGTTCTTTGTGTGCCTATGCACAGGTGGCATAAATACAGAGAAACAAACATAAAAGTAAAAAAGTAATAAATAATAAAAATTAGTCTCTGTTGTTTTTACTAGGATATGTATTCATTTTAGGTTTGTACATTTATAAAAGTTTACCACAGTAGAGTTGTTAAATCCCACAACAAATACTGATGATTTTCTGCAACCTTTATTTGCCAAGTGACCTCCAACCTTACATGTGCACTGACTAGAGGAGCAAGAACGACCCAATAAGGAACAACTCCTGGTTAGGACAACAGAATCTTGCACTTGCATAAGATCTGATATTCCAGTGGGGCCTGTTGAGAACACTTGGCCAAGAGACCACTGAGAAAAGCAGTCTCACCTTAAGTATGCTAAAGAGATGTGGAGTTTTTTTCCTTTAATGGGACACGGGAATTTCCTTTCCCAGAATGCCTACTCTGAGCACAGTCCCCAGGAGCTGCCTGGACATTCCCTGGCGTCATCATTCCTTTCCTAGGCCTGAGCATGAAAAGTACAGTTTTACCTTTTTGCTATTTTGGTCTCGCTTTTTAGCATGCTGGCCAAAACTAATTATGGCTTTTCTGATACCTTGGGCTCCCTATGGTGGGTTGCCTTACTCAGCCTTGATACAGGGAGAAGGGGCTTACTACTGCCCTAACTTGGTATGCCAGCCTGTGTTGACTACCCAAGGGAGGCCTTACCCTTAATGAAGAGTGAATGGGGTGGGGGCAGGGGATGGTGGGTGGTGGTGGGAGAAGGCGAGGGATGGAGAACAGTGGTTGGTATGCAGAATGGAAAAAAATTAAGAAATAATGTATATTGCAAGTTATTCCATACTTTCTAGCCCACAGGTTCCACAGAATTTGAGTTTTTTGCCTTTATAATAACAACATAAGCCAATTCTTTGAAATAAATCTCTTTCTGTCAGTCAGTGTGATTTACCCCTCTTTTATGTCCTGTCTCTGTGTAAAACCCCAAGTGAACATGGCCATTCATAATTAGGCTGCAATGAGGACAAAGAAAAGCCAAACTATTTTTTTTTTTAAAAAATGAATCTAACCCACAAAGCACTGTCAATTCAATTCAGCAAGGAAACGGACTCTCCTCCTTTACTTGTATTAAAGGGATCTAGTTACCTATCAAAACTGTTCTGAGCACAGGTAAAGAAACAAATCACTACATGGTTCACAGAGGACTGGCCTTATAGAAGACATTTCCCTGTCTTTTGACCTTTATAAAGGTCAAAAGTTTGCAATCCTACAATTATTTTGCATTTGAAAATGATGGATCTTAAAGGTAAATCTGAATTCACCCTAATAATAGCCGACATTTAGACCTGAGGGACGGGTTAAATGTATTTCTGCAATTATCCAAGTTTTACCATCTTCCCTGAAACCCCATTCAAACTTATTAATTTTGACAAAGACAGGTTTTGCATGACCACTTAATGACTGAAAATCAAGGAATAAATGATTCTATGAACTTGAATTCTGTGATAGTTTCTCTTTAATCTGCTTTATATCAAATAGCCAGCCTAAGTAGTTTTGGCAAATGGAAAAGACTGTCTATCACTGCCCAGAAAATATAATCATGCAAATTAGGGGAGAAAGAACTAGAGAAAGTCACTTACAGAGTCTTCAAGAAACCAGAAGAATAAGTTACATGCATAACCAAGTCCCATAAATACCTGGCAGCCTTTTCTATGACAACATAAACAAGGCAGATACAATTCCCAGAAAAACAAACAAACAAACAAACAAACAAAAAACCCTCACAACATTGGACCTGTTCCCCTGTGTCCTTTGAAGAAAGGGTTAAGAACAAAAAAGGAGATGTTGCATGTATATAAAAATATAGGTATGTGGATGCCATAGATTCTTGTCTTCTTAGTCAGAGCTTTTGATTGTTGTTGATGAAACCCCATGATGAATAGGTAAGGTGGGGAGGAAAGGCCTTATTTTGCTTAAGCCTCCACATCACCATTCATCTCACAGGAAGTCAGGGCAGGAACATAAACAGGACAGTAATCTGGAGGCAGGAGTTAATATGGAGACAAAAGAGGGGGTACTGCTTATGGCTTGTTCCTCATGAATTGTTCAGTCTGTTTTCCTTTTTTAATTAATTTACTTATTTTATATCCTAATCTTAGTTCCCCCTCCCTTCTCTCCTAGTCCTTCCCCCACCACCTTCCCTCTGTCCACATCTGCCCAATCCACTTCTCCTCTGTTTCTGTTCAGGAAAGGCAGACCTTTCATGAATATCAATAAAACATGAAATATCAATGTTCAGTAACACTAAGTACATCCCTATATATTAAGGCTGAGTAAGGTAAACCAGTATGAGTAGTAGGGTCCCCAAAGCCAGCAAGAGTCAGAGACAGCCCTTGCTCCCACTGTTAGGACCCACAAAAGACCAAGCTACACAACTGCAGCAGATAATCAGAGTGCCTAAATCAGTCCTGTGCAGGCTTCCTGGTTGTTGGTTCAGTCTCCGTGAGTTCCTTTTCCACAGGTTAGTTGATTCTGTGGGTTTTCTTGTGTTGTCCTTGACTCCTCTGTTTCCTACAATCCACCCCAAACCCCCATCCCAACCCCCATCCACCACCACCCCACCTCTGCTTTTTTCAGGATTTCTTGAGCTCTGTTTGGCTGTGGATCTGCATGTATTTCCATCAGTGCTGCATGAAGCCTCTCTAATGTCAACTGGGTTAGGCATCAATCTTTGAGTATAAGCAGAATATTATTAGACATCATTACATTCACATTTTTTCCAGTCCTATTTGGTTCTATCCTAGGTCTCCAAGTCATTCAGTCTGTGGATTTTGGTGCTTCAGGAAATGTCAGGGGTAGGCTTACTCTCCTGGCATGGGTTTTAAGCTAGACTGGTCATTGGTTGGTCACTGCCTCAATCTCTAGGCCACCCTTGCCCCAGGACATACCATAGGCAGGACAGACTATAGGCAGTTCAAAGGTTATGTGGAGGGGTTGATGTCTCAATCCCTTCACTTGAAGTAAGACCATTAGTCCAGATGTATTCTCACTCATAATTGATTGGGCCTTCTCTGATAAACCACCAATTGAGAAAATGTCCTACTGCCTGATATTATAGAAACAATTTCTCAATTTATGTTCCCCTCTCTTACATGACTCTAGTAGGTGTCAAATTAGCATAAAACTACCCAGCATAATTTTTTAAAATATTTTCTCATGTTCTCGTGCTTAAATCATTTATAGACTAATCCCTCAATATTTATGGGATAATATTTCATTGTACCTGTGGATACAAAGTTCTATAAATGATCATATTTCCTTGAAAACTTAATAAAAGTTAATTTAACTTATGTGTATCCTCATACACTTAAAATATAACTAGGATTCTTATGATATAAAATATAATTATGTAAATAATTGTTACATTTTATTGTTAGGGAATAATGACAAGAAAAAGTAAATTTGTGATTGGTACAGATGCAATGTATTTTTTTCATACATTCTTATCAGTAGTGGCCTGAAGCTGTGAATGTTGGAATCAGATTCAAGGGGTTGCTTGTAGTTAGGAAACCAAGTTCATAAGTCTTGACTAAATTTAAATAACACTTACAAAAGCTGTAGTTACACACCTCCAAGATATAGAGCTGTGACCTTTCAGTTTATTGATAATTTCCCAAATGTTAAGAGAGAATTCTGATTGGGCAATACAAGTATTAATTTAATAAAAATTTCATTTCAAAGGCTACACAGAAAACAAAAGCAATGAGAATTTGAGACAATAGCAGGCAAAAGAGAAACTGAAGAAAATTTGGGTTGAATTTAATTTAATCAGAAATATCACTTGAATATAAAGGTCACTGTTTGACTTGGAATTTCATTTCTAATTTGTTCTTTTGTTCTAAAACAATGTAACTGGGAGTTCTGTGGGATATCTTGGTTTAAATGTCAGCTATAAGCATACACGATATATATATATATTCATCTATAACTCTAAACTGCGAGTTCAGTATGTGGAAGACAGTTCATTCTTATAATGAGACCATCTAGCTATGTAACTCTTGGTGAGTAAATCAAAACCTCTAGCTGTTTGAATTTTCAATTCTACTGTATGTAGTGAGCAATATATCTCATATATTATAATAATTAAAACTATTCAGAAAGAGCACATCACTATTCTTACTATGTAGATTATGAGCATATACAATAAAATGCTTTTGGGTATTTAATTTAGGTAGACCGATTTCCAATAAGTCAAATATGTCATTAACCTAGAAAGAGTAAATTGTAGCTTTATAATTTCTAGAAGGAAAAACCATATTATAGGAAGAATATAATAGGCACAACTATAGAAAAGCAAAGTAAATGTTATAAGGCTTTTATAAATTACAGATAATAATATGCATATATAGAAAACTTTATACTCTTGTTGCTTCAGTTCAGAAAAAAGTACAATTGGAACTTCATGTTAGACCCAATCAAACTGTAAAAAATCATTGTCTAAATTTATTTGTATGAAAATTCATGCATTTGCATGCACATGTTCATATATGAACACAACAAACTATCTGAGAATATAAATAGGATGTGGTGAAAAGAAAACTACTAAATATAAAAAGGCACATAACAGAGGTAACTAGTAAAATATTAAAAGAAGTGAATTAGTAAGTTTAAATGGGGGAGTAAAACTCAATGGTTACACTGGGCGGTGGTAGCACATGCCTTTAATCCCAGCACTCAGGAGACAGAGCCAGGCCTGGAACTCACTCAACTAAGTGAGTTCCAGGAAAGGCACAAAGCTACACAGAGAAACCCTGTCTCAAAAAAACCCAAAAAACAAAAAAACAAAAACAAACAAACAAACAAACAAACAAAAAACCAACTCATTGATTACAAGAGATAGAGAAGTTAGGTCTTCTGTTATATTTTTATTATTTAATTTTTTTCAATTCCAATATATCTTGATCATATTCTTTCCCTCTTTCAAGTCTTTCTAGATTCTCTCCTCCACACCCATTCAACTTTAAATTCTCTCTCAAAAATAAACAAAACCCCACTAAATGAAGCAATATGTACTTTTTAATAAATGTGTTTATCTTTTCAATAATCAAACCTCTTATTTGCCATTTGAAATTATGAATAATTGTTTGCTTTGCCAACCTACATCCTTTGCTTGAGTTTCTCCTACTGGGTGTAAGGGCCCTGACCATTGTAGCAGGTACATTCTACAATCCCCTACAATCTTTGACAAAAGATGTGCTTGGGTCACACCCCAGACTATTAAATAAGAATCTCTGAAAGCAAGACCAGATCTCTTTTATATTTATTAAAATATTAATTTTTAATTATAAAATAAAATTATTATATTATATTATAAAATTATTGAAATATTAAAATAAAAGTACTTGCATGTATGATTTATTTTACTTATATTTTTAAATAAAGAAATATTTATATTGAAAATAAAATATAATCACAGAATGCTACAGGTTTTGTATCACAGCCCTAGCATAATTTTCCAATATCGGTTTCCAAATAATTGTCATGCACAGTCATTCTACACTGTACCCAATCATACCAATTTTCCTGTGAAATCCACAGAAAAGTATTGAAGTGTGATTTTGTTTACTTATCCCTCCTAGAGTAAAATGAATAGTGAGTTGCAGAATGATCAGAAGCAACATAGTCCACAACATTCTAAAATGGCGGGTGCGGTAGGAATCTTAAAGGTACTTGCTAGTTCCTCTGGTGATCCTGTTTCCTCAGGCTGGAAGCATCTGAGTCCTCCTCCACATGAATCTCAGCTGAACTGTGCTGCTCCAAAGCCTGAACACTTAACCAACCAAATGGTTAACTAACTACATGCTTTTCTCCTTTAATTCCTGGTCCTATGCCTTATATACTTTTCTCTTTCTGCCCCCACTCCCTGGGATTAAAGGTTGGGTTTTTGGGATTAAAGGCATGGGTCACCATGCTTAGCTGTTTCTAAAGTGGCCTTGAACACAGAGATCCACCTGGCTTTGCCTCCCAAGTGCTGGGATTAAAGGTGTGCACCACCACCGCACAACTTCTGTTATGGCTTACTCTTCCCATTTTCTAGCCACCATTTTTGACTTTGTTCTAGTGGCTGTCTGTTCTCTGACCCCAGATACATTTATTTCGGGGAACACACAATATTTCAGGGAACACAATACCCACCACAGGTGGGTCAATTGTCATGTCTCTTTCTTCGTTCTGTCAACCAGATGCTTGAAGCATCCACTTCATGTTCCTAATGCTCTCACTGTTTAAACTCATAAGCTTAAAACCTGACAAATAGACAGTTTTGTTATATCCCTTTCCTACTAGTTCAGTTCTTTGTTATACTGCTCAGTGCCAGAGATTCCTCAGATCGCCCCCATAACCTCATAAGTAACAAAAACTAGCTCACTTACTAGGTAGGAACGTTTATGAAAATCATCTTGTGTTCTGGATATGAGGGGAGTTGAAGCTAGTATCTACTTTGCCCTGCAGGGGTCAAGATTAATAAAGTAAACATTTTCAAACAGGATACTTTCTTTGAGTAACACTTTATGCTAAGATAAATTGATAAAATGGAATTATCATAATTAAGTATTATAATATCTTAAAGAATGTCAAATTTTATTATTACAATCACAAAAATTAGAAACTGTCAAAAGGTTGGGAAAGGATGGAAGATATGTTTACAGCAGGCTATAATGTAAGATGTTACAATTGTTTCAGTCTAGATATATGGACCATTGCTCATAATCATGCTAACATGTTTTTTCCCAGGTTATTTTGTTGAATAGAGGAGAGCTGATATATTTTAAAGGCAGAAATCATTTTTCTTCTCTACTTATATTTACTCCCTGGAACACCTAGTATAGTTTGGACCACAGGTAAGCACTCAATAAATGTTTGAGTGAATGAATACCACTAATATAGGATGTTCTAGGGAAAGAGATAAAAGAATATCAAACAATGACAGGAGAGATTGTTAGAAGGAAGATAGCAATTGATTAGTAGTTGCCAGAAGCCATTCAATATTGTTCCCACATCAACAAAAGCGGACAAACACAGGCAAAGATCAATTTTCCTTTTTACCATGTATTTCTAAAGCAAACTCCCACATCACTTTCTCCTTTTAACGTGGTAAATAGAAAAGGACACTTTTGCACAGTTCCCAGATGAGGTAAATTAGCATCATTACCTCTTCAGTTACCTTCTTTGCCTCCACTATTCAAAAGTGGCATTATCATACACAATAGAAATGTTTCATGAAAGACACATCAAGAAATACAATTGGCTTCAATCTATTTAAATCATATTTTACCATGAGGACCTTGTACAACAATATATTGAACTTCCTCTCCCCATTTTCTAAGAACTGCCTCTCTGTTTCTTTAAGAACTAGACATTCTATATATTCCAGAAATCTAGTTTGCTTGCTGACTTTACAAACATCACAAAACATGAGAAATAATATTGAGTACTGCAGAAGTTCCCGAGGGCAAGCAAAGGACTGAGAAAGGATGGAAAGATAAATGGAAGAATAGTGCAGAGGGATTCTCCACTTTGAAATAGATGTGTGTAAATAATGTAAATAAAATATAAGCAAATTCTTCTTATATACTGACATACATTTATACTTATGCACATACATAAAAATTTAAGCAGTAAATAGTCATTAATGAACTATAGATGAAAAGTGACATCTAACAATATGAGATGAGATATCTGTCATAATACTCTCCCAGAGAGTTACACACAAAATTTATCTCAGACACTACAAATTAACATACATCTACATACACACCGCTAAGGGTAAAACAAGGGAGTATTGTGTGATGAGTGTCCCATTAGCAGACACTGAACAAAAGAGAAAATGCTGACAGCACAACACATGGTTGCTGCTTATCTCTTTCTGAGCTAAAGCCACAAGAGAGGCTTCAAAGTAATTATCAGCAGGGACCTTAATGATTTAGTAAAAGTAGCATCTGCTATTTGTGGAATTACCTGTCTTTTAATTTGTATCATTCTTCCTAATATGAATACTTACTGTTGCAATATTTTAAAGGCTTTGCAAGCAATCTAGAATTTTGCCTTTTTATCACCAATGTCTTTGGAATTCAACCCAATGTGTGTGTGAGGCTGTGCATTACTTCGCTTTCTCATGCTCCAATCAAACACTGGCTGAAACCAACCTGAGGAGGAAAGGGAGATTTCACTCTGCGAGTTGCAGTCCACCCTCAAATGAAGCCAAGGGAGGATCTTGAAGCAGACCCCAGAGCAATGCCATTTACTTGCTTTCTTTCTCTGGCTTTTTCAGCCTCCCTTCTTATAAACTCCAGACCCACAGGCCTAGGCATGGGACAGCCTAAAGTGATTAGGGATCTCCAATATCAATTAGTCTATTTAAAAAAAAAATTCACAGACAATATCCCGGGACAATCAGAAGGAAAAAATGCCTCATTTGTTATCCACTCTTCCAAAGGGTGCCAGATTTGTGCTGAAGCTATGACAGGCAATATACAGATACTAAGTGGGGGATGGGACTGTGCTTCTTTCTCTGCTATGCATGTGCATATCTGTGTGTGGGTGCACAAATGTGTTCACATAAACAGATGTGGAGATTAGAAATCAATCTCCAGTGGTATTTCCGGCAGCTTTCCACCATGCCTCTTGAGACTGAGTCTCTTATTGGCCTGGAACTTGCTGAGTTGGCTCGATTGGCTGGTAACTAGCAAGGTCTGCCTATTTCTGAATTGTCTGTACTATGGTAACAAATGTGTGCCACCTTTTAGAACTAAGTCCACATAACAGAAAGAGCATTAATAACTGAACAGTCCTTCTAGCCCCAAAATTGATACTTTCAAAAGAAAACTCCTAGTGCTAGAGAGATGGCTCAGAAGATAAGTGTCCTGATTGCTCATCCAGAAGGCTGGAGTCTGATTCCTAGCACAGATATATGCATAGGTGTGTATGTGTGTGTGTGTGTGTGTGTGTACACATTATGACTAGTAAACATCTGTAACTCCACTTCTAGTGTGTCCAGTTCCCTCTCCTGGCCTCCACAGGTGCTATACATATATAGTGTACAGACTTAAAGGCAGGAAAAATACCCACATACACAAAAATATAAAACAATAACAACAAAAATAAGAAAATCCCTCAGTCTAAACTTTGTAGATAAATTGAATAATATGTTAAATGCAGGGTCTGACTTAGATTTGTAGATGTATAAGCATTTTAGTATTGCTAACAAGCAGCAATGGTGATAAATGGGGTTATAAAATTACTAAATGATTTAAGCTGCTGCCATTTGGGTTTTGTCTTGTTTTTTTGTTTTTTTTTTTTCCTTCCTTTCACTTTTAGTGTTCTGTAAAGTACTGGAAATTTCAAATGAAACATAGTCTAATGATACTAGTGAAAATTTTGAGTGTATATTTGTGTGTATATGAGCACATACATTCTTGAACACACACACGCACACACACACATGCACACACAAACACAAAAGCACACACACACACACATGCACACACGCGTGCACACACACACACACACACACACACACACACACACTTCTACTTGCAGAACTCATGGGATCTGTAACATTTATCTCCTCAAGTCCTTCATGAGATATTTTTCATTACTTTGGTGAGTCTAGAACTTGTTCTAGAAGTACATGATTCCTAAATGGTATACCAAGGTATACTGTATTTCTGTAAAGAACTAATAAGGATCAGACATCTTGATTTATTTAAATATCACTCATTTGTTTCTTTAGTGTTACCATCTCTTTGTAAAGCTTGGTGATTGTCAATGGCTACCCAAAAAGACAGAAAACATGACTATGATATAGGAAAGAAAGATCTAGTTCTTCAATGAGAATCCAAGTTCTGAGGAGTTGTGCATTGCATCAGATAAACTGCCCCTGGGCAAATGCATACATTCCATAAGTCAATAATTTTAGTTATTTAATAAACATAGATATGGTTTTATTTTTTCAATTAAATAATAAGTGTTGTAGATATTGCTCTATGTAAATAAAGTTCTGATTGGCCAGTGGCCAGGCAGGAAGTATAGGCGGGACAAGAGAGAAGAGAATTCTGGGAAGTAGAAGGCTGGAGAGAGACACTGCCAGCCGCCATGAAAAGCAACATGTAAAGACACTGGTAAGCCACAAGCCATGTGGCAAAGTATAGACTAACAGAAATGGGTTAATTTAAGATAGAAGTAGATAACAAGCAGCCTGCCACAGCCATACAGTTTGTAAACAATATAAGTTTCTGTATGCTTTCTTGGTTGGGTCTGAGCGACTGTGGGACTGGCGGGTGAGAGAGATTTGTCCTGACTGGGCCAGGCAGGAAAATTCTAACTACAAATGGCGCCCAACGGGGGCAAGAATTTCCACCTAAAACCTGAGAAAAAAGATTCTAAGACGGAGCTAAAAACAGCTTCCTAATTGTCTCAAGTTAGCGGCAGCCTGGCATGTGCGTCTGACCTGCCCTGTAGCGGGAATGAGGAGTCTACAAGCAGCACTTTGCTCTGCTGCATGGTGGATTTAGCCTTTGCCAGTTAAAAGAAAAGATTTCTAGGCTATGCACTGCTTTGATAGAACTGCTTCTGATAGTTGATGGTACACATGGCTCCAGACCCAGAGCTGGTGGTAAACTGTACCACAGCCATGTTGGAAAGCTGAGGTGGGCGGAGCCAACAGTCACAGCAGCGTTTCAATCTTACAAAGATGGATATTACACAGAAAATCTGGTTTGTCTTGTCTTTGGGATTTTTAACTACAGAAAAAGATTTGATCGTAAAAGCTGTTGAATTAAACAAATATATAAATTTTAAAGATACCTTGACTTTAAAATTTGGATATAAGGATATGTTGCTTTGGAAAGGAGTCTCTGCTTTTGTTTCCACAGAAAGCCAGAGGCTATGGATTTATTCCATATTAAGATACATCAGGTTTGATCAGCCAAGACCACCTGAAAGGTCTCCAATGACACCATGGCCCAGATGCTCCAACATCCAGAATGGTTTCAAGGCAACTGGCTCAGAGGTTCACCCTAATGGACTACTCCATAATCCTAAAATTTTCTTTATGTCCCCATAAGACGCAGCGCCCCCCTCCAGCAGGAAGTAGTAAGAAAAACTACGCCCACATTCCCAAAATTATCAAGCTGGCTTTGGAGATGGAATTGGCTCACTCCTTCTCTAAACCCAGACATATTGCTAAAAAAAAAGGTTAAGAGATTCTTGTGTCCCAAATCAGAAGAGCCCTCTGGTGTGGGACAGAGAAAAACCAATATTTTTCTTTAAAGTAGATTGATTATAAACACGATCTCTTTCTAAAGAAGAAAAGGGGATATGATATAGATATAATAGGATAAAAGGGTAGTTTAAGGAACTTACTTCTAAAGAGCAACAACTTGTTTAAAATGTTTTACATTGGTATAGACTTTAGTCTATTGATACAAACTTAAAGTTAATTTTGTTATATTGTGTGTATATTTCTACTCTTGTTTAAGGTATTATGTTTGTACAGCTCATTTTAAATTGAAATAGATAATTAAAAATAGATTAATAATTAGTCATCTATGATAATTGTACTCGTAGCCATGTTAGTTAAGTCTTCTAGGTATACATAGAGATATTTCAGACAGATAGGTAATCTTCAAATACTTCAAAGACCTACAGAATATAGCATTTAAAATACTTTTAAAATTTAGACTTTCTGGACAGTGAGACATGTCTGCTCCTGGCAGCACCAATTTACTTCAGAGAGGAGGATGGGCATTGAAGACACTTCATATGGAATTTATCTTCACCTTGGCAAAAATAGCCATTTGGGCAAGAAACTGTTCTTGCCTGGACTGCTTGATCGACTGGACATGCAGGACCCATAGAAAGGTGACCACTAAACTTTGCTTGACAAAATGGTCCTTTAGGTTCCTGCTTCGCAGAGGAAACTGCCAGACATTCTACAGGACACTGAGAGAAGTGACCGAGAGACTGAGAGACTCTGTGGGCTGAAGACAAATGCCCCAACATTCCAAAGGAACATTTGGTGACTGTCCAGGCTGCCAGCTGTCTCTGTCTACCCTGCAAGACTCCCGAAAGTAGCTTACATCCTTCTCCCGGTTCTCAGGTAATATTATATCCTTCTGAGGTCTTTGATGTGGTTGAAGACTAGATAGTTATAATTTCCTCAATTATGATAAAAGATAAGTTAGATATAAAACCTCAGACTCATAAATATAAAATAGATAAGATATCTTCTTTAATATTGTAACTGTAATTCTTGCTTGATAATTGTTTTGTTATATATAATTGTACTATGTAAAAGTTAAAACCTTCCTAAAAAAAAAAAAAAAGAAAAGGGGAAGTGCTGTGGATATCACTCTATGTAAATAAAGTTCTGATTGGCCAGTGGCCAGGCAGGAAGTATAGGCGGGACAAGAGAGAAGAGAATTCTGGGAAGTAGAAGACTGGAGAGAGACACCACCAGCCGCCGCCATGAGAAGCAACATGTAAAGACACTGGTAAGCCACGAGCCATGTGGCAAAGTATAGACTAACAGAAATGGGTTAATTTAAGATAGAAGAAGTAGATAACAAGCAGCCTGCCACGGCCATACAGTTTGTAAACAATATAAGTTTCTGTATGCTTTCTTGGTTGGGTCTGAGCGACTGTGGGACTGGCGGGTAAGAGAGATTTGTCCTGACTGGGCCAGGCAGGAAAATTCTAACTACAAATAAGAGTTTCAAATTGTTATAAATGTTAATATGTAAATACAGAGAAAAAAAACACTTCAAATTAATATCCAAACATAGCTTTTAGGATTATTGTGAGTTTTTTGTTTGTTTATTTTTTCACTTGGGACTTAAAGAGGAAAAAAAAAAAAACATTGTATCATGACAAAGAAAAATTGAGATCCCTACTGGAATTATTTTTCAATCATCATGCTTAGTAATATCATATATAAATTAAATACATATGCAACCACTCCAGGAGACTCTCTCATAACCTTGAAATAAGAATATGTACCAAAATAACCCAGTGACTAGACATACAAGAGAAAAGAAACTGTCTTCTTCCAGAAGTCAACTTTTACTACAAAGTAAGTCCACTCAAATGGTATGTTCGTAATCTGTACAAGTACCTTTTTATCATTCATCATTCTTAAATCCCCACTTTTATTTTGACTAACACAGATTTTTAAAAAAACTACAAGTGGTATTGAATTATCAAAATGAGAATGTGTGTTAGTTTTTAAATCTATGTTAATGTTATTTGTAGGTAGGACTTGACCATTGGGCTAATATCTACAGAATAGAAACTGGAAAGTACTAGAAATGTATCTTTTTCTTAGTAGACAATTATAACTTGTTAGTAAGCTACAAGATGATAGAACAATTCAGAAAAGCATTATAATCAAGGACTCAATTGTCCACAAGAGGCGGGAAGAATAGGTTCAATATCTACCTACTTTATTTAACTCTATTGTAGAGATTAATATAAATCTGCATTTCATAGTCTGCTAGGTGATCTTTTCTGAATCTCCACTACTCCAGTGTATGATTTCTTCTACAAGCAATTTATTCACGGTAATTACAGAGAAGAACTTCATCTGATGGACAACACTACTAGGAAACGGTCCATAAAGTTGCCAGGGGCAACAATGACACAAAAGCCTTTTCTATGCTGAAATTTTACCATTAGTTATTTGGGTGTTTAACAACCATGTATTCTCAGTAGGGCTAGGGTCCTCAGGAAATACAAATGTATATCTTTAATCACTCTATACATGGGCAGTGAAAATACTGTCAACAGAAAACAAAAATCTACTTGGGTTCACACTTCAAAGTGTACTAACTTACAAACACAAATACTTGAAACTGTAAGGTCAGCTGCAAGAATATCTTAGATACAAAATATCTTCCCTAAAGTGTAGATCAACATCATTTGTCTACTTTTTATTTTACCTTAAGCATTCTACTGATTTAGCAAAATTTTTGAAGCTAAACTCTCTTGATGATTATCAAATTTATCATGTTCATTAAAAAAGATTACCACTAAAGATTTTTTAAAGTAGAAAAAACTATTATAAATTGGGACTTCATAATAATGTATGATGATGTTTTCAAAGATGACCTCTGGCTTGCATCTATAGATCCATTCCGATGGCTTCTCAGATTTAATGATTTACTGTCACTGAGACAAATGGAAAAATAATCCTGTAAAATGATAATTACTTACTACCTCTTAATCTAGATAGTTTTTAATGATAGTGCTTTATGAAGCTATATTCTTCTGTTTGTAATGCTCTATTTCAAGACAACCTGCTTCAACAGCAAATGAACAAAAATGATTAGTGAGATTAGAAAAGATACATAAAGCGTCTAAGTAAATGAACCATTCTCATGAAAACTATTAAATTGATAAATTAGATTAAAATGTCACTGCCATTAAACTCTTTTTAATAAATGTCAAATAAATACTTCAGCTGTGCTCTGCAGCCTCCTGACTGTTACTGTATCTGTCAGTGAAAGCATTACCAATTGTTCTTGCATTTTATGTATTTTACCTAATTAAAAGATTTACATTCCTTTCACGATTGCCATTTTCAGGCTTGCTGATGAAACCAAATTCTGAACAACATTGGACTCAAATACAAACATTTTGAAAACAAGTGGAATTTTCCCTCTCATTTTGCAATGCAATCCGTAGATTTTTAATCTTAAAGAGTTCTTCACACACCTGCACACATACATTAATACATGTGCTTAAACACACAGCATTTTTGGGGTATAGGAATGAAGATATGGAAATTCTAGTGCATATAAAAACATATCAAATAGAGATTATTCTATAAGTTAGGTTGCAGCTAAAATATGAGGTGTATGCACATGTTCATAAATTGCAGCTTACTCCCCAGTTGGTGGTGCTGTTATGGAAGGTTGCAGAATAACACAAGATAATTATATAAATAGACATAAGGAATCCTTGTGCAACTTTTGAAGTTCTATCAATATGACTTGATTTTATATAGTGTGCCTCAGACAGGCAAGAATGAAAACATAATAAAGGAAAGCATATGTCCATAAGGAAAAAAGACAAAAACAAACAACGTCAATAAAAATATTCAAGGGTATTTTAAGCCTCTAATACATTTGTGCTTTGATTATAACAGAGGAGATTTCTCAGACATAAGTTGAGTAATGAGGACTAAAACTGAGAAGAAAGTAAGTTTAAGACTGGCAAGCAATTTCTTATACCAGTTTCTTGTACTCTGGTCACACAAGCAGAGTTATCCTTCAGCTAAGGTCATTCTCTCCCACAGAAATCATAGGACATTTCTGAGAACAATTCAAACATCTGAACCAAAGGGGTGAAGAAGAGAAGTAGTAAATAATTATGAGGTTGATATTTTAATGTATGTTTCAACTCTGTTAAATAACCACTGTGTAAAAAGAATGAATGCATAGTGAAGAACGTTTGTAAGTTGTAGAGTCCAGTCCCAATGGATATCCCCACACCTAAGACACAGACAACATTCAGAAGAGAAGGGAGCAGGATTCTATGAGTTGGAGGATCGGGAGAGGATCAGGAAGGTTGCCATGAGATTTTCTCTCCAGATAAAATGAGAAGCTACATCCATAAAGTCTCAAGGACATGACAACCTACACATGAGCTGAACAAGGACAACAACAGATGTGTCAAACTGTGTAAGGGAAAACCTATAAGGTCTCAACCTTACACAAAGAACTATAGGCAACTGAGAAAAGCTGTGAGCAGGGGAGCTGATCCTTCCCAGAGACAGCCCACCAGATGATTGTTCAGTGCTGAATGGTCAGCCCTGAAAAATGTATACAGATAACATTATACAGACTAAGTTGGTTATTTAAGGAATGTATGTGTATATCTTTATACATATGTGCATGCAGTAATAGTTACTGAACACTGGCTCTGTTTCCTTACTTCTCTTTTCTCATTGAAGTATCATTCTTCTAGAAAGATATGAAGAAATTAAATGTTAAATCCAGAAATAGGAAAAAAGAAGATAAAAATATTACATCTACAATACATACATATATGCACATGATGAGACTGAAATATATGAGGTAATGCGCTGCATGTAAATTAACATTTAAAACATTGGTAAAGGCAATAGGAAAATACATTATCAAACAAAAGAATATGTTTATTATTTTACATGAGTTATTGTTAAACCTACAAAGGAAAGCTCCATATTGAATAAGAACAACACCTGAGCAAAAGATGGATGTTAAAAGAGAAAAGCATTTAAAGTGTTTAAGTATGTATGAGTTAGTCTCTATGACCAGATTACCTAAGGACAACAACAACAGGTAAGAAATATCTTTTGTTTCATTTTCAGAGGTTTCAACCATGTGTAGCTGGCTCCACTGTTTAGGATCCAAAGTGATAAGTAACACCATAGTAGCAGTTGTACCACAGTGAGAGAAGTGACTGGCTGACTCATGGTGACCAGGAAGCAAAGACAAATCAAGATGGAACAGGATATATACAAATCTGTTACCTACTGAAACCAGGCAAGAGTTTTTGTTTTTGTTTTTTTTTTCTTTTTTTTTTTTACAGAAAGAAGAAGAAGACATTAAGGAAATCTGTTCTCAAATGTTTGGTATGGAGGAGAAATAAATACTGAATCAACATCCTTCCCAGATCACATCTGAGAATCTGGTATAAAGCCTGTATTAGGAATAAAGAAATCACCAAATGTTTAGTTATTAATTACTTTTATTTTATTTTGTTTTATTGTTGTTAAGCCAACCTTGCTTGAGGTCTTCACTCAACGTGATTTAAGTGTAGAAGACTCATTGTTGTGGAAGCATATCCTTGTAACTTACTCTTCTGGATCAACAGAAGACACATCTGTTATATAATAGCCTTTCTTCTCCCCAATTCTTCTCCTTAGCATTTTGGTTTTCATTGTTCGATGATCAATCACTTCCCTCCGCAGTGAAGTATTTTTCATTTATTTATTGTTCACTTATTTATCTACTTATTTTGCCTTTGTCTATTTCTAGAACAGCCGTTGCTGCCTGGGATCAAATTTCCTTACATGGTACCAGAGATCAAGCATTTCATTAGTTCAAACTTACTTTGCTTTGTTCTCATAGGCAGTGGTATTTACTTTTATTTGGGTACAGATTGAGAATCGCTTCTGATTTAATGTCAGGAATGTGTAAGTGTAACTTTAAAGTTTAAAAACTTCAACTTCCATCAGTTATTGGATGAGAGTTCCAGCATGCAGAGATCCTCAAGTTAGGCCCCAGGTGGAGCTCCAGGAGTCCAATTGTCGAGAAAGAGGAGAGACTGTAAGAGAGTGAATTGTTGAGACCAAGATTGGAGAGGAACAGGGACAAATAGCCAAACTAATGGAAACACATAAATTATGAACAAAAAGCTGTGGAGCCCCCAGCTGGATCAGGCCCTCTGGATAAGTGAGACAACTGAATAGCTTGAACTGTTTGGGAGGCATCCAGGCAGTGGGACCTGGACCTGTCCTTAGTGCATGAGCTGGCTGTTTGGAACCTGGTGCTTACACAGGGACACTTTACTCAGCTAGGAAGGAGGGACTGGACCTCCCTGTACTGAATCCACCAGGTTGAATTGAATCCCCAAGGAGTCTTGGCCCTGGAGGAGATGGGAATGGAGGGGAGGAGCTGGGGGGAAAGTGGGGGTTGGGGCGGGAGTGGGGAGGACAGGGGAACCCATGGCTGATGTGTAAAATTAAAACACAAATATAATAAATAAAAAAGGAGAAAAACATTAAAAAATAAATAAAATAGAAAATAAAAACTTCAACTCTAGTGGTATATTGTTTATGTTGTTAAGAACTAGGAACAAAAATGAATACAGTGTGTTATTCCATTATTGTTTCTGAAATACAGATTATTAATGAAAAGGTGGAAATAGAGCTTACTAAACAAAAATGAGAATTAAACATACACTTTAAGATAGAGAAAACTGAGTGAATTCCTGGAAGAGTCTTTAATTCTTTTATGGTACAGATTTAGTGCATGGACAGAATGCATTAATTGTTTTAAATTTATCAGGTTCATAAAAAAGCAAAAAATAAATAGGTTAAAAAGTCTAATTTTAGCCAGGTGGTGGTGGTGCATGCCTTTAATCCCAGCACTCGGGAGGCAAAGCCAGAAGGATCTCTGTGAGTTCGAGGCCAGCCTGGACTACAGAGCGAGAGCCAAACCTACACTGGAAAAAACACAACAAAACAAAAGTCTAATTTTAGATAAAGAATCTTTCTAAGTTTTAAGCAGTATTAAAATTAATAGTATCCAAAAGTTAAATTATGATATTAATTATTGGGAAGCTGGAGAGATGGTTCAGCAATAAAGAGCACTGGCTGCTCTTACAGAGGACCCAGGTTCAATTCCCAGCCCCCATATGGCAGCTCACAACTGTCTGTAACTCCAGTTCCAGGGTACCACAAGCCTATATGCAGGAAAAACACCAATGGACATAAAATAAATAAACCTTTAAAAAAGTACAAAATTAATTATTGGATATTAAATATTAAAAATATTTTCAACATTTAAAGATAGAGTAAGACAGGGCAAGGAAAGACTTTCTGCTGACTGAATTAAGTATGACATATAAACAAAATAACTTTAAATTTCAATAATGTTGTTGGAACTATTTGTAAAGGCTTTTCATTATGCTGCTAGTCCTGAAGTAATTAATTTTCAATTATACATTCAGATATGACCGTACTATTTCACTCCAGAATCATCCCTAATTTTCCAAGAAACTGAACAAATGTATCTTTCATACTAAAGAGATTGAAAATATTATCATTTTTTTGAAAATGTTAATTAGGAAATTCAAAGGATGTACAGTGGTAATAACAAATGGATTTTGTGCTCTTGCACTAATTTTTCCACATGCATCATCTAATTTCTAATCAAGGCATTCCAAATCAATACTGTATAGCACTTAACAATCAATCACCTGTCATCACTGGAGAATGGCTTTGATACAAAGCAAAAGCAATAATTTTAGGCACATATAACTATGGATTGCATGGAGCTGCAGATCCAGAGTAGCTTCATTATTGGAAAATGAAAAAAAAAAAACTCCAATTAAAAATTATTCCCTACATGAATTATTCAATTAATTAAACATTACTTCACATGAAAATATCTACCCTTGAAGTATTTAGACTAATGAAGTAATAGAAAATTAATGCAAAAATTAATATATAAGCATAAATTATCACTTTTGTTACACGTTTCAAACACGTCTACAATTTCTCTTCCCCTTAAGTATAGAAGCCTAATTTTTCTTCTCTAGAATGTGGGTCAGATTAAGTGACTTGTTTTGAAAAATAAAATGCTCTCAAAGTACTATTGCATGATTTCTAAGGTGATGTCATATAGAGACAGTGTTTCTGCCTGTCCCTCTCTTACAGAACTAATGTGCTGGAAGAAAGCCAAGCAACAATACGCAAAGGGCAATGTGCTTGTCTGGTCATCACCCCAGCCAACATGTAGATCAATCACCAGCCATTTAAATGATGATTTCAATGATTTCAATTTCCAGGTTTGGGAGACTGGAGCAGCAGTAAGCTGACCACATACAGCATTTGTCAGACTTCAAACTCACCAGAAAATGAATATTAGCATTTTAAATTCCAAAGAAGTTTTAAAGCAATTTTATATGACAACTGATGATTAGAACACATCATAAAAGACAAATGAAAAATGACTGCATATTTAGTAGGGACCTGTAATGAACATTTGCTGAAATATGGAAAGACATTTTATTTTAATGTTTGGATGTTAATTGATTGATTAAATTAATAAAATATTTATAATAGCCTGTACACATTTAAATTATGAGATTGCATGAGGATGTTGCTTGATATAATCAATATAAAAACACCAAGTCAATTTATCCCACTCTCAGCATCCTTAGTTGCCTATATTTCATATATGTTTGTAACAACAGTTAATGAAAATATTGGCCAACAGTTTGAAAAAGATCAAGGAGAAATATAAGGGAAAGTTTGGAAGGAGAAAAGGGAAGGGAGAGATTATATAATTATATTATAATCTCACAAAAATAGATTTTTTTTTGTAAACCCACGAAATCAAAGTAATAAACAAATGGCTAAAAATATGGTTCCACAGTTAAGAGCACTTGTGGTTCATGCTGTGGACACAGGTTTGGTTCCAGCATCTACCTGGTGGATCACAATCATCTGTAACTCTAGTTCCAGAGGATCTGACATCCTCTTCTAGCCTACACAGCAAATACAGGGATATGGAACTCATATTTATATGAAAACACAAACATACACTCGTGCACATAAATTAAAACAAATATCAAAATATTTAAAAGATATTAACTATTTAAAATCAGACACATGATGCTCTTGTTCCAGAATGAACTTGTTCCTTGCCATAATACCCTTTTATTGTTGGAGGTTATTATCTATCACTCTGTATTACTTTCTAGAATGTGTGTGAATGGAAGCGTACCTTCTGTACTTTTGCAGTGAGGGTCTGGCTTCTTTCAAACATAATAACTTACTTTGGGTTCATTGTGTTTTCATGTACTATCACTAGTTTCCTTCATTTTTTTATCCCTGGGGTATTGATTTGAATATATATTCCATCATAATTTTTGGCTTTGCTAATCTTTAATGAACACTTAAAATATGTACAGATGTTTATTATAATGATTAAATATATGAAAAAATTACGTCCTTATTATGAGCATTACAAAAAATAGATTTATGACAGGTTTAAGTTTGATGTTTCACGAAATTCTTAGACTGACTGGATGAGGTAATTCAGGTCCTCAATCCCAGCACTTGGAGGCCAAAGAAGGAGAATTGTTGGAAATTTGAGGCAGACCTGGGTTATCCAGTAAATTCCTGGCCTACCTATATTACAAATTGAGGTCCTATCTCAAATACCACAACCTTGACAGCAAATAATTTATCAAATTCATTCAAAAGGGGTCTTAGCATCATACATATCATACAGTCTGAAGCCCTGTTGCTCTAACTGCCCCATGCCACTCAGCATACATAGGTTTGGAATTGAAGTAATTGTAATAAAAATATTGCAGCATCTCACTGTGTTTCAAATTTAAGTTTTCATAATGATAAGTGGTTTTAAAATGTATTTTTGTTTCCATTCCACATCCCTATGCATTATCTTTTCTACTTTTTGCATAGGTATTTTTCCATTTGTCTTGTTACCCTCAAATATATACTGAGTTAAAGGTTACTTAAATATATTATACACGAGGACTTTTCATCTAGTGTTTGGTTTTCCTTTTCATTTGTGAGCAATATACTTTAAATTTATTTCACTTAATTTTATTCATAAAAGTAAACTAGATGCTTAATTTGACATATTTGTTAATTATTGATCTAACATTATATATTGTAAAGCTTGTCTTTCCTCCATTTTATTGGCACTCATCCTAAAAGACATTGGGTACATATGTGTCAGCTTAGTCTGTTCTATTTTTCTTTATTATATGTTGTATATTTTAGTTATAAATTAAAATAGTTGTTTTTCAAACAGTATGTTCTAATTATATCTGCTTGCACCCTATTCTCCTCACAGACCCTCCACACTGTTCTATTGTCTAAATGTCTGTCTTTAAACAGATATTACAGTGTCTTGAGTATTTAAGTATGATTCTACTTTAATCTTTGATACCTTATTGGATATGATTCAGGAAATATGTGTCTTACTTCAATTACATATATTTAATTCATCAGCATCAACATTAATCATATTAAACCAATTTGTTTTCAGAACATCAAAGCATATATCGACTTCCCCTATGATTGATTGCTTTTGAATAATTTTCAAATCCAATTCATTTTTAAATATATATTATTTACTACTTATTTTGTTTATATTCTCCTTATCTTGCTTCATTGCTCTACATTTTTAAACACTATATGAAACAAGAGTAATGAGATTTGGCATCTTTCTTTTACTTTTAATTTTTAGAGGACATGCTTTCAGATTTTTACGTTCTGTATTATATTGACTATATATGTTTATATATACAACAATGGGGGTATGATGCTTACAGTCCTAGTGTTTTTATCATAAAATAATTAGTGTTTTTATAATAAAATATAATATATTTTGTCAAATAACTTTTCTGAATTTATTGAAATACTCATAACCTTTACTGTTCTTTCAATTAATGGGCTGAATAATATTTGCAATTCATGTTGAAAACACTTGCATTCCTTGTAAGAAACCAGCATGATCATAGCAGTTGAACTTTATGTTATTAAACTTTGCTTGGCAGAATTTAACTGAAAATTCAGCCATGGTGTTCATAAGGGCATTGGTATATAATTCTCTATTAAATTTGTTTAACTCTTTGTATATTTGATCAAGTTTTGATACTGAGATAATACAGGCTTCACAAGCTGAGTTTGCTTCCTCTTTGAAATAATAAACAGAGGAGCACTGTTTCTGTTTTCAAGTCTGGTAGAATTTAGAATTGATTCAAACTAAACTGAGGTTTTCTCTATTGGAAGAGCCTTTGCTAGAACTCTCTTGTTGCTATGTCTGCTTTTTCTCATACCACTTGGTATGTCTAGTTACGTATCTAAAAACGTATTCATTTCTTCTGCATTTCCAAATGATAGACAATTCAAGTTTTCAGTATACTCCATTATGATTCTCTTTGTCTTTCAGTGGTATGATTACTGATACTGATAATTCTGTTCTTTTATACCATTTAAGATAGCATCTTCATTTATTTTCTGTTGGTTAGTTTGGCTAAGGGATTGTTATCCTTGCCCATTTTGTCCTTTATTCTTTTTTAAAAAAATAAATTTTGCACACAGTACATCCTGACTAGTTTCCCCTCCCTCTACTCTTCCCACCCGTGTCCCACCTCCCAGACACATGCACCCTCTATTTCCTTTCAGAAAAGATCAGGCCTCCAAGAGTCAACAACCAAACAGGACAAAACAAGATATCACAGGACAAAGCAAGACCCCTCATCTCAGCCTGGACAAGGCAAACACCAAGCTAACAGAGTGCCCAGCCAATGTCTGGTTTAACTTGAATCTCACACCACCAGAGGGAGCCCATGCCTGGAAACTACTTAGCCTAGAGCCCTAGGGTAAAACAAAACAAAACACAAAACAAACAAACAAACAACAGAAAAACAACAACTGACACACATATTCATTTAAAAAAAAAAGAAAGAAAAAAGAAGTGATTCGTAATATGCCTAATGATATTCTGCTATACTCATAGATCGTGGCCTTGTTCAGTCTTCATCGGAGAGGCCTCCCCAGCAGATGTGAGCAGGTGCAGAGACCTACAGCCAGGCATTATGAAGAAAGAGTCTAAATTGTAGGTCTTTATCAAGTCCCTACCATCAGAGATCACGGAACCCTGCAAAAGATGGGGAGGAAATACTGTAGGAATCAGGGAATGGAGGACACCTGGAGAACATGCCCCACATGAATCAGCTCACCAGGCTCATATGTGCTCATAGAGACTGAAGAGGCAAGCACAGGCCTGGCCCTTAATCCTTTGTATCGTTATTCTTGTTTCCATTTTATTAACTTCAGTTCTGATAATTATCTCTGTCTTTCCACTTATCTTGGCTTGACTTGTTCTTTCTTCATTAAGAGCTCATCATTAGGTTGTCTGAGATCACTTTGGTTTTCAATTCTGAACATTCAGCTGTGAATTCCCTCCAAATGCTTTGTCTCATCCCACACATTCTAAGCAGTGGGGCCTTAATTTAATTTTCACTAGAGGGTTTTAATTTTTATTTAAGATTTAATTTAGTGAGTGTGGTAGTCAGTTTTTAACCTTCAACTTGTCACAACCCAGAACCCACTTGAGAAGAAAGCTCAATTGGAGAATCAATTCCTTCAGGTGGGCCTGTGGACATACCTCTGAAAAGGCTGTATTGAATACTAATTGAGGTGGGAAGCCCCATGAGCAAGAATATCCCTCATCTCCACCATGCTGTCTAGTTCTTTATGCCAGAGTCCAGTTGGTTTTTCTAACCAACCAAAAATGTTCAGTATGGCTGACTTTAGTTGGTCTCTGTTCTTCATGTCACACTCTCATGACTTTCCATGTCACTTATTCCTGTCAGTAAACATCTACTCTTTTGTTTTAGAGTCATGAGCATTAAAGCCAGTGTTATGCGACTCTGTTTAACATTTTCTATTCGTTCCCATTTTTTTATTATAAAAAAGATACTTAAAATTTTTCACTATGTATGTTACAATTGCCTAAATTTTTGTGGTTTTAGTTTTTTTGTTTTGATTTGTTTTGAGTTTTCATGACTGTGGCTCAAACTTAGGACCTTCTGCATGCTAGGCAAGCACCCTACAATTATGACATATCTTCAGATTTAAAAAATATAATTATATTAAATGACATTCAAATTATATATCTGACAATTTCAAGACTTCGTTAAGATCTATATTTTCATATAATGTTTCTTATCATATCCATGAAATGCATTTTAGCATTCTTTTCAGGGCTATTAACAGAAATTCTCCCAATTTTTGAATGGTCAAAAAATCTTTCCTTTGCCTTCTTTTGAAGATTCCACCTGGACAGATAGTTCTAGACTAAGTCATTTATTTATACTTAATATTTCATGTTGTTGCAGTGGCTTCTGGCTTGTGTCATTTCCCATAAGTTACTCCCCTAGTCTTTGACCTCTTGACTGAATTAGATCCCAGATTCCCTTTTCTTTAACATCTTTCCTTCTACTTTTTCTTTCTCATTTTCTGTCCTCAATTTGGCCCCTGATCCTCCTCAAATTAATCACCTCATATTCTTTAATTATATATATATATATATATATATATATATATATATATATATATATATGTATATGTATTTAGACATACTGAGTTGCTTTACTTTTATTTGTATCTATATGCACTTAAAGCTGAATAGTTAGGACCAGATAACATATCATCTTTGAAAAAAAAAAAAAAAAAAAAAAACCTCTTTCTCTCTCAGTAACCTCTGTTTACCATAACTGTTCATCCAGATTTTTAAATAAACTATATTGCTTTTTAGCTGTTTTCTTCTTATGCTTAAATTTTTTATTTCTTTAGCTCAGGTTGCAATGGATTCATGGATCAGTGAGTTAACAGTTCTCAGCTAAGTTGAAATGTGCAATCCCTTCTTTTCTCTAATTACACATTTGTGTCTTCTTACTATTCTGTTTCCTCTCCATTGAGGACTCCTTTACACCTTATTAGGCTGCTTAAAGTTGTCTAATAGCCACTGACATTCTGTGGATTTCTTCACGTCTTTGTTTTTAACCTTTTGGTGCTTGACCTTGAATGGTTTCTTTCTGTTTCCATTGCCTAATTTTCAGTAAATCCTACAGAGCTTGTTTTTTGTTTGTTTGTTTGTTTTGTTTTGTTTTGTTGTCAGATCTTTTATTATTTCTGGAAATCTAATTTCTAATTCAATGTTTTCTACTGCTCCGCATCCTCAGTCTTTCTCCTGTTTTCTTGGGCACGTTGACAGTAGTTTCAATGCCAGTGTTAATTGATTTTCTTTTAATCCTGTAAAAGAGTCTATGTTTACATAGCTGTGGATATCAAAAGTTTCTCTCCTACAATTTATAATGTTCTACTCGTTCAAGGACTTCAACATTTTTCATAGTAATTTTATTTATTTAGTGCTTATATATTCTAGTGTGATTTTGCAATCATTTTCTCTTTTTTTACTAACACTGAATTAAATTGCATGCAAAAAGACTGAATGAATTCAAGACATCTTTTTAATTTTGTAAGTAAAACTGAAGTCTCTTTTAAAGACAATTGGAGCCATGGTTCATCATCATCTGTTCGTCAACACACACAGTGCTTGTGTCTGTTTTTATTTTATGGTTCCGAACTGCATACGCACGCACACGCACATGGTCACATGGCTATCTTATTCTTTATAGAAAACTGTTTCCCTGTACCTGCTTTCATACACCTCTGAATATTCTGCTCTTTCATGTGTTTTTTCTCTTTAGATGCTGGGATATTATCTCTGGTCCTTGATTTTACAAAAAAAAAAAAAAAAAAGTTATTATTGTAGGATTCTCTATTTTTAAGCTTGATAAATACCTTCACATGCATATACTGTTCTCAACTGAAGACTGGAGGAAGTCTCCCTACAAAACAAAACAAAACAAAATCTCTACATGTCTAAGCAGCTCTCACCATGATGTTATCAGGTCCCTGTAATCCTAACTATCCTGAATTCCCAAAAATCTTCTTAAGATCCTTACTAAGCCTTACTAAACTCTGCTGCCTTTTAGTTCCCTGATCTGATGGCTGACACCTTCCTTCAGGAAGCTGTCAAGAGTGAGTTAGGGCTGATTATATTTGATTCCTCACTTTAACAATCATGATCTTTTACTACCTGTTGACCAGTAGTAAAACAAACCCAAGAATGGGTACCTTAGTTGTCTGTAATTAGAGGGGGAAAAGTCCCTGTGATAGGAGCCACTGGAAACTGATCACAGTACTTTAGATGGTGTGATTAAGAAAGTCCTTTCTGGGAATTATTAAATTAAATTAATAAGATTGATACAACACAGGAAGCTGTAATGTGTGAAATAATGGAAATACATTTCAGGCAGAGAGTCTGTTATTTGTGAAAGTCTCATGAATGGTATGACATGCATGCAGGGAGACAGACATTCAGAAATAAGCATAACTCATTAACATATCTCATGTGTGGTAAGGAGGTGAGCACTGGAGACAAGTGCTCTTCAATGTGTGCAAAGAACAAGAATAGGAACATTTGCACATGTTGATATCTATGAATTTATATGGACTAGACTTCTGAGATCAGATTTGACCAAATGGTTTTCAGTATTTATGCAGCCTTGGAAATTTATGTATTTGAACATGAGATTCTTCAGATTAATATGAAGAACAAAATCTAGCATAAAAGATTGGAAAGAAATAATATTAGGCTTCTTGTATTTATTGAACATGGTAATCCTGTTTCCCTTCAGCCTTATATATTTTTTTCTTTCTAGGATGTCACTATAATCACGTATCTATGTTTGATTACTATCCCTACTTTAGTACCAGAAATATTTCTTATCCCCACCTAAAACCTTTATTTGCACCACTTTCATTCACATGGCACAATCTCAGTTCCAGTTGCCCTCAAGGATATCACTCATAATATTTGCTTCATATAATAGCAATTATCACCATCTTTAATTGATGTTTCACGAAATGAAAAATTTTAATTTGTCTGGTATCTCTGGTATTCTAATCGAAAGTAAGGTCCACAAGTCAATGATTATATTAGCATTTTCATAGTATACCATGTCATCTAGAACAGCGTTTGGAATTCAAAGTCATCATCAAGTATTTACTAAAGGAATAAATAATTTCAATGATAAATATAAGTATCAATATTGATATTAATGCCAAGAATATCAGTACATTATTTATAAGGAAAATGTATTTCTGTATTGTTGCCATAATTTTTTGTATTTTTTATTAAATTATTGTTTATAGAGGATTTGAGAAAGTTAAATAAAGGAGACAGAGTAAAGAGATGTAAGACAGACATCAGATGATAGGAAGAGAGAAGGTGTTAGGAGGAAAGAGAAATGAAAAGTAGGGAAATAAATGATTCCTGGTAAAATGTAAGATCATCACTGGCTTCATAAGTAAAAGAAATTCTTCCCTGAACCACTACAGTTTAAGATGACAAAAAAATCTGATAGCATTTTTTTTCTTCTGACTATGGATTTTAGATGAAATTTTGGATTACGTAACTATCAGTCTTTGAGAAACTCTAAGAAAAAATAAAATCTCTCTTTAGCTGGAGCACAGAATGCTCATTTTGCAAGTACATTTTTTTTTAATTTTCACAAAAACAGAAATAGACCCATATAAGTAAGCAACAATATTCAATAGAGACTGGTAGTATAAGAAAACTAACTTTAGTCAACTAAAGGCAAAATATAATCTGTCCCTGGTGGCACTCTGAAATAACCATATGTCTCATACCTTCAAGGATAATGTCTTCCATTTAGACAAGCTCAGTATTTTCATTGCAGTTTTCCATATTCCTATAAGACGAAATGCATCTACAAATATGATATGGAGACTTCTACGGCCTACAGTACTGCAATCTAGTTAACCCCAAAGCCAAAAACTCAGTGTAAGAAAGCATTGCTTAAATGTGTATTAGAGCTTTCAAGAAATTTGGCGAAAACACAAGGGACTAAATATTGAAAAGAAACTAGAAACAATGCTATAATGAGATTTTTGCAGTCATGGGTTGCAATGGCTGTTCTCAGACTCCATAGAGTCTTGGGTATTAATAATTAAACACAAAAGACACAAGATAAAGAAAAGAAATCTCATAGAACTATGGCATAGGTCAAGAATCTTTAAGGAGAAACATAACCAAGTAAGGTTATGCAAGATAAATTGAAAGTGTTTCCACATAACTCTGAGTGGTGTTAAGCTGAAAATTATAGCTAACTATGATAGGCAGCCTCAGTTTGTGTGAACATAATAGGGCGTTTTTATAGCATGGTATCCCCTAACAAATATAATCTTCCTGCCTCCACATCCATGATGTACTCTGAGCCAGAACTGCAGGAGCTGTGATGTTGATGTGTCCACTGGTGCTGGGCTCTCCATGAGCAGTCCTCTGCATTGTGTTCAGTTTTAGTTCACCGTGATGTCTCCATTTTCTGTTTTAAAAAAGGCTTCTTTGATGAAATGTGATAGATAGAGAACTTTTTGTTCAGATTTCTAGTCCATTGTTTTCCTGGGTGTCAGTTGGCTTTTGTGGTTTGTTTGTTGGACTTTCTAGTTTTTAGTTCTTTATACATTCTTGATATTAACTTTCCCCCAGATATATGATTTGGCCTACTTCTTTGTACTCTGTGTGATTCATCTTCACTCCAATGTTTCCATTACAGAAGATTTTTGCATAATCCTTACATAAGATTTTTAGTTTTATTTGCCAATTTTTGGACTTCCTTCCTGAGTTAATGGGGTCCTAATCAGAAAGCTCTTTCCTATACCCCTATCTTCTAGGGTACCACCTCTGTTTTTTTCTCTCACAGTTGCATCATTTCAGATACTACACTGTGGCTTTTGACCCATTGGGAGTTGATATTTCATGCAGGGGAATAGATGTTGATCTAGGTTCATTCTTCTGCAGGTGAACATCCAGTTTTCCCTGTCCAATCTGCATCACGTGAAGCCTTTCCTTTAGTGTGTATTTTTGGCGCTTTTGTCAAATAACAGATGGCTGTAGTTAGATGCATTTGTGTTTAGATTTTCTGTTTTGTTCTATTGATATGTGTTTTTATGCCAGGACCATACTGCTTTTATTACTATAATGTTCTAATATAGCTTGAAGTCCAGTCTGGTAATCACTCCAGAATTGTTTTGGCTCAGAATTCCTTCAGCTATCAGGCGTCTATTATGCTTGCATATGAATTTTAGGATTTTTTCATATTTCTGTAAAGAAGGTCATGTAGTTTTGATTGGGATTACTTTATAATAATTCATGTTCACTTGCTTAACATATAGTCTATACCTACAGACTTGAGTATTTGCAAGAGGTCACAAGACCAGAAAAACCAATAATACTCTTCACTGTTTGGCAAACAGCAGAAAAATATGTTACATACAATTGATTTGTAGTAAATAAAGTTTAGCTGTCACATGATAACAAAAAAGTTTGCTGCATTAACACATAAAAGACAGTTGGAAATTTTGCTTGCTTGTTTGTTTACCTGATGTTTGGTTTTAAGTCAGATATACCATTCACTGATTGGGATAATGAGTTTTATCCTATATGGTTCTTAGTATCCTCAGATTAAAGATACTGTGTTAAATAATTCCTGAGAATTCTTCTAATATGAGCATGTGTTGAGTAGAGCATGTGGTTCCCTTCTGAAAGTAATTATTACACCTGTGTTTTTTATAAGATTCTTATGCTTCTTCCTAGAGAATTTGGATGTTTAATAATGTATTCATAAATACATAATGCAAACTATTGGCATTTAAATTATTCAGTGAAGTTTATCGTGCCAAATAGATAAATGCATAACATTAAAATTTTAATATTCTATAATTAGCTCAATTTAAAATAACAAGCTAATCTTAGGAATATCTATGCCTCCAGCAGCTCCACTACTTACTAAAATACTATTGTAAGTGAAATAGACAGATTTAGCTTGTCTAAGATTGAAAGTTACTTTGGATCATCACAACAGCTATGGATCAGCCCGAATCACACAACGTTAGTGTACTGAAAGGTAGTATAAATCATTGAATTATTATTTAATAAAGTAAAACTGGAGAATATGAAAAGCTAACCTTGATAGCTTTTGAATCAAATACACTTTAGCAAAAGAGAAAACAGAAGTGTGTGGCTGCTGTTATACCCTCTTTCTTAAAGAACTCTGTGAAATAAGAATGCTTATGAATGATATCACAGAAGCTATAGTGAGCAGGACAAGGAATCCCTGTCTGCAGGTAGCTCCAGTTAGTGCATTACCAGGGACTGAGGTGAATTCCAAGTGTAAAAAATAGAAACACTTCTGTTGATAGTGATTTCTCTCTAATAACAGAAACAAAAAGATGACATAAAGGAGTTAAATGCTATGATTTTCAAAGAGAAAAGAAGAAAGTACTGGATATTATAGATGTTTATTTTTGACAAAACACATTAAAAAGAAATTTTAATTAAAGATATGGTTATGAGAAAAATTGTATTTGTGTGAAACTAGGAAAGAATAAATAAAATTATAATATACAAGGTTCTCAAGAAAATGTCATAGTCTAGTAAGTACACATTTTCCTTGCATGGAATTATCATAACAGAAAAACAAAGGATATAATGTTGCTTTTATTCATCCATATAATAGGGATAAAACTTAGCACTAAAAGGATGCTTGATAAAGAGGCCAATATAAACATATAAAAACAATTTTGACCAGTTCACTTGCAGCTGGAATAGTATCCATTTATTATTGGTCAACACATGGGAAAAGAAGAAACACTGTAAATATTTTGAATAGTTGGATGGCCAGCTATTAATGAGACAATTTTCTAAACACCATTGTTCTGTTGCAGTAGGTGAATAGATTTACATTTCTTACTATTGGTGGCATAATACAGTTTCTTTAGAAATAATCTGCTGTTGACATACATTGATTCTACTGACTGAAAAACAAAAGTCATTCATAACATGTACCAGACTTTTGACAGTGTGAAAATGTTTATAAAATGTTTATTAAAGTTCTATGATTTTATCAATGAGGCAATAAAGACTCTTTCAAGCAAAGAAATTCTCCAAATTAAGATGACTAGCTAGGCACCTAAAGAATCTATATATAATTCCTTACATCTAACATGTCAGCTGATTTTTTATAACTGCACAACAAAATGTTTTTAAAATCATCTACAAAAATTACACCTTCATGCATTATATTTTTATTCCATTACATGATGAAGAGATTACTACAATCTGAAGAATCAATCTTCCTCCATAGTTCACTCATTCTAGTGTAAAAAGGGGAAGAGCATGGGTTCTGATTAGTCATGAGACTAAATCTCATCACTCAAAAAGCTGTGTGGCTCTGTCAGCATAATGTATACTTAGAAAACCATAGGAAAGGTGAGTCATGAAATGATTTATTTAAAATTTTTATTGTTTATTCACTAAACAGAAAGGTGTTCACTGAAGTGAGCCTAAAGGAAAACCTCAGACTCATTGAAATTGGTTACACTTGGCTTTGTTGGCTTATTTTTAAAATTATTTTTTGACAACTAAACACTGGAGTGA
Source organism: Onychomys torridus (assembly GCF_903995425.1). NCBI lineage: Eukaryota > Metazoa > Chordata > Mammalia > Rodentia > Cricetidae > Onychomys > Onychomys torridus. The sequence goes on from NC_050445.1 coordinate 58,645,725, forward strand.
AATTAAAGAAATATGGTTAGAAAATAATCAATGCTGTGTTTTCACTTTTAATTGAAACAGAAAATGAAGTCCTGGTTCAGCAACATTGCTTAGAGTTTCTTTTAAGCCCCTCCCCCACTGTTTTGTTCGAAACAGCTTATCATTTTTCTGGTGTAGATGAGTAGTAACTGGAGCCTGAGTTAACAGACTGAACAGGCATGATAAAAAAGGTACCACATCTTCACTTCTGATATCCGAATTACATTTTTATTCAAATCAGAACAAAAGTCTTTACCATTCTCAGAAATAAGGTCATTGTAATCTGTCTTCCTGCATTCTTGAAGACTACATAGGTATTTTCTTCCCACTTCATTAGCTTCCTAGTAAGTTTTTTCTTTGTTGTGTGATTATTCATTTCACCATTCAGCAATGTTTTATCTTGATAGATAGGCCCAACAAAGTGGGACTTTTCAACTTCTCTGGATTTTGCTCACTGGTTATTAAAGATTTCTTTCCCTTTTGCTAGTCAAACTGTAATCTTTCTTTCCCCACCATGGGGTGGGGGGGAGTCTGAAGAAGAGATGCATGAAGGTCGTCACTGAAGGGTCATAAACCATTGTGAATAATGTCAGAACTATAATTTAATTAGTGCCCCATCTGTCACTTTCTGTTTGATGAGCACTAAATGTCCAATTATCATTTAATATCTGCTCTAATCAGTTCTGGCAAATTTTGCAGGCACACAAGAGATGACATTAATAGATGAAAGTGAGGCTACTCTTTCCACATTATCAGACAAAAATCTTGAGCAGTACTGACTTACGACAGGAAAGGTAGGCATTTATTCCAATTAGTGGTAATGACATTTTCAATCAGCCCTGTTGTGGGTTATCTAAAACAGGGAATTCTCTTTGTTCTCAGAAGATGTAAATGAAACAGTCCTACCTGTGATTCTGGAGGAATTCTTGTTTATGTTCTAAAATGTTTGAAATATCATTATCTACTCAGCTATTTTTTGATACAATGACTTTTAATTAGACTTTTGTTAGATGAAGCTATTAGGTATCAGTGGTGGATATGACTCTCTAGGGAGAACGCAAGGTAAAAAAAAAAAAACTGAATCAACTTTAAACATTGTCTTCTATGAAGTAGAAAAACAATTCAGTAAAAAATCTGCACTCAAGAGCAATAATGTTGTAGTGTTTTAGTAACTTATATGACAGTCAAATAAGTTTATTATTACCAAATAATGCAAAAGTTTCTTACTTGAATTTAATCATCCTGGCTTGTATAACATAAAGTAAACAAAACTGAACTCTGATCATTCACTATGAGAAATTACTAAAATTTAATTGGTTCTTGATGCCCTGTCTCCTAAGTGCTGGAGTTGCAAGCATGGTGAAACCATGTCTGGTTTGTTGCAAAGATCTCTATAACATTATAGGAGGAAGTAATATAGTAATAAATTATTAAAGACATCAAGCAATTCCCTTAAACTATGACTACAAAGTGAATAGGATTGAATATATTTGGATTCTAAATGTCAATTTAGAAAATGAATTGTTGGAATTATGATAGCATTGTTTTTTTTTAATATGGACAAAGGTAAAAAGCTCAGAGATAGATATATGATTTTCTGTTTCTGCATAAAATTGATTATGTTTGAAGTTTTTGATATATTCTAACATAGTTTATTTATTATGAATTCTTGAGCCCTAGTCCTTACACAATCAGGCCATCCTCTTTCGTGCAATAATTTATATTCTGAAACAGAAAAAAATAAAAGAAAAAACAAGCTTATGTTTGTCTGCCTAGAACATGAGTAATAATAAGAAAAAAGTTTCAAAGTTTCATGTATTCTCAAATTTAAATGTTTATAATTACATGGAGAATTTAAGTACATTCCTCTTGATTCAGAATAAGATGTAATTTTCCCTAATGCATTTTCCCATTAACAACCAATAAAGTTTTGAACATCCTTCATTATTAATGAGAAAGTATTATTAGTAGTAGAAAATATATCTTACAATGTCATTGTTTTATTAAGGGTGTGCCTCACATCCCCACTAAAAATTTTCCTTCCTATAAATTGAACTTTGAATGATGCTTTGTCATTGAGAGGAAGACCAAAAAACATTTTGACATGCCTTTTTTGATTTTCATGGCTCACCATTTGAGATAAACCACCTTTCCTTACAGTCAGTGCAAGATTGAGCAATAATTCTTGTGTGAAAAATATAATTTTATTAATAAATTTATAATTCCCTATAAACATGAACCTGAGATTGGTCTACCATATTGTGGATTGGTGTCAGCAATTTTTTTCAGATCGTTGAGTTTCTGCTTGACTACTAATTATTCTGCCCACACCAAAACACGATTTGCTTCAAAAACTCTAGCAAACAGAATGTTGCTTTAGAGAAGGGTAAAGGGATACTTTACTGCTACACATCAGGCTGAGTGCTTGTTAGACACAGCTCTGTGTGTATCCTTTCACCTAAGACTTTTAACAACTATGCTCAGTTTATGAGCCAGGACTTAATTGTCACATTTTAAGCCTGAAGTAAAGAGACCCCAAGTCACAAGGAAAGGGAATTCTGGGAAAAATAAAACAGCAAAACCAAGCAGCAAATTTAAAACCCAAAGTAATCTTTCCCCACAGGAACAGTTCACTATATGAGCTATTTTCTAGGAGATGGAATATTATTGATCCAAAATGCCACCTTTACATTGCACGCCTCGAAGAGCAGCCTCCATTTCAAAGAACAGTGCAAGATTCGATGAAAAATGCTTCTAGATTTTAACCCTGTGCTATGAAATAGGTTCTGTTTGCAACCAAGGAGCTTATTAATGTAGCACAGTGGGGGCTGTTTGTGTCCCTTGGCTAAGTACTCATTCTTGAAATATCTTCAAACACACTGGGGTGTAGGGAGGACAGTTTCCTAACTTCAAATAAGCTTCAAGTTCCATTTCCATTAGACACCCTGGGCTCCTTTTGCTGTGATGCCAGAGGAGCCCTACTCAACCAAGACAGCTGGCTGAACCCAGATACACACAAATTGAAATCCCCAATTCCTTTACTAGGTCAACACTAGCCGTTATTACTAGTACCTGCAGGAAATTTTTCAAATTTAAGATGCTCAAATCTTCATGTAGTGCATATGAGAAAGCAGGTTTGCTTTTTGCTACTGAGTTGTCACTCCTGGGAAGTGACAAACTCAGTTGTGCCCATTCTCCATACTTTCCAAAGAATGAGGTACCATGATGGGGTGGGGAAGGCTGGATAACACACCACAGCTTCTTCAACGATAGCCAAAGTGACAAATCATTTCCTAAGAGAGTTCAGCCCAACTCTCTCTAGATTACTGCATACTAAGAATAACATATTAAACCATATTTAAATCAGAGCTAAACAGTAGACAAAGTATCAAGAGAGGTCATTTCTCAATTTCCTAAAGTTCTGTGAACTTTAATTAAGACTGCTGAAAATCTATACCATTCTGTAAATTCATTATTTTTATTTAATGATGTGGACTTTGTGTGATCATTTGTTTGCAGAAGGGTTTTCCTAAGGGAAGTGATGCTGTGAGCCCCATCCAAAACTCTCTCCACACTCTTCAGTGAGATCTCAATCTCTTTGCTTCTCACAGAAACAAACATTATGGGAATGATAATTGTTGATGTTTTATAGGACAGTCCACATGCTCCCATGCATTGCATCTCAAGGAAAATATGGACCTTAAATATCTACACCATGATTTTATTCTGATATTATTTACAAAAAAAAGTTATTTAAGGTAATTCTGCAAAGAAACTAATTGCAAATGCTGCAAATGGAGACCATTTCATAGTAACTCCAAGATGGACATAATTATGATACTTCCACTGCGAATGTGAATGAACTTTCCAATGGTCACATTGGTGCCATTTAAGATACAGATGCCTCTCTCTATGGAAGAGAGGATGCTCATTTACTATTTCCAGGATGCCTTGGTTACCTCCTGAATTTGCCTCATTGTTTAAAGTCTCAGTTCCAATTATTTGAATTTGTAGAACTTAAACTTTCATATCCCTGAGCTTCAGTGACTAATCAAGTTTCAACACTTATTGCCAACTTCTCCAGAAAGGCAGAGGTAATTTGACCCATTCTCAGAAAGAATTATCAAGACAGTCAAACACTAGAAAATTTCCTGGAACAAGTACAGTAAATAATATTGCTTCATTAAAATTCAAGCTGGTGCTTTTAAAGCAGATGGGTTAGCAGAAATATCTACACAGCTCATGAAAGAAAATAGCTTATTTGCATTAAGAAAAAGACTAGAGTTGGAACCACATGCTGAAAAATATGTAATTTGATGAAATCATGAAAACTTACCTTAAAGGAACACAATCCCATTTTCTTCCACAGAAACTTAGACATTTGAATTTAATATAATTTTAACATGGTGAAAATTTTGTTTCCTTGCAAAAATTTAAAAAAATGAATTTTAAAGATCATTTTCTTTTTAATACTCTAATATTTATTAATTCTTTGATAATTTCATAGAGTGTATCTTGATTATAGTCATGCCTCCAGCTTCTTCCAGATCCATCTTCTCCCTAAGTTGCCTCCACTTCCATTTATTTATCTTTTTGGTTTTGGTTTTGTTTCTTTTTTAGAAGATAGACTATTCCTCAGCAGATATTTGGAACCTCTGGCTCTTATAATCTCCCTGCCCCCCAACCCTTGTTCTGCCATGCTCCCTGAACCTAGGTATATGAGTGTAAACAGATGAGTGTTTTGTGAAGAGTGCTTTTACAGAGAACCTGTGTTTGGTTTCCAACACCCAAATGGCTGCTCATACACAACTGTAATTCAGTTTTTTGTTTACAATGCCCCACTCTGGACTTAATGGGAACCAGATGTTTTCATAATGTACTTACATAGATGTAAACAAGACATACACACAAAATCAAAACAAAATAAACAAAAAAGTACTTAAGGCTAATTTTAGAAGAATGTATTTTGTATATATGTAGAAATATGTGTACTAATACCTCCTAAGTACTCTCAATTTGATATACAAGACACACGATTATGATTAAGTTTCATTGTGGACAGTTTACTAATTTCTTTATACTTGTCAACTACTCTGCACTAGGTATCGCTCTCCAGCATTGGGCTCACACAGCACAGACTTAGTCCTCTGCTTCGAGAAGCTTATAGACAGGCCTCTACTAGTCCATTATTATAAAAATGCCTCTGTGTAATTTTTTTTAAACTAAGCATATTAAAAAGAAAGGATTTTATACTACCAAAAACTATTTTTAAAAATGGTGCTTTTTATAAATCATCATTCTCTAAGCAAATGAATACATTGACTTTACCCTTCATAGTTAATAAAAGTATTTCTCTTCCAAAAGATCAGGATAATTGCATATTTTTGTCCCTGCACAACCTTATTTTTCCATTAGAACATTGCATAATTTCACTTTGCAATAATAGCAGATATCTTATATTCAGACATGAATGATATAATTTAAGTATAAAAATCAGTATTAAAAAGGAAACACAACAAAATCTTAACTTTATTAGAAGTAATAGATTAATTTCATATCTTGTAATAAAAATACACAGCTATACATGGTGAGACACACCTATAATCTCTTCATTTATAAGTCTCAAACTTGAGGAGAAAAGTTCACAGCCACCCTGAGATAACATATCTAGGTTATGACAGTCATAGCTATATACAAGACTGTCTTAAAAGACAAAAATAACAATGGCAAAAGCGTGGTAAAATCTTCTCAGAAAAACTGCCAGAGGTCTTAGGTCTTAGTGTAGTGAAAAAGATACCCACAATCAACATACTTATTAATAACAGCTGCCAGTCTCATCCTTTTAGGAAGAATGACAAGGATGATACAGCACATACATATTAAAGGAACTATTTTTATTCTGGGAACCTGTAATTTTTATGTCACAGCTAAAGTATGCATTTGTTCTTGTATCTCTACAAGGGAAACTGTGCTTTCCATTTGAAACCAGCTCAGTAGGGTTTTAAGCAAAAAAAAAATGCTTTTTACTGTTTTTTCTTTTCTTTTACTGATTCACTGCAGTAGGAAAAAAAGATGAAAATGAGAAGCAACATGATGCTTGCATCTCAAGCACTGGAATGTTCTCCACTTCATAAATTAACATTGTATAAGTCTAGACTTACTCTTGGTCTGTGAATTCATTACATGTTTAATAGTCACAGCTGTCATTAAGGTGGGAAAGTCCTCACTGCAAGACTCTTGAAAAGTCTTTATAAACCTCTAATGATGAAGACATGAAGAGGTGCTTGCTTCCTTCTACTTAATGGATATCCTCCCCATCATATTGCTGTGATGTCATCTGCAAGATGCAGTGAGCTTCCATTACCTTTCCTTGTGTACAGACCGCCTTCCACCAGCTTAACTCTGATGGATGGAAGGGTAAAAACACACGGCATTTTTTAAATGACTGATGATGTGCCAATATTGTACATGAAAATGTATCCCTAGAGTTTACGACAGCCTATGCATAAAGTGCAGCATCTCATCTCCCTAGAAAACATTGTATCAGAAGTAGTGGTACACATAATTATGAAATATTTGTATATCTACAAATTCTCAGAAGTGAAACATGGCTATCAGAGGCTATTTTTTAATGGTATATGAATACTTTAATATTTATTCTTAATTGTAGATTTGCAGAGAAAAACAGAGGGGCCATGAAAACATATGTAATTAACTCTGATTTGTATTTTGTATATTTATACAAAAGAGTTTTATCCCCCTCAGTTTCCAATTTACCTTGAAGTATTTTTAAGCCAACATAATGAGATATATTTGCACATGGAAAAGATTCTTTCTCCTGAAAATTGTTTTAAGAAAAAAAAATAGTATAATTGTTGTGATGTCTCCTCCATCCCAAGCATGCCTTTTAATTAAACATATATATTCAAATACATTAAAAATTTAAAGGTATAAAATTTGCATTTCAATAAAATAACTTAAATTGGTGCTACTACAGAGTCAAGAAAAAAATAAGTCACCCAATACATCATTATAATAGGGAACTTCCCATGGGAAGAAGTAATAATAAAGATGAGAACAATTAGGATTAATGGAGTTACTGAGCAATGAAAATAGATACAGCATTATCTGAACAAAATAGAAAGAAAAGCAATGCATCCTCATGAGATGCAATCTTGATATCCAGAAGCATAGGATTGAGTTTAATGCCCATATATTTGTAACATTTGAGAAAAAAAGAAAACATTTTGGTGGATTCAAATGATTTGGGAAATCAATTAAGATAAAATTAAATTGCTCTGAAAGTTACTTTAATGTTATTGATGCAGTTTACAGAAGAACACAACATTAAATAATAATACTGAAACAATTACAAAACACCTTTCATCAAGTTATTGATATACATATGACCCCACATCATAGCATATAAGGTTGACAGAGGACAAAATGTTGCTCTTGACTGGAAATTTGGAGAGCCCCATTGATTACACTAGGTTTTAGAGAAGATTTGCAGGAAAAAAAAAATGTCACCACTTGTTTCCTTATATTTTGTAAAGTAGCTTCATTTCTGATGTATAGTAAGATAAGTGACCACTGAATGTGTGGCCATGAACAGAACATGTGTTTCACCCTCTCTTAGTCCCAGGAAATGTCAAAAAAAGAGACAGTGGGGGGACTGTGGGATCCGAAGGATGGGAAGTGTAAAGAGTACTGACCTCTGAATTGGGCACAGCTGAAAGCATCATGAACACATAGAAGTTCTGAGCACCTGTACAAAGCATAAAGAGAACAAGGGAGGGGAGAGATGGAGTAAGGTGGTAATCCCTTCATTCTGAGCTCAAGGAACCCTGCAACAGGCAGAAGAGGAGGCAGAAAGAATACCTTTTAACATACATTATGGTTTCCACTTGAGGCTTTTATGGGATTCTAGAGTGTTTGAAAGAGTGGGTCTCTGTGGCAATATCCGTTTCTATTATCTTTTCATTGACTCTTTTCTTTCTCTTGGTTTGTTTTGTCCTATTCCAGTGTATCAGTTTTTTGTTTTATCTTAGTTTATTTAATTATTATTATCCCTTAGATACCTGTTTGTTTTCTAATGAGAGATAGAAAGGGATGAATCCAGATGGGAGGGTTGGTGGGGAGGAACTAGGCAGAGCAGAGGGAAGGGAAATTGCAGCCAGGATATATTATGTGAGAATAAAACCTAATTTCAATAAATGAAAAAGAAACAACCTCTCCAAAAATGGTATAATTTAAATGATAATTCTAAAGTAGTGTGTCAGTTATAGAAGCTGCACTGATGGTTCTGTTAATTTATCATAGTTCATTTGCTATATAGTTTTCCTTCAATTATCCAATTTACCACTAACGTCCTTCCTATTGATTTAATAATTTTAAAGTATTTTATCATTAAGACATTGGGACAGCCCAGGCAATAGAAATCACACAGAGCATCAAGGAAATTAAATTTACTTAACTACTGGAAATCTAAGAAAGCTTTAATCATTTCTAAAACAATACTACTATATAAAAAAAAAAAAAAAAAAAAAACTTCAAAGATAGCAAACCATTAAACAACAACTCACAACAACTCAAAGGCTGGAATCTCTGACAAACAGCTAACGTCAGAAATGTGTAGATGAAAAGAAGCCATCTCTTTGTGGAGACTGGCATAAGAATGGCCCTGAAGGCTCATATATTTGAATCTGTAGGGAGTGGTACTATTTGTTGGAGTAGATGGAAAAAGTGTGTCACTGGGAATGGGCTTTGAAGTTTCAAATACCCAAGCCAGGCCCAGTGACTGACTCTTCTGCTGCCTTTGAATCTGGATGCAGAATTCTCAACTACTTCTCCAGCACTGTTTCTGCCCAAGTGCTGTGATACTCCCCCACATGATGACAACGGACTAAACGCCTTTGAAACTGTAAGCAAGCCCCAATTAAATGTTTTCCTTTACAAGAGTTGCTGTGGTCAGAGTGTCTCTTGACAGCAATAGAACACTGACCCAAGATGCTCTTTAACAAATAGTGCTGGGCAAATTAATATACACTTGTACAAAAATTAAAATAGGCTATATCTCTCACTAGGCTCAAAATACAAGACAATGAATGCAAGACCTAAACATGATATCCAGAACCTTCAAATTGCTAGAAAAAAAAATGAGCAAAACCTTTAAACACATAAGCAAAAAGCAAGAGCCATCTGAACAGGACTCCCATAGTACAATGAAAAAAAAATCATATCAAACAAATAGCAGAGGGAACAAACAACATACAGAATGGGTAAAATGTAATCTTTGCAAACTATACATTAATCAAGGAGTTAATATTTGCAACATAAACTTCAAAAATACCAAATAAACAAAGAGTGTAATAACCTGAATACAAGTTTCTCCAAAGAAGAAAAAAAAACAAATTAATAAAAAATATTTGAAAGACATATCGCTAATCCTCAGCTGTCAGGAAAACTCAAATTCAAAATTCTTTGAGATTCCATCTCACCTCAATCTGATAGCTATTGTGAAGGTAACAAAGTACAAAATATGCTTGTGAAAACATGGGGAAAGAGGCAGTCTTATCCACTCCTGGTGAAAATGTAAACTACTGTAGCCACTATCAAGGTCAATGCAGTTGTTCCTCCAAAATCCTCAAAGTTAGACAAGCATAATACTCAGCTCAGTCACTCCATGTATATATACAAAGGATGCTAAGTCAGCTCTCAAGGGATACTAGCACATCCATGGTTGTACTATTTACAGTGGCTAAAAAGTTGAACCAACATAGATTTCTATCATCAGATGAATGGATAAAGAAAATATGATGCATATACACAATAGAATTTTATGAAATTATAAAGATGATATTTGCAGAAATATTAATGCAGCTATAGATCATAATGTTAAGCAAATTAAGTCAGACTCAGAAAAACTAGTAGCATAGAGTTTGTCATATTCAGACTCTAGAATGTATGAGCATGTAGGGGGTGTTAAAAATAGAAGGCAGACTATAAGAAGAAAGGAAAAGGCATTCATGAAGTTAGTAAGAGGGAATAATGGAATACAAGAGACTTGAAAATAAAGAAGGGTTGATTTGGGAACTGGAAAGGTATCAATAAGAGTAGGAAATGCCTATGGGACAGGACATTGGGGGAAAGATTCTATAAGCACAAAGTAGTCACTAAACTACATCACTTTGTTGCTACTGGGCATATGGAATATTACCAGCACACTGGATAATCACTATTTCTTGATAGGTTAAAGACAAACCTGCTATATAACCTAGTTATAACATTTTGAGGTACTTATCCAAGGAAATGAAAGCTAATAATAATATAAAATTTTATTCACAAATGTCCATAGTAAATTTATTTGTAATGGCCAAGCATTGAAAACCATTTGGAAATGGTTTTTGGAAATACTTAAAGAAGAAGTAGTATGTATGTCCATGCCATGGGATACTACACAGAAATAAAAATTAAGAAAAAAAAATGTTATTGTACAAAATAAGCTGGGAGTTTTCCCAAAGGGTTTGTTGAGTAAAATAATTTACCCAAAGGATAAGCACTACATAATCAATTTACATATAGCTCTTAGAATAAAAAAAAATGGAAACAACAATTGCTAGTATGCTGAGATTACAAAGGAACAGGTGTTGTAGGAATGTGGTTGAGCAGATACATGGGAGAATTTGGAGGTAAAGAGAAAATGGAAAAAATGACATAATTATAACATAATCTCAAAAGATATTTTATGAAATACAATATGAAGACACATAATAATGGACATATTCCATCAGAGTATGAACAGTTATGTGTAGCTGGAGAGTTTCTCTCCAGCTCCCGCCAAGCCCCTGCAGTTCTGCAGCCCACTTACAAAATAAACACATGGATGCTTATATTATTTATACTGTTTGGCCTAATGGCTCAGGCTTCTTGGTATCTAATTCCTATAGCTCAAATTAACCCATATCTATTAGTCTACAAGTTGCCATGTGGCTCGTGGCTTACCAGTACCTTACATCTTGCTTGTCATGGGGGCAGCTGGTAGTGTCTCTCTGCCTCAGTCTTCCACTTCCCAGACTTCTCTTCTCTCTTTGTCCTGCCTATACTTCCTGCCTGGCTACTGGCCAATCAGCATTTTATTTATCAATCAATCATCCATAGCAGCTGTGTTTGAAGAGTGATAAGGTATTCTACAGCTTACAAGATGCTATCATTACTTCATTGGTGGGAATTGAGTAGAGTATTTAAAGAATCTTTAGATTATCACCTTCAACTTCATGTGCATCTTAAATTATTCAAAAATGAAGAGTATAATTTGTTTGTCACCTAGTTTTTCTGCTCTAGATTATGAATATTAACTAGGAAATACTTATCCTTACTTGTATCCCTCTTACTAATATGAACAAATAGGGTTTTCTGTGTTCTTTCTTGTTTGTAACACAGACATTAAAGAAAGGTCCTACTTCATAGCTAGTTGTGGAGAGGATGCAGGCAATCCATCTAACTCACATCCTTTACCTTCTGACAGAAAGTACTTATTCTTCTTTGTGCTAATGCACAAATCCATTTCCCTGTCTGGATACTGAGCCTGGCTGGATTCCCAGAGTTGTCTCTTTCATTTCAATAACCAATATTTTTTTTCAAAGATATCAGGAGGGTTAGATCAGAGTTTTGCATATCTTGGCCAAATTTTCAGCACATTTTTGTTTCTTAGTTTCAGAAAATAGTTCCATGGATTTCTGTTGATAGTTTTAAATTAGGAAGTTTTCCCAAGTACTGTAAACAAAGTTTTAAAAGGAATAACGAAAGAATATACCACACTGTGCACAGCAATACTGTCTTAGGGTTTCTATTGCTTGAAGAGACACCATGACCATGGCAACTTCTACAAAGTAAAACATTTAACTGGGGTGGCTCACTTACAGTTCAGATGTTCAGTCCATTCTTCATGGCTAGACATGGCAGCAGGCAAGCAGACATGTTGCTAGAGAAGTAGCTGAGACTCCTACATCTTGCAGACAACAGGAAGTAGACTGTGACACTGGGTGATATCTTGAGCATAGGAGACATCAAAGCCTGCCCCCACAGTGACACACTTCCTCTAACAAGGCCACACCTCCTAATTAGTGCCGTTCCCTTTAGAGTTCATTGCTATGGAATATTCCTTTACACTGTGTGAATATTTGTCTCTGTGACTGGTTTAATAAAGAAACTGACTGGCCAATAGCTGAACAGGATAAGGTTAGGCAAGGAAGCCAAACTGAGAATGCTGGGAAGAAGGGCAGAGTCAGAGGTGTCATGAGCAGATGCAGAGAGAAGCAAGATGGACATGCCATACTGAGAAAAAGGTACCAAGTCACATGGCAAAGCATACATAAGAAATATTGTTTAATTTTAATGTCAGAGTTAGCTAGCAACAAGCCTAAACTATTGGCAGAGTATTTATAATTAATATAAGACTCTGTACTTATTATGAAGCTGCAGGTGGGATGGAAACTTCTACATACATGGCATTTTCTTTCAAAACACCATAACTACCATGGTGGAGGTATGTGATACCTGGACTCAACTTCTAAATCCACAGTCCTTTCACACTCAGAATTTCTCTGGTCACAAGAAATTGGGGTGAGTATATATGGTTGATATAAGTGCCCAGAGCACAAGAAGTTCTTGGTCCATTTTTTTCTAAAATTATTAATCTCTTGGCCCCTTCAGATATCTGTAAATAGGGACCATGACAAACTCCCATGAAACATACAATTGTGTGTCAAAATACCTGTCCTTATTTAGTTTATAAACCCAATTGACTTAAGGAGACATCTTTTTGCTATATTCTTATTTATCTTGAATCTAGATTATCTTGTAATTTCATATAATTCCATGAGAATCATTGTAATATAATTATCAAGTCCCCCGAGACAGCTAAAGTTAAAGGAAATAACACAAATCAATTATTTATACCTTTTGGAGGGCTTCTGGGACATATCAACTTACATGCCTCCAAGGACACTTTACTTTTAAAAGCCCTCATTAGGGTATGGGCTGTCAAGGCCAGGTTAAAATAAGAAAAATAAAGCGGCAAATTAGAGATGACAGAATTTGTCTGGGGTGTGGAGAGTTCAGGTGATGTTGTAAACATGGTTTATCAGAACGTGCAGAGACAAGGAAATTCATAGAGGACAGGACACAAGTACATTGGGATTGTCAGAGACTGAAGAGGACAGATACATCAGTACAGAAAGCAGTCTACCAGGAATGATGGATCATGGTCACAGTAGGGAGAGCAACCTAAACCTAGGTAGCCTCGGGTAGATTGAAAAGCACCTAAACAGGAAGAGAATAGAAAAGAGCAGTCAGTAGGAAGAAATTTAAGTGTCAAGGTGGAGTGATGATGTCATAGAGGAAAGGGGCAGATGGCATGCAGTGGACTCCACTTATAGCTGTTGTCCCCAGCACTCCCTAATTCTCAGTGTTCACACGTCTAGATTTCACAGTGGTGACTTGATCTTTGGTTTTCATTCTGAAAAGATTAAGTGCACATTTTGTTGATCAGGGTTTGTTTATTTTTAATTGTGAGGCCATAATTGAATATCTCTGAGCTTTCCTCCCACATTTTAGAGTTTTCTTTTCCAGGCAGTGATGGCGCATACCTTTAATCACAGCACTCAGGAGGCAGAGCCGGGAGGCAAAGCCAGGTGGATCAGGACAGGCACCAAAACTACACGGAGAAACCCTGTCTCAAAACACAAACAAACAAAAAATAGAGTTCTCTTTTATTTTTCACTGTAATCTTTATAGCTACATTTCTCACCAAGTTCCCTTGGGCCCTCTCTGGATCATTCTATCAACAAAGGCCTACAGATATCTGTAATCAAAGGAATTGCCATATCTCCTTCAAAATCATCTCTACAGTTCACTTAACATTGACTCAAGGATCCAGAAGTGTCAAATGTATCATAAATTCCCTTAATTCCAGACACTTGACTTTAGACACATCTTGTCCTCTCCTACACAAGTCCTGATATCATTTACCAGTCATAAAATACATTTCATATACTGGATCTGCCATGTAATTCATATATTTAATAATGATTTATTTCAAAAAGAATTTTATTTTAACCATAATATCCCAGATACAGACAGAACCTTACAGTGATACCCACGAACTCCTTTTCTTTGCATTGAAATCCTAAGAAGCCTCCTTCCCCTAAGTATGTGTGGACCTGCAGCTGGCTTCCATGGACAGAATAGAAAAAGGCAGGAGGCTTTTCAGAGGTAATTAAAGGTTTAGATCAATCAGGGAGATTATCCTGGATAGACCTAATTTAATCAATTGGCATCTTCTAAAGGAGGGCCTGGTCTGCCTTTGAAGTCGAAGATTCTCTTTTTAGTCTTGATAAATTAGAAGAAAATGGCACCAGCCTTTAGATACAAGCCAGGAAAACAGCTGGACCCTCTGTCATACAAATTGATGTAAATAATCTACTCTAAACAAAGATGGGAGGATAGAATTGGAGAAGAAATAGGGTGGAAGATACAGACAAATGTTGAGTGTTTTCTCTCATATACAGAAACTACATTTAAATGTCTTTAATTATCTCTCCCTCTGACCCATCCCTCTCTCTTCCTTCTCCCCACCCTCTCTCTACCAGACACTGGATTGAGTATTGACTTGAATGCTTCTCCAGATAAGAATGTAGCTAAGTTAATATTTTCATTACAGCTTAGGGAGACCCTGAGAGAACAAGCTAAGCTGTGATTTCAACCTCAGCCAAAGCAAGCTGTGGGATAATAAACATTTTAAGTAATATTAATTACCCATTGCTGTGGTCATTGTGATATTCTTCAGTATGTTGAATGTTCATTATATCGTTTTTTAGAATAAATATTTTTCTCTTAAAAATATTTGCAACACTGGAAACTATGGCCTCCCCATAACCCTACCTCATGTTATAAATAGTGAATAACAATTTAGATTAGTGATAGGAGTTATAAAGAGATAAACAATGCTCTCAGTAGAGTTAAACAGAAGTAGGAAGTTCTCCTGTTTGATGGATCTGTGATAATGGTTATCAATCACAATAATCTGTTGTTAATAAATAAATGAGAGTTCCTCAAAACCCTTTATTCACAAAATATAGATAAGAATAATACCTGCTTTGGCCATGGCCATTGTACTTTTAAATTAAAATGCCACACAGTATCCCATAAGTATGTAAATGTATTGCAGGTTAAACAAAAATTAAATACATAAATGAATTTAATATTAACTACTTTTATCTGGTCATTACACACTATATACATATATTGAATTATCCCACTATACCTCATTAATTGCAATAATAAAATAGTAATTAAAAAATAAAAACAAATTCAGGGGATACAAGGAAAGGATAAAATAAACACTGAAATCAACTCAAAACCTAGATGAATAAATAAATTACAGGAGTCAATTCACAAAGATTTCTTCTACAAAAATCCATATCTATTGACAAAAACATTGCTAATACACAAGTCACATGACAAATATAATTTTAATACTATTTACAAAACTAAACAAATGTAATAGTTTCATAGTGTCAGGAACCATTCCAGATAAATAAGCAATTCCAGCAGTATTTCTTTTTTTTAATTAATATTTCTTATAAAAACAATATATAGCATGGTATGAAAATAACTAAGGAAAGCAATTTACTATGGCCATCCATCCAAATGTTAAAATAGAATGATACTCTGTCACCATTTTGTTAATTTTTATGTAGAATTCAAAATGAAGTCACTATAGGATACTAGGGATTATGATATTCTTATTAAACAGAAAACCATCATACATGATATTTTATTGTTGAAAAATGCTTGCAGAGGTATAAGGAGTTCAAAGGGAATAATGGAGCAGGAAGTGTTAGATGAGGCAGCAGAAGGGAAAGCAAGAGAGGGAATATGGAGATGGGGATGGATAACTACAATGAGTAGTATATTTAAAAAATTCATAGAGAAAACTAATACTTAAAATACATGCATACATATATACAATAAAAAAAAGTTTTAAATGTAGTTGCCTTATAATGGGGTAACAGTGCCCTACTAGATACCATAAGCTAATAAACACAAAGGCCAATCAATGTCAAGAATGATTTACAACTTTTCGAATTGTTGCCAAAAAAGTCGTGCAGACCCCCAAACACTACAGAACACTGCCGGAAGCAGAACACTGATTACCCTCCATAACTTGAGGGTGCTTTATTGCCAAAAGCATACTTGAGTGTAGCTGGAGTTTTTCTGGTCCTTTCCTGACTCTCAGTCAGGACAAATGTCTCTCACCCCACTGCCAGTCCCATAGCCAACCCACAACCGCTCAGCCCCAACCAACAGAGACTTATATTGCTTACAAACTGTATGGCCATGGCAGGCTTTTTGTTATCTACTTCTTTTATCTTAAATTAACCCATTTTTATTAATCTATACTTTGCCATGTAGCTTGTGGCTTACCGGTACCTTTCATCTCCCTTGTCATGGTGGTGGCTGGCAGTGTCTCTCTGCCTCAGCCTTCCACTTCCCAGAATTCTCCTTTCTCCTTGTCCTGCCTATACTTCCTGCCTGGCTAATGGCCAATCAGTGTTTTATTTATTAACCAATCGGAGCAACACATTTAACATACAGAATATCCCATAGCACTTGAGTCATAGTACATGGAGAAATCAAGATAGTTCTCATTTGAAGCTTCATCCTTACTAACTATCTATCATCGTTCTGGAAGGTGCTATGTATGCTAGTGGAATAGAAAAGTAATCAATGTTCTTACTCAGCTATCATCCCTGTAAGCTATAACAAGGACCAACCTGGCAAGACATGAGCACTTTTGCAATAGTGATAGGAATGTCATGAGAGTAATCAGCCATATTGAATTGGATTTAAGGCCATACCTGACACTGATATTGAGGCCAAGAATCCTTGGCTAGAAAGTCACAGACTCCAGGAGAGAGCCTATTACTATTAATTTGCTCAATTGGAATAGTACTAAACTAAATCCTAATGACTTATTGTTATGCCCATAGATTGGTCCATTTCTGACCTTTCTTCAGAGAACTTCCTTTTGCAGCAAATGGTAATTAAAAGAGAGTCCCACAATTGGTCAAGGTGAAGCAAATATAAAACTGTACAATGCTGAGCTCTAAATGGGACATCTATAACATATTTCCTCTTTCCTAAGTTCAGAGATAACTGCAGGAGACAAGAATGTGATAAGAGCCAAAACATGTATATTCAAGGAAACATGTTTTCAAAGCTGTGCAAACTCAATTGGGCAAAATGCTAGCATGGATTGTGGAAGGAAGTACTGGGAGACCCTCCCCTAACTAAAATGCCATTGGCAATTGATAGCTGCTGATAATGGAAGAGTCAGTATTCTTTAAACAGGTGACCTCTGATAGGTTGATCATGACCCAATGGAAGGCCACATACCTAAATACATATAATCAACATCAACTCTATTTGATAGAGTCAATGTTCTACTGTTGTGAATAGAAACCATAACAAAACCACAAAAACATTTAATTAGGGCTTGCTTACAGTTTCAAAGGTTAGTCCATCATCATCCTGGTGGGAAGCATGGTGGTACACAGGTAGATGTGGTGCTGGAGAACTAATTGAGAGTTCTATGTTGGCTCTACAGGAGGCAAGAAGAAAAAGATTCTGGTACTGGCATGGGCTTTTGAAACCCCAAAGTCTACCCCCAGTGACACATTTCCTCTAACAAGCCACATCTACTCCAACAAGGCCATATTTCCTAATCCTTTCAAATAGTACCACTGCCTAAGCATTCAAATATATATGCCTATGGGGACCATTTTTATTCAAACAACCACATTCTACTCTCTGGGGCCATGACTCATAGCCATATCATAATGCAAAAACTAAATGTGTTCAACTTCAAAAGTCTCATAGTCTATAAATCTCAACACTGTCAAAAGTTCAAAGTCTCTTCTGAGACTGATGGCAATCCCTTAACTGTAACCTCCTGGAAAATCAAAATCAAAAAGCAGATCACACACTTCCAACATACAATGGCACAAGATAAAAATTACCATTCCAAAATAGAAATAAAGGAGCATAAGGAGAGAATATTGGACCAAAGCAAGACTGAAATTCAGCTGAGCAAACTCCAAACTCTGTATCTCCATGTCTGATGTCAAAGTGCTCTTTAGAACTTCAACTCCCTTCAGCTTTGTTGACTGTAACACACTTCTCTGTCTTGGGATGGTTTCATTCCTTGTCAACATCTTGGCAGGAAGCCCACAGCTCTAGCATCTCCAATATCTTGAGGTTTCCAATGTAATCCAGGCTTCATCTTATAGCTTCAGTTTCCTGTCTGGGCTTACATGCAGGGACATATGCCTAGCCCCAGCAGCTTTCCTTAGCTGTGTATCAGTGACTCTAAAAGCCAGAACCACATGATCAAAGCTGCCAAGTCCTTCTGCTTGTTGGGACTGGAAATTGGCACCCTCATCCAAATATGGTTTTCATCAGCTTTCTGTTATTGATGCTTTCTTTTACTGCTTAAATTTTTATTTAATTCCTGGAAGTTTAGTTGGGTAGATTTTTTTTCCCTGAAGTCACCACTCCATCTATTCTATTTAGCATCAGGATTTTCTTTAAACTTTCTGTCTCCTTGAGCACTATACTTAGCTCCATTGCCCTTTCTGGTGACCCTTTTCTACTCAAACTGTACATTTTGTATTTTTTCTTGCTAAGATTGCTCCTTTTCATTATAGGTATGCATGAGAATAACCAGTAATAACCATGCAACAGTTAAGATGAGGCTGTCTTGACATCTCCTCTGCCAATATAGTTAATGCAGATTCTTCAATTTAGCATCAGATAGATATTTTGGGCCATGGCACAAATCCATATTCTTCTACAAAATATTATAAGAATGGTCTCTAGACCATTACTCTGTATCTACATTGTTCTTATTACCACTCTCTTGCACATTCCTACTAGTATGGCTCACTAAGCCCTACTTAAAACATTCAACTGCTTTTTAAATCTAAACTCCCCAAATCCACATTCTTCCCATAAGCAGAATGGTCAAGCCTGTCACAGCAATATCCCATACATTGGCACCAGCTAGTATCTTAGCCAGTGTTCTCTTGTTGCATGATTATTGCAATTTTATATAAGAAATCACTTAATTGGGGCTTGCTTACAGTTTCAAAGGTTAGTTGATCTTCATCAGGAAGCATGATGGCATACAGGCAGATGTGGTGATGAAGAAGTAGTTGAGAATTCTATGTCAAGAATGGCACGGAGCTGGAAGAGAAAGACACTGGGCCTGGCATGAACTTTTGAAACCTCAAAGCCTACCACCAATGACACACTTCCATGGAAGACCATACTTTCTACTTGTTTTATATAGTGCCACTCCATAAACTTTCAAATATATGTGTCTATGGAGAGAATTCATTTTCAGTAAATTTATTTATTCATTTATATTACATCCCAGCCACAGTTTCCCTTCTCTCCTCTCCTCCCAGTCCCTTCCCTACATATCCCCCCATACACTCTCCTCTATTTCTATTCAGAAAAAGGCACCTCTTTGGGATAGTGTTAATAATGGATATTAACAAAGCATGCCATATCAAGTTGCAGTAAGACTAAGAACCTCCCCTTGTGTTAAGGCTGGAAAGGCACACCATACGAGGAGGAGGGTCCCAAAAGCCAGTAGAAGAGTCAGAGACAGCCCTTGTCCCTACTCTTAGGAGTCCTACAAGAAGACCAAGCTACACAACTGTCAAATCTATGCAGAATGCCTAGGTCATTCCCACACAGAATCAACTAACCTGGTCTCATAGAGGACCATTCTTATTTAGACTATCACAAATGAACTTTAAACAAACAAAAAAATGAGGGGAAAAAAGTAGTATGGTTAGGGGAGAGAAAGTGGAGTCTGGTAGAAGTGGGTAAGAAGTGGATATGATCAAAACACATTATATAAAATTCTTTGAGAACTAATAAAGAAAAAGAAAATAATATAATGAATAAGAAAAATGATGTACATTTAAATTATAATGTTATATTATAACAAAAGGAAAGCAAAGGAAAAAACTTACAATGAAATCAGAGCCTCAAGTTTTTTGTTTTCTATTTTTATTAGGTTTGTTTTTTTTTTTTTTTTCATTTGACATACCAACGACAGTTTGTCCTCCATCTCATCCTCCTGCACACCCCCCACCTTCCCTTTACCCCATCCCCTATCCAATCCACAAAGAGGAGTCAACAAAGTCTGGCATACCAAGTTGAGGCAGGGCCTAGCATCCCTGCTGTATCTTAGGCTGAACAAGGTATCCTTCCCTCCATAGGGAATGGGCTCTAAATGTCAGCTCATGCAGTAGGGATAAATCTTCGTTCCAGGCCCAGTAGCCCCACAAACTTCCCAAGCCACACAACTGTCACACACATTCAGAGGACCTCTTTCACTCCTATGCAAGTTTCCCAGCTGTCAGAGTCCCTGAGCTCCCACTAGCTCAGGTCAGCTGTCTCTGTGGGTTTCTCCATCATGATCTTGATCCCTTCACCCATATAATCCCTCCTCTCTCTTTTCAACTGGATTCTGGGAGCTCAGCCCAGTGCTTAGCTGTGGATCTCTACATCTACTTCCTTCAGTTACAGGGCGAAGGTTCTATGATAACAATTAGGGTAGAACCCTAAGAGACACATGGATGGATCCCCCTAGCGAGGGGAAATAGATAATATCTCTTGAGTAAATTGGAAGCTTGGTAGGGGAGGAGGTGAGGAGAAAACCATGAGGGAAAGGAATGGTCAAGTTAGAGGAAAGCAAGGAAAGGTTTAAATAATGGAGAAGCAAATAACCAAATGTTACAAACAAATACACTGGAAAGAGGGGGAACTTATAGTATAGAAATCAATAAATTAAAGTACAAAAATAAAAAAAAAACTGCCCTGCAAAATGATAAATCATAGAGTCAGGGCATCTGACAACCTCTTTGCACACCAAGCAAACGATGCACATTTTGCACAAAGACATGCATCCTGGCAAAGCACCTGTACACTAAAAATTTAAACAAAAATAAATCTTAACTGAAAGAAGAAAGTAACCAAAGTACACTTTATGGGCATGTGGAAATGTAATGTTAAATTTGTACTTTGCACAATTAATATGATATTAGAAAGGAATAATCTGAGGACATTTACTTACCAAAAACCGTGTTCGTATTTTATGTAATATTGACTTGAAATCTCAAGTGTGTAACATATAAGTGGGCAAACTGTATTCCTGACTGGCTTGAAAGTATTGAAAGGACTGCCCCCCACATCACGAACACTGGCTTATAGCCAAGTAGTATGTCATCTCACACAATTATCTTTAATTATGACTATGATTAAGTTAGAAGTTTCTCTTATTTAGAAATTAATTCTGAAATCTTTATAAATAACATGAAACTAAGTCTGGTATTTTTCAAAATAATCCACTAAATTGAGAAAAGGCTTAGAATTAGTGGACATCTATCTAAAATATAAATTGATAATAGATGTGTATGTGTACCCAACATGGTCTAATTTATGTAGATTTGAATTTTCTCACATACTATTAATTAAAATTGCCTGAGCTTTCAAGGTAATGGGAAGAGAAGCTATATACTGCGGCAGAATATTTGCCAAAGTCAAATCTGGTAAAAGATTGTTAATAAGACTATCCAAAGAACTCTCAAAAATCAGAAACAAGAAAAGAAACAATCCAATTTAAAATTAAGCAAGGAAAAATCATCAAAGATATACAAACAAATGGAAAAATAATGTATTTAAAAGTGCTCAGCATCCTATATCAGAGGACTGAAACTTAGAACAACATGATGGTTTTGCACACCTAAGACAATGGCCTAAGTCCAAAATAGACAATATCAAATGTGTGGGAAAAAGGAACAAAAACAGATTAATTGCTTTTGACAGTACAGGTGACAAACCTTTTTCAAATGACCTGTAAAGCAGTTGAACAGTTTCTTCTACTAAATATGCCTCTTACATACAATGCAGAAATCATAGTCCTTAATATTTAGTCACATATGTAAGTACACACACACACACACACACACACACACACACACACACACACACAAATGCCAAACTTGGAAATCACTGGTATGTAGCTTTCGTTAAAGTTCTCTAGAAGAATAGAACTGACGTAATGATTATTCATTAGAGTTGCATACAAGCTGCAGCCTGACTAGTCCAAAAATGGTTGTATCCTGACCAAAAGGCAGGATGTCACAGTGGGTTCTCAATACTACACACACACACACATACACACACACACACAGGATTTTTAAGGATGCAGCTTTTGTTTCTAGCTCTGTCCTAAAGTGACATGAACAAATTTAATTCAGGAAGAGACTTAAAAAGAAAGAGCAGTGATCTCACCTCACAATTGAAGAAAATGAGTCACAGAGAGGCTCCCTTCTTGCTTCTAGTAGCCTGGAAGGATAAGCTATGGCTTAGATTTCAACTGTACTCTATCATCAGGCAACTTAAGGGGACTCCTCAGGGTGACAGTGACCTCCCATGTTGGACATATGATGTATCCCTAGATTATACGTTGTTGATTCTCAAGCCCAGCCTAGAGTGTTGTTCACAGGCATAATAAGATAAAAAGTAGGCTATGTGAAAACAGATTTATGTTTCTACACCATGTATATGCTATTCTGGAAAAGGAAAATCTGTAGAGATAGATTGAAAATTAGGCACTAGGAAGGAAGGAGAATTCATGTATGTTGGGACATTTAGGGCATGGAAGCTATTACATATCATATTAAATATTTGCCCAAATTCTTTCAATGTTCAAACACAAAGTTAACCCATATATAAGCTAAGGATTTGTGTGATGATGAATAAATTGAGTATAGAATCCTCATTATTATAACCAATGTACCTTCTTTGGTAGAAGAGGAAATATAGATGTTGGGAAATACATGCATACAATGCAATATGATCACATCAACACTTAATTCTCTCTTCTGGATTCGCTATATTACCTTCAATATGCTTCACTCCTCACTTTTTCTTTTTTCAGAGAAACTCATAAAGCCAGTTCATACTTACAACAAGAAATCCACAGAGTCTGTTTAAAGGGCAAAAGAACTTATAAAGGGGAAAACCACACTGTACAGAACAGAATTGACACAAGTTCTGGAATGCTGTTCCCGTTGCCTGAATCAGTCCCACATGCAAGTCTCACAAAAGAGGGAAGAGAGCAATGCCTATGTGCATTTCAGGTCTTAAGATTCTGGTAGGCCACGCCCCAGGGGCATGTACTTCAAGGTCATAGGCAGGTGGAGAAGTTACCTGCTGCATCTGGAGAGGCGGTGCTTCAAAGTAAGACAGAACAGCTACTGACTACATTTTCCTCTTTTTTCTAAATAAAAAAGTTCTAACCTAATATAAAACTTTATATGATAGGAACAATTAGCAAATATAATAACCTAAACAGAAATAGAAATGTAACCAGCAAGAAAAACATCGAACAAGAAGCACATTAAAATCCAGAGATGCCCAGAACATAGGTAAATGGCATGTTACAGAGATTATTCCAACAGCTGTCCTATCCTGAATAATCTGAATCTAATACTTAATATGTTCTAGCTAAGATACAAGAAGGTTGTAACTGTCTTAAATCCCATGAAAGACCTGAGAAGGAACATAATAATAACTGGAAAAACAGAAAATGCAAGTAAGCAATTTCTGAAATTCTTGCGAGAATAGACAAAGACAGCTGACAGCCTAGACAGTCATCTAAAGTTTCTCAGCATTGTTGGGGCATCCAATTTGTGTACAGGCCTAGAGTATCTGACAGACCATTTTTAGAAACAGGTATTTTGAAAGACCATCTTATCCTGTCTTGGCAAAGTTCAGTAGTCACTTTTCCTTGTGTCTTGCTTGTCCAGAAAAGACAGCATTCGTACTGTCAATAGTCGAGGTAAGGGCAATTCTTTGCCCAGCAGACCATTTTCTACCAAGAAGAAGACAAACTTCCAAACAGAGTGTCTTAGAAGCCCAACATTCTCTTGGGATCAAATTGGTGCTACCAGGAGCAATCATGTCTTATATCAACAGAATTCTAAGTTAATAATACATTTAAATGCCATATTCTCTAGATCTGTGGAGTGTTTGAAGATTACCTATCCATCTGAAATATGTTTCTGTAAATCTCAAAAACCTAACTAACATAACCATAGAAATGACAAGTATGTATGACTATAAATCTGTAAATCTTATCTACCCAAATAACCCAAGGATAAAGGCTTCACATTAACAAGGTTAACAGTCTGTAAACAGATGTACACTATAGGACAATGACCTTGAAGTTGTGACAATACACAAAATATCTTAAACAGAGGTAGAAATGTATAGTGCAATATGACAACATTATCCTTAATATGTATCAATATATAAAATATCCTAAACAGATGTAGAACATACATACAGTATGACAAATATAATTTTACATTTGTATCAATATATAAAATATTTCAAACAGGAGTAGGAATATATGTACAGTATGACAAATATAGTTTTGTATTTTATGAATATACAAATTACCTTAAATAGGAGTATAAAATCATTTACATTTGTATCAATATACATGAATCTATAACAGTGAAAATTATCTAAGGCTGACATTTTACTAAAGTAGTTTACTAGTATATATAATAATCTATCTTAATATACTGTACCTATTCATTTTCTTTTTTTCTTTTCTTAAAGAGAATGCTGAGTCTAATTTCATTTTTCCAGCCCCCAATCCTAGAACCATTATCCATAACCCTGAGAAAATTGAAACTTTTGAGAGAGGAAGGCATTGTTTTCTTAGAATTGCTTTCTACTGTTTAGGGGGCAGTGGTATTTCTGTGGGGTCCTGTACGAAAGCTTGTATATTTAAGTCTCAATAGCTGTAGAGTCTACAGCCAGTCTCAGAGTAATAGGTAAGGTTGTCTGAGATTCTGGCTAGAAGTGTAGTATGATGGACCATCTCATCTTGGGACTGTCCTGAAGGGTTTTCAATCCAAAGTTGATCATTGAGTAATGTTCTTAGGTAAAAATGGCATTACTCTGGACCAGGTAGAGTCATTGTTGTGGGGACCCATATTAATTCTGGAGATGTCAGAGATTGCTATTGTAAAGACTTATTTTTTTAATGTGGAAAACTTGAATATTATTAGTATCAAAATGGAAAGTTTGGAGAGAAAGGATTCCCAGAAATGAAGGATAAGCATAGAAAAAAAAATAGAATCTTGACAACAATGATACCTAGATTATTGGTTTTCTTCTCTATTTGTCTTTTCCAATATGAGACAGAATCTCCTTATTTTTGTTTTAGCAATATGCTTAGAGAAGGGGAAAGCCAAATTCCAACTTCAAAGCCAGCTTGATTTAAAATTGAATCAGGACCACAACAGTTCTAGAGTTAAAGATATTGATGTTAGACAGTGAGATATTACCCTGTAGAGTATATTGGCACCAACAGGTCCTTGTTTCTTCTGTAGATGTCTAGATGTCCAAGGCCTTATGATTTCCTCAAGATGGGTATTTCTATTATCCTATAAAGACAAAAAGGAGACCCCTGTCCAGACCCTTGTTTGTTGAGTTTTTAGAAGTCTTAGAACTTGTAGAGTTGTCATCTAGGTGGATGAGATGTTCATTTTCCTCATCAAGGGATTTCTCTTTCTCTTCTTGAATCTATCAAATAGTTAAGCAATGAGTGGGTGCCATTCACAAATTTCTCCTCCATCCATGCAGACCAAATGCAGCTATGAGTTCATGATTACAATGGCTATGTCTATCCCAGAAGAGGAGTTATCACAGTCCTCTCTTGTATCTCCTGGCTTTTGCATTCTTTCCATTCCCTTTTCCATAATGCAATGTTCCTTGGGCCTTATTGAAGTCTTCTTGGGACTGAGTATTCATTTACCTATTATTCTCAGCTACTTGCTATGCTTACAGGAACAAGACACCTGCACTATTTATGAGAGCAAGAGCTGTTTATATTCAGTATTTATATTTTCTGGCCCAGGAAAAAAGATAAAATTCATTCAAACACCAACAAGGGACCTAAACAAACTGTAGCAAGCCCTGGTGCATTCCCCTTCACTGTCATTAGCTGGTGAAAAATAGCTTTAATTTCTATTGCTCTTATATATAATAAATCAACAAAATCCTAAAGGCAGCATCTTTATAATGTTGTTTATTTTCTATTTTGAAAATGGGGAAGGATTTGTAGACATTAAGATACTTAGGAAATCAAGTGAGACAATATCTCAGGCAATACAATATGTGTAAGGACTATACATGTATAATAAATTATGAATAATCATCACAGTTAGTCTAAATATTAATGAATCTGATGATGAGAGAGAATTTTTCTCTTCACTAAGAAGACTAGATAGATATAAAACCCACAAACATCTTTCAAAAATGTCTTATAGGGGGATTAGAAAGATTTAAAATATGAACAATTAATTTTAACTTAGAATACTTCTAAATGAATAAAATAAAAAAGTATAAAATTTCTTTCATGGGATATTGTTTTCCTCATTTAAATGAGACCATAACATGTTCTCTGGTTCACAAAGA
The DNA here is from genome assembly GCF_903995425.1 of Onychomys torridus. NCBI lineage: Eukaryota > Metazoa > Chordata > Mammalia > Rodentia > Cricetidae > Onychomys > Onychomys torridus. The sequence goes on from NC_050445.1 coordinate 58,672,383, forward strand.
AATTTCAAGTATTTGTCTGTTTTTTAAAAAGTTAAAGTAAATAAATTAATAACATTTTCATTTGAATGTTTGAACATTTATTTCCATTCTGATCAACTAATAATCTCAATATATCATCACGTCTGTAACATTTTATAATCTTTATAGTTCTATAGTAACCTATATGATATCATTTAAAGAGAGTAGAATTTGTCGGTTACAATGAAATAAACGTAATGAAATAATAATCTCCACTCTGTCAGTATGTATTTAAAAGCCATAGGAAGATATCACTCAGATCTGTGGTGGCAGAATAAAAGTGGACTTTGAGGAGAATCTATCCTATGCCAGCATTTTTATAGGTTAAATATGTTACTGTATTTATTTTTATAAAATTCAAATTGGAGAAAAGGAGTTTTAAGTTTTTTAAAGTTTAAGATTTTTTTTCAAATTAAGACAAGTACAAATATATGCATCAATTGTAACTGTGCTCCACAATTCTGCATTTTAATTGATTATGGTTTTCTGTAATGGCCTCTGTTTTCTATTATTAAGATTCACCTTAATTTAGAATTTATTGAGTAGATTTTTTTTTCCTCTGAGTACACTAATTTTTATAAACTCCAAAGAATTTGGAATTCAAACATCAAATGCTGGGACAAGCCCTGTGGGTTTTTTCAAACATTTTTGTAATGATAACATGTTGTCTACATGGAAATGACCTCAGAACTGTCAAATAGCTATTACAATGATCGTCAGGTTTACATTGGTATGTTACACTGAAAACACAGACTTTTGCATGTATTTTAACTTTTCAATTTTTATAATAGTGTATTCCAAATAAAAGCTATCTATCTATTGTTAAAATATTCAAAACTAAGACCACTGTCTGGTCAAGTGAGAATTTTTAGAATTATTCATTTTTAAAAAACAGCGTTAGAAAAAATATATGTAGCCATTGTTAATGAGCAATTCTACATAATACTAGCATGATGAAAATACAAGCAATTTTGGATGTGGTTCTGTATTTTTCTGTATTTTATACCTAATAACCTACTTAGCAGCCTATAGAGAATGTTGCCAAGACATGCTACTTTTTGAAAGTGAAATGCTTGTTTAAGGATAAAGAGTGTAACACAGGTCAAGCACTGGAAATATTAGGATATTTTATTGTTAATCATACAGCTTAGTAGTATCAAAATATTGAATAGTCATGCTTATATCTTTGTTATATCATAATTCTGAAAGTGTTCTCTTTCTATGTATTTAGGGTGAACAGAACTTTGTCAATTTAAGCTTATGTTGAGCATAATGAAATTGGGGATTTTTAATTGAGTTCATTTATCAATGAATTTTATAGCAAACCCAGATGCTTTGTAGCCAAAAATTCATGTGAAGGGCTACATTATTCAAGTAAGCCCCAGTTCTGCTGTCAACCCTGATCAAATTAATAGGGTAATTGCTAAATCACTATTTTGTTTAGAACTACAAAGGCACACACTTAGAGACTCTGTGCTGAGGTTTCAAAGCACAGAAAGTATTTTTAATCTAAGCAGCACCCCCAGAGCCAAATAGACCCACTGCTTTCCTAGCAGTGACCAACACGCTGGGAATAACGCAATTAATAAAAATCCCCTGAGTCTAAGATGAAAATGCAAATTATTTTTATTTCTCAGGAGTCATTGAAATATTCATTTTCTCTAAAACCATATCTATAAAAATATTCAGAGCCAAGCAAACTATTCAGAAAACAAAGAAAGGCATTTTAATTAAAACAAGTACGTGTCTTTTGTTTGATTTTCTTTTTTGAAAAATTCCAAGGCTGACAATAAACCTCAAAATCCAGATTGTCTTATATGTGACATTTGCTTTCATAAACCATGCAGTTATCAAGAGCTAATCCTGTAGAGAAACTAATCAAGGAAGGTGTTACACAAATGCAAAACATATGATTAAAGAGGGGAAGGCAGATCTCATGCAAAGCACTGAATATTATAATGAAATTGCCACTGAATGGAGATGTGAAGACTTCAAGCTCACTTTAATTAGGGCACTGAGTGGAATCCCCTAAGACTAACAAGAATTGAACAGCTAATAATCAGTTGTTTCTCACTGATTACCAGTTAATCATGTCCCAAACACAACCACAGTCCCCTCTCTAATTATGCATACATTTTCAGGCCTCTCCTTTAATCTCCACACTTTTTAAGGGTATACAAATCTTAATCAACTCACTGTACAAGTGCCTACAACCAACAAATGCCTTGAAAACCTTTCCTACTGTTTAGCAAGTAAATATTTGCATCCTTTTGTGCCACAGTGGTAAACATTAGCTGATCTTAGGAGAGGAAGCGCTCAGAAGGCAAGTAGCAATGAGCATAGGGCTCATCGTTTCCAAATAAAGAGTTATTTCCCACACAAACTGAATGTTCTTTGTGGAGATCTGAAAGAACTTAGAGAAAATGAGAGAGAGAGAGAGAGAGAGAGAGAGAGAGAGAGAGAGAGAGAGAGAGAGAGAGAAAGGAGAGGCCCAAAATTCAACCATGAAAAGAGAAGCATCAATAAAATTCCTGTTATTATTTTCCTATTTTGTGGAGAAGTTACATTTTTCTTAAACATGCTTATACAACATATATAAACATTATATATAAAAATAATATCACATCATATAGTTATAACAATAGCATGTGCCTTATCAAGATATTTTTCTTTTATACTTTTAAACATTTATTTTTAAAATGGTATATAACATATTTTAATAACATTCTGTCCTCTTCCCCAATTCCTGACAGATCATCCTCCACTTCCCTATCCCCCATCTTCATGTGTTTAAGTTCACACTCTCTCACATCCTATCTATCTATCTATCTATCTATCTATCTATCTCTATACCCCCTCAAAAAAAACTACAAACTTCTAAAAACCAAAACACAAAAATCAAAATATACAAATTCAAAACAGAGAAAATTATTAAGACAAGAAATACTCAAACAAAACAAAACAAATACCACATTTTTTAAAAAGAGTAAAGTCCATGTTGACCAACAATTCCTGAGCATGGTCCTTCCATGGAGTGTGGTTGACACTTCATTCAAGAAAACTGCTTTTCCCAGCAGATATCAATTGCAAATAATTTCTTGGTTAGTAGTGGGGCCCCATTTCCACTATCCAGACCCAATGCTGAGATTCTGTCCAGTTTGAAATTGTACAGTTCCTGAGTGTGCTGTAATAGGCACTATGAGTGCATATATGGATAAGCAGAATTATATCAGGATGACAGTAGTTCCTTGAAGTCATGACCACCTTTTGCTCTTGGAATTTTTCCATATTGTCTTCAACATAGACTGAGCCTTGAAGGGTGTAGTTTGTTAAAGACGTACCTTTTAGGGCTGAATGTTCCAAATTCGAGCGCTCGCTCTCTCTCTCTCTCTCTCTCTCTCTCTCTCTCTCTCTCTCTCTCTCTCAACACTGACAACTATGGATCTCATTGTTAATTACTATATAACGCAAGAAGCTTTTCTGAGTGATGCTCTGATCTATGGATATAGTGATATGTTATTAGGCATCATTATATTTCTATGTCTCCTTAAGAAAATAATAATAGGAGGTTTTCACCTAGGCATATCAAGTCTAGGATTTTTGTTTTGTTTTGTTTTTAGCAATTATTCATTTTGGGTATGAGTCCAACATGGAGTGGGCCTTAAGCCAATTTTTAAAATGCTTGGGTACTCCCATAATAGTTGTGCCACTATTCCACCAGTATATTTTGTAGACAGGTCACTGTTGTTGATAACAAGGTTTGTAGCTAGATGATATTGAGCATTATTTTTCTCCTTTGGTAACATGCAAAGTATTAGCATCATGAATGCCAGTCATTTAGGGATGAAGATTCTAGTTAGGCACAAGACCAGTTTTCCACGTTTGATAACATAAAACCAATGTATCTTCAGCAATAGGGTCTTACCATAGGGTATGGGGAGTATCCAATAGCTCCAACAGTAGTCTGTAATGTTTCAGGGACTATATGGACCCCCTTTTTTACCAATGATTTTACAATCCATTATTGGCACATAACTAGGTTTCCATATGGCTTTTCAAAAGGCTATAGGTGTTAAGTGTCCATTCTCATACACCCTTCTTTACCCAGTCCTTCCATACCCCTTCTCCAATAATCTATTATAGTGTCCCTTTTATCTCTTAATAACACCACACTTCATTTCTCCTTCCTTGGAAGAATTACTCCTCCCACTTAATCCCTTTCCAGCTGCCTAACTTCTGTGATTATTTATAATGAAACATACATACTGAAAGCTTAAAAGCTAACATCCACAGATAATAGAATACATGCAAATTTGTCTGGATTACTCCACTCAGAGTGTTTCTTTCCAGATCTATCCACTTTCCTGTGAATTTCATTTTGCTTAACAGCTGAATAATATTCTACTGTGCAAGTGTACCACACTTCACTATACACCCATCAGTTGATGGACATCTAGACTATTGCCAGTGTCTGGATGTTATTAATACAGCTGCAATGAAAATGGATGAGCAAGCATCTCTGTAGTAAAATGTAGAGTTCTTTGAACATGTGTCCCAAGAATGGTATAGCTGGATCATGAGGTAGACTAATTTTCAGCTTTTTGAGGAAACTGCACATTGGTTTTTACAGGGCCAGTACATTTGTACTCCCATCAGTATTGAATCAGTGTTCCCCACTTGCCAAGGACACACATTTGTCTTTTTTATGTTGACAATTATGACTGTAGTAAGATGAAATTACAGAGTAGTTTTAATTTTCATGTCTCTTAAGGCTAAAGGAACGTGGTGAAGGTGTTTCTCAGTCCTTTGTGTTTCATCTTTTGAAAACTCCATTTTGTTCTAGATTCAATTTTTTTGTTTGGGTAATTTGCTTTCTTGATTTTTAGAGGTTTTGCTGTTGTTTTATTTTGCTGTATTTTTGTTTGTGAGGGGTAGGTACTTTGTCTGTTTTTAGTTTTTTTATGTATTCTAGGTACTAACCTTCTATCAGATGTATTTTTGGTAAGCTTTTCTTTCCCATTCAGTGAGTTGCTGCTTTGTTTAAATGATGGTGTCCCTTGCCATATAGAAGATTTCACTTTCTTGGGGCACTATTTAGCAATTGTTGTTTACAATGCCTGTGTTATTGCTATCCTGTCCAGATAGCCCTTATCTGTGCCAGCTAATTCAAGCCTCTTCCCTATTTTATCTTCTATCATATCCAGAGAATCTGATTTTACTTTGAAGTCCCTGATTAATTTAGAGTGGAGTTTCACACATGGTGGTGGATATGAGTCTATTTTGACTCTTCCATGCAGCCATCCAGTTTGACCAACACCAATTGTTGAAGAAGTTGTCTTTTTCTCAGTGTGTAATTCAGGCTTCTTTATAAAAAATCAGGTGTCTGTGTTTGTGTGAAATTATGTCTGGGTCTTCAGTTTGATTACATTGATCAATGTGTCTGTTTTTAGCCAATACTGTGTTGTTTTTATTGCTATAGGTATATAGTATATTTGGAATCTGGAATGGTGATACTTCTTAGAATATTTGTCTCAGTGAAGCTGAGGAGGATTGGTTTTCTTGTTGTTGTTATTGTTGTTGTTTTGTTTTGTTTTTCAGTTTCTGTGAAGAATAGTGTTGGAATTTTGATGGGAATTTTCACAATATTAAACCTACTGATCCACAAGCATGGAGGATTTTCCCAAATCTTCTGGTGTATGTTTCAGTTTATTTCTTCAATGTCTTAATATAATGAATTTTGAAGAGAATTATGTCCTGCTGAGAATAAAGTACACTTTTTAGTGTTTGTGCAGAAAGTTCTGAAGATGTGTGCTTGGTCCATTGGATTAAGACATTTTTTAACTCTGGAGTTTCTCTGTCCAAATTTTGTTTGGATGACCTGTCTACTGTTAAGAGTGGGCCATTGAAATCCCCCATCAATAATGTTAGGGTCAACATATGATTTTAGCTGTAGTAGTATATATTTCATGAATGTGGGTCCATAACTGTTTAGAATTTTAATGTAAACTTGGTGGATTTTTTTTTTCCTATAATGAGTATGTAGTGTCCTTCCTTATCTCTTTTGATTAGTTTTGATTTAAAGTCTGTTTTGTTATATATTTTAAGAGCTACACCCACTGTGTTCTTGGTTACATTACCTTGGAATATCATTTTCCATCCTTTCCCTGAGATGATGTCTATCCTTGGTAGCAAGGTATGTTTCTTGGATGGAGCAGAAAGAGAGATCCTGTTTTCTAATTCAATCTGTCAGCCAATGTTTTTTCATATGTTAATTGACCATTAATACTGAGAGTTATTAATTAGCAGTGTTTTTTGAGTCCTGTTTTATTGTTGTGGTTGTGTGGATTCTTCCCCCTGCTTTTGACTAATTGTCCTGGAATCAATCGCTACTTGTCTTTTCTTGAATGTAGTCAGCCTTCTTTTCAGACTTTTCAAGCCTTCTAGTGTCTTCTTGAGAACTGCCTTGGTAGACAGAAATTGCTTTTTTCACCTCCATCTATTATAATTGATAGCTTTGCTGAGTGTAGCAGTATAGGCTGGCATCTGTGGTCTCTCAGGTTTCTTAGAGCATCTTTCCAGGCCCTTATTACTTTTAGAGTCCCCACCGAAAGGTCGGGTGTTACTCTAATGGGCCTTTCTTTGTATGTTACTTGGTATTTTTCCCTTGAAGCTTTTAACCTTCTTTCTTTCTTCTTCACATTTGGCATTCAGATTATTGTGTGTTGCAGGGAGTTTGTTTTTTTTTTTTTTTTTCTGGTCCTGCCTATTTGGTGTTCTACATGCCACTTTTACCTTAATAGATATCTTACCCTTTAGTTTGGATTTTTTTTTTTGCTATGAAGTGTTAAAATTATTTTCTGTTCCTGTGACAACACGCACAGGGCATGCTCTCTGACAGTCCCAGCACTATGAGGAGAAGTAGACACAAGACTCCATCCTAAACCTAGATTTGATCTCCAACTGATAGCCATTCACAAAGGAAAATTTTCAGTGAATATACAAACCATACTTCAGAGCAGGACCCACACCTAAAAGTAAATAGCCAATATAAAAGGAATTTAATGGTATTTTTGAAGGTGTTTCTTGTCAGAGCATTTTTATTTTCTTATATATCTTGCTTATATATTTTTTATTCAAGTTTTGTTTCATGGGTTTTTCTATGTCTGCAAATATGTGTGTCTCATGTCTGTATGTGTTTGATGTGATTTTTCTTTAGCTCTTTCTTTCCTATATTTTTGTTTTGAGCTATTTGGGTTTGTTTCTTTTTTACAAATTTTATTACTATGATTTTTTTTGGATGCCTGTTTGTTTCATAATGAGAGAAAGAAAGAAGGTGAATTTGGGTGGATGGGGAAGTAGGGAGTATCTGGGAGGATTTGGGAAAAAGAAAATTGTAGGCAGAATATATTATATGAAAGAAAATTTAATTTCAATTTCAATTTTTTTCTGATTTTCATGTGGGTTTCTTTTTTACTTAATTGAAAATAGATTTTTTTCTCTTACAATAAATCTTAATTATAGTTTCCCCTGACCCCACTCCTCCCAGTTTCTTCCTGTCTCTCTTCCCCTCCTGATCCACTCATTTTCAGTCTCTCATTAGAAAAGCACAAGTCTTTATAAGATAAAAAACATGATGAAATATAATAAGATGAAGCAAAAAATTTCATATCAAAGTTGGGCACATTAACCCAACAGTAGGTATAGAGACCCAAAATCCAGCAAAAGAATCAGAAACCTGTTCATTCTCAAAATCAGAAGTGCCATAAAAATATTAAACTAGTAGCTACATTATAGATACATAGGACCTGGTGTAGACCCATGTAGGTCTTGTGCTTGCTGCTTCAGTTTATGTTGAGGTCTTTGATCCACTTGGACTTGAGTTATGTGCAGGGTGATAGATATGGATCTATTTGCATTCTTCTGCATGAAGCCATCCAGTTTCACCAGCACCAGCATCTTTTTTTTCCAGTGTGTAATACTAAATACTTTATAAAATATCAGTAGTGTGTGTGGATTTATGTCTTGGTCTTCAGTTCGATTCCGTTGTTAAATATGTCTGCTTTTATGTCAATACCATGTAGATTTTTATTACTGTGGCTCTGTAGCACAACTTGAAATCAAGACAGGTAGAACACCCAGCAGTTCTTTTAATACTGGGATTGTTTAAGCTATCCTGTTTTGTTATTGTTGTTGTTGTTGTTTTTCCATATGAAGTTGAGAATTTTCCTTTGATGTTCTGTAAAGAATTGTGCTGGGATTTTGATGGGGATTGTATCAAATCTATAGAATGTTTTTGGTAGGGTGTCTATTTTTACTATGTTAGCCATACAGATCCATGAGTGTGGGAAATCTTTCTATCTTCTGTTCCCTTCTTCAGTTGCATTCTTCAAGGACTTTCATTTGCTTGGTTAGAGTTTCCCCAAGATACGTTATATTATTTGAGGCTATTGTGAAAGGTATTGTTTCTTTCTAAGACCTTTTGTCATTTGTAGATACAAGGGCTACTGTTTTTTGTTTGTTTGTTTTTGCTTTTTTTTTTTTTTTTTTGGTTAATCTTGTATTCAGCAACTTTGCTGAAAGCATTTATCAGTTGTAGAATTTCCCTGATGAAATTGTTGGTGATTGTTTGTATATACTATCATATCATGTGCCTGCCTTTTCAAGTTGTATCTCCTTGATTTCCTTCAGTTGTCTTATTGTGCTAGCTAAAACTTCAAACACTGTAATGAATAGATATGGAGAGAGTGAAAAACCTTGTTTTGTTCCCTAGTTTAGTGAAATTGTTTTAAGTTTCTCTCCATTTAATTTGATGTTGGCTGTAGGCTTGCTGTAAATTGCCTTTACTTTGTTTAAGTATGTCCCTTGTAACCCTAATCTCTCCAGGACTTTAATCATGAAGGGGGATTGGATTTTGTCAGAGCTTTTGCGCATCTAATAAGATACTCATGTGCTCTTTTTCCTTTCAGTTTATTTATATGGTGGACTGTGTTTATTGATTATCATATATTGGACTATCCCTGTATCTCTGGAATGAAGCCTACTTGATCATGATAGATGAATTTTTGATGTGTTCTTAGATATAGTTTGCAATATTTAATTTAATATTTTTGCATCTATATTCATAAGGGAAATTGGTCTGTAATGCTCTTTCTTTGTTAAATATTTATGTGTTTTTGGTAACAGGGTAACCAAGGCCTCATGAAATGAATTAGGCAATGTTCCTTCTGTTTCTATTTTCTGGAATAATTTGAAAAGTATTGGCATTAACTCTTCTTTGAAAGTCTGCCTGAATCCTGTGCTGAAACCATAAGGCCATTGAATCCTGCACTGAAACCATACGACCACAAGGTTTTTTTGAGGGGGAGGGGACAGATTCACTGGGGGCTTTAGGTATATTTAAATTGTTTATTTGATCTTGATATAACTTTGGTAAGTGGAGAAATTTATCCACTTCCTTTAGATTTTCAAATTTGGTGGAGTCCAGGTTATTTTTAAAGTATGTCCTTATGATTTTCTGTGTTTCCTAGGTGTCTGTTGTTATGTTCTCCTTTCTGTTTCAGTTTTTGTTAATTTGGATATCCTCTTTTTGCCTTTTAGTTAGGGTTTGTCTGTTTTGTTAATTTTTCTCAAAGAACCAACCCTTTCTTTAATTGATTCTTTGTATTGTTCTCTGTGTTTCTATTTTATTGATTTCAGCCCTCAGTTTGGTTATTTCCTGTCCTCTACTTCATCCAAATGTGATTACTTCTAGAGCTTTTAAGTGTGCTGTTAAGTTGTTAGTATGAGATCTCTCCTTTTTTTTAATGTAGAAACTTAATGCTTTGAACTTTCCTCTTAGCACTACTTTCATTGTGTTCTATAAGTTGGGTGTGCTATCTATTAATTTTCATTGAACTACAGAAAGTCTTTAATTTCTTTACTTCTGTTTCCACCCATTTTTCATTCTATAGAGTTGTTCAGTTTCCAAGAGTTTGTAAACTTTTTGTTGTTTCTGTTGTTGTTGATATCCAGCTTTAATCTATGTATTCTGAAAGGCTACAGAGTTATTTCAATTTTCCTGTATTTACTATGACTTGCTTTGTGTCTGAGTATATGGTCAATTTAGGAGAATGTTCCATGAGGTACAGAGTTGAAGGTATACTTTTTGAATACGTTTTCTGTATCTCAAAAGTAGTTTATCCAGATCAAGCCAAACTGAAAAATTAAAAGAATAGATTTATTTTGAGCAAAGCAATTCCCAGGTGAGTTCTCCAGTAACCAGGGACCAAGGCAGGAGAAGTCACATGCCTGAACTAAAGGAGCTTAAACACCTTGTAGGAAAGGGGGTGATGATGTGTCCTCCTTAAGCTGGGTTTGGGCCCAAGTATGGTCTGCTTTAGGCAGTGTCTCTGGGCCCCTGGCAACTTCCTGGGAGGATCCTCTACCACTGCCAACAATGCAGAACTGGGCTTTTGACACCTTCTCTTTGTTGGAGATTTTCCAAGAGGACAGGGTTTGGAGAGAGAAATGGGGCTTTCTGGATCAAACAGAAGTAAACAGGAGGTTTCCAACCAAACACTTTTGTGTTTGGGTGAAATATTCTGTAAATATGTTAGGTTCCTTTGGTTTATAATATCTGTTATTTCCAGTATTTCTCCTTTTAATTGTTTTCTGGATGACATGTCCATTGGTGAGAGTCTGGTGTTTAAGTCTCCCACTATCACTGTGTGAGGCTTAATATGTGACTTAAGCTTTAGTAATGTTAAGACTTAAAATGTCATCTTAGTGAATTTTTCCTTTGACTAGTATGTAGTATCCTTCCCCATCTCTTATGAATAATTTTGGCTTGAAATCTATTTTACTAGATATTAAAATGGCTATACCAGCTTGCTTCTTATATTCATTTGATTGGAATATATTTTTCCAACACTTTACCCTAAGGTGATACCTATCCTTGATGTTGAGACATTTCTTGGTTGCAAAGGAAGGGTGGATCCTGTTTTTTCATCCATTCTGTTAGGTTGTGTCTTTTTCTTAGAAAATTGAGATCATTGATATTGAGAGATATCAATGATCAGTAATCGGTGATTTCTCTTATTTTGTTATTGGTGATGGTGGTGGTATGTGTATGTTTCCATTCTTTTGGTCTTGCTGGTGTGAGATTATTTATTTCTGGTGTTTTCATGTGTGTAGTTACCTCCTTAGGTTGGAAATATTTAACACCCTCTCTAGTGCTATAATGTAAATAGATTTTCTTTAAATTTGATTTTGTCATGGAATAGCTTTTTTCTCCCTCTATGGTGATTGAAAGTTTTGCTAGGTGTAATAGTGTGGGTTGGCATCTGTGGTCTCTCAGAGACTGCAGGACACCTTTCCATGTCCTTCTGGCTTTTAGAGTCTTCATTAAAAAGTCATGTATAAGTCTAATAGGTCTGCCTTTATATGTTACTTGGTCTTTGCCAATTGCAGCTTTTAATACTTTTTCTTTGTTCTGTTGTTTAGTGTTTTATTATTATGTAACCAGGGAGGTTTTATATTTGGTGTTCTGTATGCCTCCTGTACCTTTATAGACATCCCCTTCTTTGGGTTAGGGAAATTTTCTTTTATGATTGTGTTGAAAGTATTTTCTGGGACTTTGAGCTAGAATTCTTCTCCTTCCTCTATTCCTATTCTTAGGGTTGTTTTTTTTTTCTTACAGTTCCAGATTTCCTGGATGTTTTGTGTCAGGAAATATTTAGATTTAACATTTTCTTTAACCTGTGTATCCATTACTTCTATCATATCTTCAATGACTGAGATTGTTTCTTTTATCTCTATTGTATTCTGTTGGTGAAGCTTGCCACTGTAGTTCCTGTTAGAATTCCTCAACATTCATTTCCAGACTTTCCTCATTTTATATTTTCTTTAGTGTTTCTATGCCCCAGCCAGCAGGGTTTCAACAGGGGTGACCCACCTATGGGAGCAAAAGAAAGGAATAGGGGACACAAAGGGACAACAGCAAGACAGGATTCTGATCAAGCTGCAAATTTTATTTTCCTCCACAAGGCTTATATAGCATAGGAGGGGAAGGGGCAGGAAGGAGGGAAGGGGAAGGGACATGAAAGAGGTGCAGAACGTGGGAGATATACAGATCGTGCAACTGCAAGATGTCAGCTAAGGTCACTGGTCAGTGGCCATTTATTCTGTTGTTAGGCCACCTGACCATGGAATGCTTTTTGCGTTTGATTGTCATGGCACCTGACTGTGGAATGTCTTCTTATCTTTGGGAGCCTCCAGTTAGTAAACAGGTGTTACTGCTCTGGGGAAGGGCAGTGGTCTTATAATTTGTTCTCTGGCCTAGCTAGTATTTTTCCATGGTTCATGTTTGGTTCCTGACATCTTGGTCCTTGTCATTCCTATTTACAGTTTTATGTCTTAAACAGTTGTTTTTGTTGTTTTTTGTTTGTTTGTTTGTTTTTCAAAAGTTTGTGTTTCTTGGTTTCTTATAAGGGATTTATTCATCTCCATTTGTTTGTGTTTTCCTGGATTTCTTTAAGGAATTTATTCATTTCATCTTTAAGGACATCTTTCTTCATATATTCATTTCAAGGTCTTTTTCTTGTGCTTCAACTATGTTGAGATATCCAAGGCCTGCTGAGGTAAGAGAGTTGGGCTCTGGTAGAGACATATTGCTCTGTCTGCTATTGATTGTATTTGTGTGCTGCTGTCTAGGCATCTGGGCTTGGGATGATTATAGATCTAGGTGCTGATTTCTAGTTTTGTCTTTGTTGGGTAAGTGTTTTGTTCTTTGGTTTCTGTTTCTGTTTCCTCTCTGAACTTTCAGGGAATGTAAAGGCTATGAGTTGCCTGTTTTTCTAGTCTGCTCAATTGGTGTGTTCACAGGGAATGCCTTCTGGTGTTGGAGGCAGAGATGTAGGGATGAGTTTGGGGAGGGGTGTTAAGAAGGGATGCTCTTTGGGATCCAATGGATATGTGGGCAGAGGGGAGGGATACTGCAGTTGGTGATCTGTTATAGCACTAGTGATGAGATTTAAGATTTGGTCTAAGGAAACAGAGAGAGAAGAATGTCTGTGGATGGCCTACCTGTTCCTCTAGGAGACATATTTTGTGGTTGAGCAGGGGTTGCCTGATAGAGTTGGGGGCTGGAATATAACAATAAATTGGGGGGTTAGGAAGGGATAATCTCTGAGATCCATAGGAGATGTGGGTGGAGACATGGGGGTGGACAGAGACTGCAGATGGTAACCTGCTGCAGCTCTAAAGACAGGATTGAAGGACTGGGTGGGGGAAACAGAAAAAGAGAAAGTCTATAAGCAGTCTACCTGGTTTTCTGGCAGTGTAGTCTATGGTTAAGTAAGAAGTACCTACTTAAGATGGAGGTTGGATCCACTTCCATCATTTATTGGATGAGAGTTCCAGCACGACAGTTAGGGTGTTTGGCCATCTGATCACCAGACTAGGTCAGATCAGACTTTCTCTCCACCATTGCCAGCAGTCTACAGAGGATGTATCGTTGTGGATTTCTGAGGACCTCTCCAGCACTCTGCCTATTCCTGTTCTCATGTGGTCATCATTTATCATGGTCTGTTATTCCTTGTTCTGCCTTTCTGTTATTGATCCAGCTGGGATCTCCTGCTCCCCTAAGCTCTCTTTCCCTCGAACCTTGCCCTTCATTACTCCCAATCTCATCCAGGTTGTTCATGTAGATCTCATCCATTTCTCTGTTATTGGGTGATCCCTGTGTCTTTCCTAGGTAGCCTCCCTGGTGTTGTGTAGCAGTCTAGTCATCTTTGTTTTACATCTAGCATCCTCCTATGAGTGAGTACATACCATGTTTGTCCTTCGGAGTCTGGGTTACCTCACTCAGGATGATTTTTTCTAGATTAATCCATTTGCCTGCAAACCTCATGATGTCATTGTTTTTCTCTGCTGAGTAGTCCTCCATTGTGTATATGTACCATATTTTCTTTATCCATTCTTCAGTTGAAGGACATCTAGGTAGTTTTCAGGTTCTGGCTATTATAAACAATGCTTCTATAAACATAGCTGAGCATGTATGTGCCCTTATGGTATGATTGAACATTCCTTGGGTACATGTCAAAGAGTGGTATAGCTGGGTCTTGGGGGAGATTGATTCCCAATTTTCTAAGGAAGCGCCATATTGATTTCCAAAGCAGTTATACAAGCTTACATTCCCACCAGCAGTGGAGGAGAGTTCCCCTTGGCCAGGCCATGGGTGGAGCTCCAGGAGTCCAATAGTCAAGAAAGAGGAGGGACTGTATGAGTGTGAATTGTTGAGACCAAGATTGGAAAATCACAGGGACAAATAGCCAAATGAATGGAAGCACATGAATTATGAACCAAAGGCTGTGGAGCCCCCAGCTGGATCAGGCCTTCTGGATAAGTGAGACAATTGAATAGCTTGAACTGTTTGGGAGGCACACAGGCAGTGGGACCAGGACCTGTCCTTAGTGCATGAGCTGGCTGTTTGGAACCTTGGGCTTACACAGGGACACTTTGCTCAGCCTGGAAGGAGGGGACTGGACCTGCCTGTACTGAATCCACCAGGTTTAAATGAATCCCCAGGGGAGTCTTGGCCCTGGAGGAGATGGAAATGGAGGGGAGGGGCTGGAGGAAGGTGGAGTCGGCGGCAGGGGGGAGAGGAGGACATGGGAACCCATGTCTGATGTGTAAAATTAAAACACAAATATAATAAATTTTAAAAAAGGGAAAAAGTCATATCAATAATTTTGAATATTTAATAACAACTTGAGCCTGATTTTAAATAGCAACCATATGAATGGCCTTCCAGTATAAAACATGGCATTTTACTCATATTTATCTGCCCAAGTAGCTATGGTGAGTGTTAGCTGTTTGAATATAATATGATAATACTATTTCTATATTTGTAAATAAGTTTTTGAATAAAGTACATGGTTTTCTAAACAATTTTTAAAAAGATGGAGTTTGGGGTACAACAAGGAGTGGGGGAGGGAAGTTGGAAGGGGATGGTTGTGGAACCCACAGTGGATGTAGGCAGGCAGGGGGGAGGCTTCAACAGGTTTTCCATTGCACAGCTAGGGACCGGACTGTTCTGTTGCTAGAGACTGGACTGAGGGATTCGGTCTGGAGGAACAAAGAGAGGAGTTCTGTGGCAGCCTACCTTATTTTCTGTTGACTAGGGTTTCTTCTCCTCTGTGCCTATTAAGTGTAGGCTTGGTGTTTTCAAAATTTCCCCAATTTCCTGCATATTTTTTGCCTGGACTTTTATATTTAACATGTTCTTTGACTGAGCTATTTCTTCTACATTTAAGACCTCAAATTCTCACTTCTATGTCTTTTAATCTTTTGGTGAGACTTGCCTCTGAAGTATTTATTCGACATTCTGAGTTTGTTTTTCCCCTAGATTTACTTCAATTTGGGCTTTCCTTAGTGATTCCATTTCTTTGTTAAATTCTACTCTAATATTTTGAGTTGTCATCATTTCGTTCAATTGTGTTTCAATGCTCTTCATTAAGTGTTTATTCATATCCACTTTAAGGTCTTTGAATATGTTTATGATTGCTTTTTTTGCTATTTCATAGTTCTTGTCTTGTGATTGGCTAAATTGCTTTACTCAGGACCCAACACAATAGAATTATTGTCTTCTAGAGAAGGCATTTTACCTTGGTCATTCATGTTTGTATTTTAATATGTTAAATATTTATTTATTTATTTTAATATTTGTTAAACATATTAAATATAAAAATCCAGACACAAAACTGGCTCCCTCCCTCATCTCTCTCTCTCTCCCCAAACCCTGCCTCATCTCAGAAAGCCTGCCAAACAGGGCTCTTCTCCCAGAGATGCTCAAGACCACTCCCACAGTATTTAAACTGCCCCCAAGAAAACAGACATGTGATTTTCAGTCTCTCTTCCCTGTCTCCTCTAGGAGACAGAAAATCATCCAGGAGCATTTTATCTATTAAACCTGGGCTTTTTCTTAATTTAGTTTGATTCAGTCTGATTTGGATTGCTGTGTTGGCCTAATATCAGGATGCAGAAACTTTTCATCTGGAGATTCCAAGGAAGGGCTGATTTCCCCTGATGGCCCAGGCCTGTGTGGTGGGAAAAACATCCTCCTCCCACTACACATACACCTGCTCTCTGTCAGACTAAGATAGGCTTTCAGCTGAGTAAGTTGTGCTTTCCAACTCACTGCTTTAAAGGCATGGGACCTCTTCTGATTTTCAGGGTGTCCTGCCAGGCTGTGCCAGTCCCACTACCTATTATAGGAGCAAAGACCTCCCTTTGTTCCCTGGGACCCCTTCTTTAGAAAGTGTTCATATTCCACACACCCACTCTTTTTGACCCAAAGCCTACCACAGTGGGATGCATTGCACTAGGCGTCAGGTCCTGGCATAGACTTGTGAAATGGGCACCTGCAATTCAAAGCCAGATCCTCAAATCCCTTTGGGATAGCTTTTACAAAATCTATTCAAATTGGAGCGATATAATATCATCTGTCCTGAATGCCTGATTTCTCTGAGCACTAAGGCCTGGCCACAATATGCTCTTGATAACCAATCAAGATGGCCACTGGAGGGAACCTTTGAATTTTTCATCCTCCATAATCTTGAAAATGTTTGCTGGTGTATAAATAATTGGACAGAACTGCCCTATTCTGTTTTTGGGGTTCAGTCTTCTCGCCCTCCCTACAGCAGCAAGTGTTCCACAGCACTGGTCTTGTTGCCTAGGGTCAAGAGCCTCCAGATTCCTCCCTATCTGGGAACTGGATTCCTGAAAATTCTGCTCTGACCATGGCAGAGAAACTGCCCCCCAACTCCCCTAAACCCTGCCTACCCATCCCCCTCCTCTGCTGCCACATGTTCCTTTCACGAACCAACAATCTTCTCATTCCTCCTTCCATTCACCCCTTCCCTGCCCTATTTCCCCACCTAGGGCAAAGGTCAAAGTCCAAATTCCTCCTCCTTACCCTCTCTAGTCCTCCCTCCGCCCCTCCCTCCCACTGCTCTTCCTGTTCCTCAACGCCATAACCTACTTTCTAGTCCTCTTCTTCTCCTTGGTCACACCTTCAGCTGCCAAGCTCCTGGGACACCAATGCTGGTACCATCTCCCCAGGCTCATGCGGGCTCTTATTCAGGATACTTGCATGGTCTGTCCAGCACTGGGACCTCCACCCTCTTGTTTTCCAAGATGTCCCAATGAAAGGCCTATCTGCTCTTCTGCCTTGCACATTCATCTTTATCATTACACCTAGAGCAGGTATTAATAATCTGTTTTATTCCTAGCAACAAATGCCTGAGGTCTCCAGGATATCAGTTAATCAGAAGATTCTTCACCCACACCTCCTGCTGAGTGTGAGCCCACTGACTTCTGATTTCCCCCTCCCTAAATCATCCCATGCCCACAGGAAGAAGTCAGACATTAACCACCATCCATTTACCCAAAGCCTCTGGAAGGTAGACCTCCACCTCAGTCCCTCTCCCCCATTTCTGTCTCCCCAGTGATAGAAAGTCACAACACGCCAACACGGTTGGGCTTGCCTGGCAGACCACCTAGTTATTTCTGGTTCAAAATAGCCATTTCTGGGTCAAAACATCTCGTGTGACTAGGACTCCGTGGCTTTTCATGGCTGCATAAAGCACGGGAGGCCATGTAATTTAAGCACATGCATGGAGTAGCCACATGCATTCCTGTATGCATGCATGGCCCACTCTTTAAAAAGCTGGTGCCATTTTGCACCAGTCTCTTCTCCTCTCTTTCTGTCCTCTTAATCATGTGTGTTTCACACAGGCCTGTCATGTCTGTCTCTTCCTATCCTATATTAATAAACAGCTCTTCTGTGGATTTGTCATGTTTGGGACGTGTTCCCTGTGGGGTAAGAGCACCAAATAACTAACACCCAAACCCTGCCTCATCTCAGAAACCAAACAAATGTGATTCCTCCCCTAGAGATTCTCAAGACCACTACCACAGGGTATTTAAACTGCCACCCAAAAAAACAGACACATGGTTTTATGGTCACTATTCTCTGTCTCCTCTCTTAACACCAGAGTATCATAGGGAAGTATTTTACCCATTAAACCTGGGCTTTTTCTTAATTCTGTTTGAATCTGTCTGGTTTGGATTGCTGCTTCAGCAGAGAGGCTTAATATCAGGGTGCAGAAACTTTTCAAAAACATACAGGATGGGGTAAATTTTGAAAAGTCCAAGCCTACATATAATAGGCATAGAGGACAAGAAACCCTAGTCAACAGAAAAGAATGGGATTTAGGCATCTAGAGTTATAGTTGGTGTCCCTTGGTGTTGCTGGATCCTAAAGGCTCCCTCAGGGGAAGGGGTGAGAAGGCATGGTGTCATCAACACAGACACCTGGAATCAGATGAAGGTAAACAGCAGACTCCTTTATTCAACAAAGGCGAAGGCCTTATCTACCCTTATCCCAGCACCCAGGCTGTGTCTCAATCTAGTGACATTGAATGGTTGCCCCTCATTAGCTACAGATGATCAGGAACTCTGACAGTGCCTGTTGCTAGGCCCTCAAACAGGTTCCAGGTTGGATCACAAGGAAGTACATGATGTGCGTGCCTTGGCAACTGGTTTGAGCTAATTTCCTGGACCCTATGGACCTGATCTACTATGCCTTGGTGCAAATATTTGGTCGTGTCTTTGTTCAAGGGGTGTTTTATTCTCTGACTACTTTTGTCTAATTTGGGTCCTAGCCAAATGTCATTGTTGTGGGGTTCCTGAGACCAGGAGAACTGTGGTATCTGTTGGGTTTCTGGAAGAAAGCAGTTTGGGGTCCCAGACATATGTTTGGGTATGAGGTTCCCCAAAAGAGGCTGTTCTGCAGATTGTCAGGGAATCACAAAGGAGTGAAGGTAAGCTAGAAGGAAAGTCTTAGAGGAGCACTAGGAAGAACTAGAGGACACTGCTAGTCTCTTCTGATTGAGTTTGAAGCCTGTTTTGTCAAACATTAAATAGCAATACCTACCTAATTCTTGTTTACATGTGCTTGGGGACGGAGGTAGGATGGGAGGTGCTCCTGTGAGAAGGCTGCAGCATGACTAAGTCTGGAGAAACAGGAATTGAAGAAAGTCTTCTACCTTCATCTTCTGTGGTAGCTGTGGGTCCTTGGTAGAGATAGGTTCTGCAGGTTCACAGAATCACAAAAGAATGGAAATGTGCTGAAAGGAAAGTTTCAATGGGCCTGCCAGATAGAACTAGAAGAAACTCAGGTCAGCACCAAGGGACCAAGTCCCCACAATACATTTATTTTTTTATTTAATATTACCATATATTCAAGTGAACATAGCATATTTATTTAATTCACAGGAATCATTTAGTTACTTCCTCCCTTTA
The DNA here is from genome assembly GCF_903995425.1 of Onychomys torridus. NCBI lineage: Eukaryota > Metazoa > Chordata > Mammalia > Rodentia > Cricetidae > Onychomys > Onychomys torridus. The sequence goes on from NC_050445.1 coordinate 58,691,745, forward strand.
GAAATATTGATCACTAACAAATACCTTAGGATTTAAAACTGATTTTGTACTTATGACTGTTTCCAGCATAGTTACAAAAAGCCCATAATAGTTTAGATTTCCTTCCACATACTAATGTTCAAAGACAGAATTTAGATTTCTGGATAGAACTCTTTTCTGTTGTGTAATGATTTTCTTCTGCAGACTTTGAGTATGATTTTTCAGTTATTATAGTAGGTTTTTACCTTCCGAGTTTTTAAATAACTGAGTTCACCAAATGTAAAATCAAAAATGCTCTCTGAGTGGAACAGCTGAGAGAAATTTTGAGGAAATAAGTGGGTGAGTGAATTTGAACAAAACACATTGTATACATGTTTGAAATTCTCAAAAGTTAAAAAGTATGTATTTAACAGAACTCCCTTTGACAAGTAAGGTAATGGACATATACATAAGTTAATTAGCTCAGTTAGCCATGTCTAAATATATGTGCATTTAAAAATATACTGTATTTCATTCTTTTTTATAGTATGTGTAAGTGAGATTTTCTTAGTTTGGTGTTTTTTGGGGCATAGTTTACTGTTCTTACTTATAAATATAACCTTTTAAAATGATGATTCTGCATTCACAACTTTAATTAATGTGTTTGTATTTTTATTGTTTCTTGTTTGTAGTTTTATATATAAGTTCATGTCTTTAAAATACAATTAGCAAGAGAAGTAGTGCCCTCATTCCCCAGTATTTATAGATGGGAAGAGAGTAACAGTCTCCTGGACAGAACCTTCCTCCAAGTTGCTAGTTTATAACCTGTCATGAACTTGTGAATTTATTTTTTCTAACCAATTTATTATCAGAGCTGTTCACCATAATCATTAAGTGAATGTAGGATATGCTACAAGTCCTTTTTCTTGAGAACTGGTTATATATCACAAAAACATGTATCTTGTAGACACCATCCTCTTTTCTATATAGAAGGATGAGATATTGTTTGTTTGTTTGCTATCTTTGTCTTCTCCAGAACATGTTGTTTGTGGTCCACATCACATGCTGTGATGATCCATCAGTCATGAAAGTACTTTGCTTTTCCTTTGACTTTGTGGAGAAGGTTTCTTTGCTGAAAGTGTTCTAGATGGCTTATTTGTTGCTTTGATAAAACACTGAATAAAAACAACTTGTGGGAGGAAAGGTTTACTTCTTCCAAGCAAGAGGCCATTCAGAGAAAAAGGACAAAGCTCTGTACTGAAGAACTCCAAGGCAGGAACCTAGAGGTTGGAACTACAGCGGAGATCACAGGAATGAATGCTATTTAATAGCTTGCTTCAACTAGTATGTCCACCTAACCATGGATGTCACTGCCCTCATTAGACTAGGCTCTATCACATATTTCATCAATCAAGAAAATTCCCCATACATTTCCTATCAGCCACTCTGAAGGAAGCAGTTTCCCAAGTGAAGTTCACTCTTCCCATGAGGCTCTAGTTTATGTCCAATTAACAAAAACTAACCTTCATAGAACAGCATCTTTCTACTAATGTTTAACCATATATGACATAACATTACATTTTATAAGATAAAGAGGCATAAGAATGTTGGCTATCATAACTGACTGAAGAGAACTGATGCCATAAATGACATATCATTGACATATTATCAGTTTGGACTAACCTAACACTGGCCCTTGCTCACCATGGCACCGCCTCCTATTTATCCACTATACAATTTCTAGAACCTGTCAATAATTGTTTTAGAATATCAGGGGAGGTATCATCTCCACAAGTCCCTATTAGCGAAAGTGATTATGTAGCTTGAAGTAACTTCAAAGACCTTTGAACCATTCCATGTTGAAAGATCTGTTCATACAGGGCTTGGAAGATGACCAAACCCTGCTTTTTCACAGTGATGGAAAATAAAACTAATCCATCACAGTTTTCTTTACTGAGCAAGTTTCGTCCTCAGATCTGTTGTTAATACCTACCATAGGCAGCCACATCAGCACATCAATATTGATTCTTAAAATAAAACCAATATTGTATTTCAGATCTTACATGCAAAATAATTTTATGACAAAAATTAACTTTTTATGACAAATATAACAGTCATTTAGAGGCTGCTATAACAAAACACCATTAAAACAGTGGTCTGAAAACAATGCAAAGCTGTTTATGATATTTTAGATGTTGGCAAATACAATGTGAATGCTGCGCAAGCAGAGTCAGTGTTCAGTGAAGATTGTGTCCTGGTTCACAGGAGGCATTTTTTCATTGAGTTCTCACAGCCAACAGAGACTCCTGGTCCCCTTAGGACTGTATAAGAATTATTCTCATTTGTAAATCTATACCTTCATTGCTAGTCTCTATATAGCCTTGCTTCCTAATGCCATCTTACTTGCAATCTGGTTTCAGAAGTGAGGGATATACAAATATTTACTCTTACACTAATAAAGTTTTCTGGGAGCCCACAGTAACTCTAGTTTGTAGCTTGATTCCATCTTGACTCAAAGTCAGAGAGTTCAAGCTTGTCTTTGCCACTTATGGAAAAGGATGTTTGGCCAAAGGCATGGCTACCAGATATCTTTAGAATTAAGGAGGTGTTTACACTTGTTTGTACTTTGAACCATGGTGTCACTGAGATGGGGAGGTCTTTTGCCTCCCTTAGATTGGGTATAAAAAGGCTGTGAGAAATAAACTCAGGGCTGCTGCAGTGTTGACTCAGAGCCCTCCCAAAGCTATCCTATGTCTCTGTCTTTTGCTTTTACCTCTGCATCTCTATTGTTCCTATCTATTATTTCTCAGTCCTCACTCCCCCATTCAGTACTGCAGGTAGGACTGGGAAAGGTTTTCATTTATAATTTGGCTTTTATGAACTGAGCAGAAACAAATATTCTAGGAAACCAGCTTTTAGTTTGTAAAGAGACATACAGCAAATCTTTTAGGGATTGTAAGCTACAGAGTATTTCAATCCTAATGTATCTAAGGAGCAGCAAGGGACAATAGGCAAAGTGGTGATGTTTTCAATAGAATTCTAGTTGTGAAGCAACTAGGAAGCATGATTAAGAGTAGAAGCTATAGTAGATTGATGCTTTAGGTGATGGACAGAAGAAATTTTAGAATTTTATGGACATTTGAAATAAAGATGTAGCCATAGCAATTGGAACTTAAGTTAATTCAACAGAGATTTTTTTTATAAATCTTATAATTTTCTAATGAATTGAAATTAATCTCACTATAAGGCTTAAATAAGAAAAGATAGTTCCTGTACAATCACCATTTGGAAATAAGTTTACTTTATAGAACATATATTTTTTGAAGTAATAGCAAAATGATAATTGTAATAACAACTTTTATAGATGCTTTACTTCCCTAAAAAGGTCTGTTAAGACACTTGTTGAAAATATACAATTTCTCATGTATTAGTATAGGATTGCCTTAAATTTGCAAGCTGAGTATCATTAAGTTCATACCTTTCGGCTTTCCTTTGATCTTTCTCAAACATCAACATTCTGTTTTCCAGAACTGAAGGGTCTTCCCTACAGGTAGGTTGAGGACCCTGTTGTGTTAAACGTAATATGATGCCTGTCTTTCCTAGTGGGGTCCTCTCTGGATTTAAAGGGAAGAGGGGTTCATATTTTCTTCATATTCTCTCTGTCACTGTCTATTCCTTTCAAGGTCCATGAAACTATGTACAGTAGAACAACTCTTTGAATTGTTTTCCTACTTCAAGGACCATTCCTGGCTCCCCACTGTTGAGAAGCTTTCTCTCTTAATGAAGCTCATTCTGATGACTTAAAACTGTTATTTTAATTTAAAATCCTCTTTACCTTAAATTCCAATTATTTGGTTAATTATAGAGGAATCAGTGGTAAAAACCTGTTTATCGTATTTATCCTGTCTTAATCATTCTTAGCATTAGTACGGAAAATATTTCTAATAATCCCTAAATCTCCTTTCTGTAATCAGAAAGGAATAATTTCTAAATTTTACCAATGGAATCAGTTAGATTATGAGCTTTTTTTAACTCTCGGTAACAGTAATGTTCAAGTAACTCTTCACATATCAGAAAAGATAAATGTGACCTCTGCTTTTCAATACTCTTCTTTCTTCATGCTTCAACTATTTCACAGTCTAAATCTGAAGAAAAAGAAAATGAATGACCCATAACTTGGCTGGACATTCTTATATCAATGTCAACATATCCTTTCTGAAGAAACACACTGTGCTCATAAAAATAATCTTATGAGTTCAGAATAATAGACAGCAATATTCAGATGACTACCTCTGATTCTGTTTCTTCACAAAAGGGTCCTGCAGCTCAAGAGCAGATTGAGACAAGTCCGTCCAATGAATAAAGATAATATCAGAGTTCCCAAACCCCAATTTCTTTAAGCTCACTGAACCTGAGAAACTCAGCCTTTCATTTTCTGAATTCTTATTTAAACTCACTCATAAAAGATTTTTGGAAATACTTGGAGTTAAATATAATCTTCTAACCCTAGCCACATACTTGAATAGAATTTCCTTCTCCCTCTCCCTCCTTCTCCCTACCAACTCCCTTTTTCTATTGCTACCCTAATACTTGCCCTACTACTTAACATTTAACTAGCAAGGATTATATGCAGTGCCTATTTAATAATACACAGAGCATGAAGTTTTACATGTTTGGTCCACTAGTTGATATCCGATAGACATCATTACCCCTACCTTTGCAAAATGGAGGGGAAAGAAAGAGCCACCACCATGGATCACTGCCATTCATTATACCCCTGGAAAGTTTAAGCCTTTTATCTGTTGCAAAATTTAAGTGAAACATTTAAGTAAAATAGAAGTACCCCCTAATGGATAAGGCATAGTTTTAAAATTAATCTACTTATACATCTTAATTACTAAAAAAAAAAATGTGAATTCCTTCAGGGCAGAAATATTATATTTCTCTATGTCTCAACACCTAGCATAGTGTATGGCCCACAATATGCAATTAGCAAACAAGAAGATGAAGAATATGTGGGTTGAAAGTGGAGTGTAAAAGGCTGGTATTTGTAATCCTTCTTGAATGAAAAAGGAATAGGTGAATTAGACTAAAAATGTGTAAATCATTTAATGAACCATTTCTGAGAGGGAAATATTTAGACATATTTTAATCATTGTACCAGAAAATAGGTAGATTTTATTCTAATTTTCTATTCTAATACTTAAATGTGCCTTTAAAAAATAACCCCAGTATGTAGTTATGTTCACAAAAGATAATGTTTATTTCAAGTGGTCAAATAATAAAACACTGGAGTAGGATATAAACAAAAACAGGAGGTTTTTATTTTTTAATCTGTCTCATGAAGCAGCCGAGAGACTGAAACCACTCATCTGTGAGGAAGCACCCAAAGCAAGGTGCAGAGGCACAATCAAAATAAAAAACAAACAAACCACAAACTAAGGGATTAAAGGTTATCTGCTCATCACTCACATTTAAATGCTTTCTTTTCATTCAATTAACCAACTCATTCTCTTGTCTAAAAGTGAATAGGCCATCTTAAAAGTGATTAATAAAAAGCAGTGTGTGGGAGAAGTTTGACAATTTTCATGGAAAATTATAGGATGTATATCTTTACCTAAAAAAAAAAAGCAAGTAGAGTCACATCAGCATGATGGCAAAATAGGAAGCCCATTGTCTTATCTCATGTGCAAATGAAATAAATAACAAGATACAAACAAATCTCCTCTAAGAGAACCGCTAAGAGAAATCCAGGAACAACTTGAGAGATTACTATTCACAGCATTGGTGCATGAGCTGGCTTTTTAGAACCTGGGGCCTATGCTGAGACACTTTGCTCAACCTTGGTGCAGGGAGAAGGGGACTGGACCTGCCTCAACTGAATCTACCAGGCTGGGCTGACTCCTCAGGGGAGACCATGCCTTGGAGGAGGAGGGAATGGGGGGTAGGTTGGGGGGGTCTATTGGGGGGGGGGAGGAGGGAGGACAAGAGAATCTATGGCTGATATGTAAAAGTAAATTAATTATAAAATAAAAAAATATTAAAAAAAAAAAAACAAAGAGAAGAACTCATCTGCATATCCAGGTGGGGAAAGTTGAAACTCATAATGTCTTCAGACCTTTCCTATTGCTAAGGAAACACCAACTTCCAGACTCTCCTTGACAATATAGAGGTTTGTAGTGTACTTAAAACATCTCAGGCTTTCCATGTCTCTCCTAAGGGAGTAGCTGCTCGACCTCCTTGGAGTCCAGCAATTGAAACTGAGGCTTAAATGATCTTATGATCACTTTTTATGAGCGCTCTCCCCCTGTTCAGTGAAGCAATAGTAGGCAATGATGTCCAGTTTCTCATTTCTTCTGGAAGGGTTACAGTATATTTTCATGGGTGCTGTGCTGGCTTTGCTCTTTAATAGACTTTATGTTGGAGTGTCATGTGGGAGTGGGATCCATAACTTTTGCCAGTCTGACCAAGTATGTCTCCACATAGCAACCATCTGCTCTCCTCAACCCAGTTTGTTCACAATATTAAACCAATTCTCCATCACTTGTCTGGGAGGACTTAGTTTACTCACTGAGCACCCTAATTTTCAAAGTCCCTCTAAGAGACGGTCTTAGGGCTCGGATGTGACAAGGCTCAGCATTTGCCAGTACCAACAGCACAAATTAGAAAGAAAAAAAAAAAAAGGACTGAACCAGTTGTTCCTTCCCTATCAGTGACCCTTTCTCCCAGGCCAGCTCAGATCAAACAAATCACTCTACTCACCCGTTCTAACTGGAAAGGGTTTGAGTGCATGCTTCATGTCTCATCCTTCTCAACTACTGCCATCTATCAAGCTGTTAAGCAGTCTGCATCTGGAAGCTGATGGGGCAGGCGATTAGTAGTCCTCTGAGATGCTAAATGGGTGTGTAAGTACTTCCACAGCTGCCCTGCCCTGGGCTTGCTCCAGAGTTACAATGCCATTTATCTCTCACTAGTACTGAGACATGACATCTGTTACAATCGTGAATGGAAAAGAGCATGCCATCGGAAAAACAGTATGCACGTTTGCCAATGTATCCTACATAGCGTGGAGCAAGTGAATGAAAATGTGAGCTTCAGTGTACCACCAAGAAATAAAGGAACTGGGCCCCAAATGTAACAATCCAACTTCACCAGCTGTTTCTCAAGGGAGTGGATTCTATCTTGCTTGTTTAAAAGTCAGCAAAGATTTGAATATCCTAACTTTCAGTAAACTACTACAACTAAAATGAGAATCTGAAGAAAAAATACCATAGAGCTCCTTGGAAACTTTGACTGAGCAGATTTTTGAAGTGCCACTCTTACATACAGTGACAGACTACCAGGAGGGATGAAAAGTTTTTTCTACTGTGAAGAAAATAACACAGAATCAAAGTAAATGAAGATGGAGGGAAATGTTTTCCAAATAAAAATCATACATATATATCTTAATAACTATAAGATTTTTATAACTGTATGATTTTAATGACCTACATACAGTTTATTAAATGGTATTAAGCAGTTGACTTGATGAAATATTTAAAATAACAGTAACTGAGATCTGTCACTTCAAGACAGAAATTCAGTAACAAAATGAAAATTTTAATAGATTATAAACTAAAGTACTAAGCAGAAGTCATAGAGCTGAATATTACAATAACTAAATTGAAAACTTCAATAGAGTGGTTGAACAGCAAATTGCTTCAAGCAGAAGAATGGCTCAGTATAGGCTATTAGAAACCATGTGCTACTGTACAGGAGTTCAGCAGTAGTAAAGGACAAAGCAAAAGGAGTTGGAAAGAGAATCTCTTTGCTACACAAAAATAGTAGCATTCCTCATGGTAGGAAAGAGACTATCCTCTCTCCTATTTAGAAGTTATAATAGAGGCTACAATTAAGTAGGGAACACAATATAATTTATCTCCTGGAACACAAACCCATATGTGGTTTATGGATAAGGATACTAAGACAGTCAATGGTTATGCTTTTGGAAATCTGTGACTTACAATCCAAATGTTAAAAAGACCATACAAACATGAGGAAAATATTTGAGTAGTCAATATGCAGAACTGTATTCTCTATATTAGGTTATTCAAGTTGAGAACCCCCAAAATGCCATGTATATACCAATTTCTTATGTATGGTGGATGGAATGGCCATTTGGATGGTCTAATGGCAAAAATATGAATGAATTACAAGGAACAAATAAATATGGAGGTAATCTATGGCAATGGCCTCAATTAAAGACAATTACTGAATTTCATGCTAAAAATCTCTGTATGATTTATTGCACAGAACAAGCACTCAACCAGACATTAGACTCCTTAGACAAAGTCTAATCTAGTTTTGCAAGAGTACCATGCATAAGGAACAGAACAATGGACACAAAACAGTCTTGGAGATCACGCCATTCACAGGTGGACCCAGCATCATGGGATACCTATCATTTAGAATAATAAAAATGAGAGTATCCTAAAATATCTTCTCTTGGTAGAAGCAGAGATGGGATTTTATGCAACAATAGGAAGATCATATTTAGTGGGAAAATTAATCAGATCAAATCTGGAAAATTAATTATATGATGACATTAACTTAATCCTCAATTGTCAATATGATAGCATAACAGAAAAAAATCTATTTAGAGTATGTGATTACAGGCCTACCATTAGGACTCTTGAAACCATAATGCTATGACAGGGCACCCTTGTACAAATCTAGAGTGGCAATACTGCTCACTTCAAAAATAAGTTTTATAAGAATTTTCTAGGACTCATGATATGGAATGTGTTTATATCACATTTTTTATTATCTGAAAGATCCTGATTTAGTAGAATTATTTAATGAAAGGCTGAAGCAACGAGCTTTGCTGTTTTGTGAAGGTACCAGAGGAGCAGTATTTCTAAGGGAGAGAAGGAAGTAGAGGCATTGGGAGGAGGGGAGGAGGGGGAGGAGGGGGAGGTTATGGTTGATACATATTGTTCTGAAGGCCTAGTCTAGCCATCTCAAAAATTCAAATACTAAATTTCGTAACTGATCCAGGCTATCATTAGAAGATTAAATACTAGAGCACAAGATCTGCTAACTCAAAACATGACAAAATAGCTGAATTAGTGGTCTTGCCATTTAGTAAAATACAGCAAAGAACCCTTCTGACAGTCCTAACTGTGCGAGGGAAAAAAGATTCCTTTTTTTTTTAAGAGCTTTATTGGGAGAGAGGGGCAAAGAGGGAGGCGGGTGGAACCAGAGAAACAGAGGGACCACGTGGAGGGAAGAAAGCAGAAAGAGAAAAAGGAGAACAAAGATTCTTAATCCTCAAATAATTTAAGTGGAACCACAATGTGGGTAGCATAACTACTTCTCATGATACATAAATTGTGGCACAGGGTCAAGACAAAATAGTAATGGGAATTTGTGCAAGAAATGATCAATTGTATCACATGCCCTATAACTATCTGTGTATGTATCAATTCTAAATTTTATAGGTAGTGTACATCTAATCACAATTGCCACTGAAGTATGATTGATCTATGTTGGCCAATTCATTATTATTCTTCCTTTGGGAACACTGTTGATTCTATACCTCTCCTTTCAGTACAGTGGTTTAAAAGAGAGCATAAACATAGATATTTGCCAAACTGACAAAGACACATTTTCTGATTCAAAAGCACAATGGATCATTCCTCTCCAAAATATTCACATTTTCACCATGTGGCTCCATAGTAATACTTTCATGGACAATGAGGACTTTACTTATCCCATCTATCTATGTGTCTTTTTATTTATTGATATATGTGTGTATCTGTCTATTTAGGTATCTATGTATGTATGTATGTGTATATATATATATATATATATATATATATATATGTGTGTGTGTGTGTGTATACATATATATATATATATACAAATATACATGTATCCAACTATATGATATGATTACAGACAACACTTACAAAAGTATTAAAATATACGATTTTGTATATCCTAATCACATATAGCCTTTAGAGTTAACAAATATTTTGTTATATTTGAATCAAATTGTATCAAATCTATTACTTTTGGAAGTTCAGACTAGTAATAGCCCTAAAAATATCAGAAGATAAACTAATAGAAATGAAAGTGTCCTTGGAAACATTTGTAAATACTATTCTGTAAACTATGAATGTTGCATATTGAAGACATTAAGTTTGCCACTATAAGGTACTTGACACTGTCTTCGCAAAAATATCCATTATCTGAGGATGAGCTGGCCCCACGGCCTCGAGAAAAAGAAAAAGACAACAAAACAAGTTGCCGTAGATGTGTGTGTATGTGTGTATGTGTGTGTGTGTGTGTGTGTATGTGTGTGTGTGTGTGTGTGTATTATTTTAATAAGAATATTGCCCATAAAAGCAGCAAAGGTGAATCATTCCAGGACTGTTTTATGTCTACATCAAACTTATGAGTTAGGTACACTTTATCTCATAATGTAAAAATGTCTTTGGTAGCCATTTGAGGGCTCATATTGGACGGAGGCAATACAGTAGAGGTTTCTTAAAAACAGTGTATAGAATATATATGAAAGAAATCTAAATTGGAATCATGAACTATCAGGGGAAATGAAGCCCTAACTAAACATTCCCTCACCACCAAACAGAGGACCCAGTGCTGGAAATACGTTGCATCTAACTCATTTGTTAGCTAAAGGGACACATTGGAAAACCCCGCAAAAAACCCAGGCTCTTGCCAAGGCTATTATTGGTTGCTTTCCACAGAGTAGAAAGGACCTATTACTGAAGACAAATACATAACTCACAGAACAGGAAGATGTCAAGCTGGTACCTAGCTGGAGCCTTCACCCCTACTGAGTAGTATGGTAAGGTACTCTGCACACTACCAGAGGAGAAAGATAACATCATCCCAGGTACAATGGTGACTGGCCTGCACAGTATGCTTGTGCAATAGAAGCAAAATGTGTAGGAGTAACCAACCACTATACAATTGAAATTAAGATACATTGCATGAGTTGGAACCCATGCCCAGCACAGTTTTTGCGGCCAAGAACTTGAGACTAAATAACCTAGACCTAGGAGATAACTAAATACTACTGTTCTAGCAAAGGAACATAGCAATAAAATAAAATTATGTTGTACTCATAGATCAGCGCCTTGCTCAGCCATCATCAGAGAAGCTTTCTTCTGAAGCAGATGAAAACAAATACAGAGACCCACAGCTAGTAGAGACATTGGAACACTCAGTCCTAAATGGAATGTCTCCATCAAGATCCTCCCCTGAAAACTCAGGGAACCCTGAAGAAGAGGAGGCAGAAAGAGTAAGGGAGGCAGAAAGGGTGGAGGACACCAAGGACATAAGCCTCTAATCACAGCAGGATGTATGGCAGCCTGCATAGAACCTGCGTGGATCTGTGCTAGGTGGGATCCCAGCATTGAGAGGGGAAGTAGACACAGGTTCCCATACCTAACCTAGCAGCTGTTTCCAATTGATAACCATTCACAAAAGAAAAATTAGTTTTCTCCAACAGTCTCACTGGATATTGAAACCAAACTTAAGCGCAGTCCCATGTCCAGTAGTAGATAGCCAACATAAAATGAACTCAATGGTAATATTGGAGTTTGTCTCACAATGCTTTTTCTGAGCCTTTTTTTTCCTTTCATTTACAGCTCTGTTGTTTATATATTGTGGTTTCTGATTTTGTTTTTATGGGTTTTCTGCATGTGTGAGAATGTGTTTCTCAACATCTGTATGTGTTTCTTATGTATTTTCTTTGGCTTTTTTCCCTCTGTTTAATTGTTTTGTACTATTCTAGTTCAATTGTTTTTATTTTATCTTTGTATTACAATTATTATTTCAATGTCTGGAACAAAGGGGAAATAAATTATGATGTCAAAAATAAAAGAAATAATAAAAACAGACAACAAAAGTGATCATGATTTAGACAACTGATGTCAATGTAAGACGTTAAATTTTAAGAAATTTCCTTAGATAGTTCAGACATTTAAATTCAGGTTAAAGATAATATACAGATGATAAGTTCTCTTATTGTGTTTTCATACAGACTTAGTTATTATTTGTTCCTACCTGCCCTGTCCTTTGTACTTTGATATAGAGGGGCTCCACCACATTATGGTTGATCAGCTCAAAGTTCTCCTAGCCAATCCCATGTTCTATGTTTCTCTCCCTGCCTGGGAAGAAGTCATCCACCATGGTCACCTGACAGCTCTCCATCATGAGTTTGTCAGTCAGATGGGAGCCAACAGAGCCTGCGCTTCCAGCGATCAAAATCCATTTCCTCTCCTTTTCTGATGAGAACTTCACTGGTAGGTATTTTTGGGTGAAACTTCTTTTTAAATCTCTGGTTTTCTCTCTGACTGATTGAACAGTCTCTTCAATCTTGCTTTCTGTCCTTAGTCCACCATCTTCCTGGATAGACTTCAGGTTCACAAAGTTTCCCCCATCAGAGGAGGTGTAGGGGAGCAGCATAGTGCCTGGCAGCAGCTCCATCATCCTTCAGTTGAGTGAAGACGCCAGGCACAGCAGCCCCTTGCCCACCAAACCCAGGGACTGCCCAGGTCCAGGCCTGATGTCCCCTTATGTACCCTTCCCAGGAGCCCACTCTCTGCTTCCATGTCACATGTATTCCACTATCTTTTGTATTCTCCAACATTTCTTCACTACCTGTAACTGTTCCCTTCCTAGTTCTGTGACCCCCATCTCACACACACACACACACACACACACACACACACACACACAAACACCCTTAAAATTAGTTTCTAAGAGAAAACAAGTCCCATTTACCTATCCTGTGTTTTTGCATTTAAAATTTTTAGCTTCCTAATTAATAACATTGTTATAGAATAATTAATATATTAATTTTCTATAATTTACATGGAATCATTTTTGGTCTTGTACAACATTTTAAAATGTTTAAGATGTTATTAGTTTGTATAGGACAATTGAAGTTGGTAAACTATCAGAAAAACAGACTTGGACAGCATTATAATTAACTTGCATTTTACAGTCCATGCTTTCTTCAGTAGTATAGGTTCATTGTCATTGAAGTATTAACTGTTCTAAAGAACTTACATTTTATTATTCTGGACTGTCCCCTTACTAGGTGTTATTTTTGAAAGTGACTTATACATAAAACAAAGCCTTTCAAAGCATATTTTTACTTTTAGATAATTATTTTTGCCCCAGTAGAATTGTTGCTTTATTTGTTCTTCAACATTTAATACATGTGTGGCTTTCTGAAATATTGTAGTTTTATGGTCTAAAATACCTTTTAAAATTATTTTTTGAAATATATGATTTTTTTCAGATGCATTTCACATCATTTATCTTTTAATGAACTTGAATGAAATGATGCAGTGGTTTTAGGAACAAAATTTCAGGACAATATTAATAAGAGAAAAGTTGTATCCTCCGATCTACCCCTTTGTGTCCTCAGGATGTCAGCCAATACTAAATGCTTTAAGTTAATACTGTTCATAGCCATAATTATCTTGATATGCTACCATTATTTATCTAAATGTCCATGTTCTTCACCCCTGTTGTAAAAATATAGACATGTGAAAGAATTTCATTATTGTCAAGCTTGAAATGACTGATAGTCTGAATTACATAAAAACTAACTTCTGTCATTCCAGAAGTTAAAAATTCTGCATACCTTGTAAAGAAAACTTTGAGCATTGACTAAAACATGGCTTAGTTACAGCCCAGTTGTTCCTTTCCACTATTTAATTTACTTCAATTATGTCACTTGCATTAAGGTAAATAGTGTAATTTATTAAAAATGTCAAACTTCACATTTCACTTCCTTGATTGATTTCAGCTATTTAGAAATCAGGGCATTGCGCGCGGTGCCATGTCTCAGCAAACACATGTCACAGCCTGCAGCATTTTTACTCTCTTCAGTCTTTATTTTGTACTAAGGCAGTGACATTTTAATATATTTCCTTTTAATCTAAATATCTATGCTTTATTTTTAAAGTTCAACAAATTCTGTTTCCTTTAATGCCATTGTTTTCTTGACCTCAATGTTTGTAGCACTCTTTTCTGATCAAGGAAATAATAAGTCACTCAAAGCAGCCTTTTTAGACCCAGAATTTCAGTGACAGACAAACACAGAATGCAAGGAATCAGAGGAAGCCAAGCCAGCAAGAGCTAGAGAAAACTCTTCCCTATGAATTTTCCATGGTCTAACATTAGGTTGCTTCTAGGGAAAAATAATTATTATATAGTCTAAAATAAAGCAGAGGCTATGGCTATTGTTTTCTAAATGATAGATAACAAAAAAATTGGTTTTGCTATTTAGAATCAAATCTACAGAAGAAATAAGGAATACAAGGATTTAGCGATATAGTTTCCCAACATTTGGAAATCTGCATAGTTCATACTTTATAGCAATTGCTCTATATTTTTGCAAATACAAAATAAAAAATGTTTATGATTTTGTTCACATATTTCTGTTTTTAATTGGGCTTTTAGTATGTGGCTCAGTCAAGGCTCAAACTTGCAGTCCTCTATATCAGCCTCTTTACTTCCGGGTTTGCATCTTTGTGCCTGGCTTATAAAATAGTGCTTTGTTCAAGTGCCCTGTATGTGCTGAGCAGACTATTGTAATTGACATAAGATACACCATTCACAGATGAAAGTGGACTGCTTAGAATAACTACAAATACTTCTGTATGTTATTCTTCTAAATAGACCTGAGTAATTTTGATGAAGGGAACATTTGAATCTTTCAATTACTGTTTTTCCTATCTGCACAGAACACTCATGTATGCCATTTTAATTGACAAACAACTATTAGAAAACCAGAAAATATTTGGATTCATCAATTTGTTAAGATGATACTGTCATAGCAAAACTACCTTTAAAGGTGATTATTTAGTCCAGTCAATCCTAAAGCTTCTGGAAACATGAAATAACCGTTATCTGGGATTAATCATTTAGATGAATTATCTCCAGTTGGTGTTCTTCTGTGATGTGCTTTTCTTCTAGAAAATTCTTTGATTAAGAAAGATGAGATAAGATTAAAAGACAAAATTTGTTCTCATTATCTCAAATAATGTCTTCCTCATTTTCTGAAATAAAATCCATGGCAGTTTCTTTACTTTGGGTATTCTGTCTTTTCCCCTTTTCCTAGGGAAGAGAAAACAGGTGATTCAAAGTCCCTGTGCTCATACAATTTCCAGGACTGAAAAAAGTCCATGAGATTCCATTTTTCAGCCAAAGGGAAAGGAAGCTTAAATCTCTATTCTCTAAGAATTCTGTCCTTACTTTGTTCTTAGCCCCTACTTTCTGCCTGGCTTCCAGATTCAGTGTCTGGAAATGTAGCAACCATGTTCATTCTCACATGGAAAAAGATAAATTACAAAACTCAGGACAGGGAGGAAGCTGAGTGCATTTTGAAGAATCCCTCATCTATGTATATCGATTCTGTGTGGATACATTAGCTCTATTTCATTTTAAAAGAGGTGGGGAGAATGAATACTGTTGTAGTTGGACATTTCTCTCCCACCTGCCTGTTCCCAAATACATGGCAACTACTTCCTGATAAATTGACATGGATATATTTGTAAGTTTTCTCTGGGCCCACCTGCTCCCATGGCCCCACAGTCCCACAGCTGCTTGGACTCAAATAAACACACAGACGTTAATATTATTTACAAATGATCTGGTCTAATGGCTCAGGCTTTTCTCTATCTAGCTCTTAAATTTAAACTAACCCATTTCTATAAGGCTATACTTTTGCACGAGGCTTGTAGCTTACCAGTACTTTACATCTTGCTTCTCCTGGTAGCAGCTAGCAGCATTTCCTCTGCTCTGCTTTTTCCTTCCTCTCTCTCTAGCTGGAATGTCCTGCCTAACCTTATTCTGTCTCACCATTGGCTAAACACCTTTATTTATCAAAAAATCATAGCAACACATTCACAGCATACAGAAAGACATCCACAACACTCAGAGACTTAATATAAAGTATACATGATTGGCCAATAGCTCAGGCTTATTACTATCTCTCACATTTTAAATTAACCCATATTCCTTATTTATGCTCTGCCACATGGCTGTACCTTTATTAGTATGGCATGTTCATCTTCTGCTCCCTCTTGCTCTAGTTGCCTACTCCAGACTTCATCCTTTTCCTTCTCAGCATTCTCAATTTGGCTTTCCTGCCTTACTTTGTCCCATTCTGTTATTGGTCAGTCAGCTTCTTTATTAAAGCAATCACAGCAACAAATCTTCAAAGTGTAAAAAAGGATTATTATACAGCAGACCGTGGTAGTGAAGAAATAGCTAGTCTTTGGGACTTAGCTATTTCCCAGCTCCTTTTTGGCCATCTATCCCCCTCAATCCTATTAGCATGACTCAATGTGGGAAGAATCCCTGTGAATATTCAGTTACTCTCTCCCAGTCACAGT
The DNA here is from genome assembly GCF_903995425.1 of Onychomys torridus. Lineage (NCBI taxonomy): Eukaryota > Metazoa > Chordata > Mammalia > Rodentia > Cricetidae > Onychomys > Onychomys torridus. Next base: position 58,708,127 of record NC_050445.1, read on the forward strand.
GATATCCACCACATCATTTCTTCCCAGAAATGTTTAAGCCCACTTAAGGATACAGTACAAGGGGCATGGGAAGAAAAACTGACTGTACAAAATTTTCTGACTCACAAAATATTTGTTGTTACCATCCCACTTATAAACTTCTGGAGGGGGAATTCATTTGTTTGTTTGTTTGTTTTATTTTTTCTCAAAAATCCTATCTAATGTGAGAAAAATAAAATGAAATTCTCTTTTTCCATTTTCCTTACTGAGGAATAAAAGGTCCACTTTAATAAACAGTGGAGATTTTCATCTTGAAAAATTTTAACAATACATGTATACCTATGAGAACAGATAAGGAGAAAGTAATGATTGGAGGATGAGATAAAGAGAGGGGTGAGAAGGATGAGTAGGCACAGAGGAAGTGAAAGGGGAAAATGTCATGTCATCTACTCTGATTAGGATGACTTAAAACATCAGAGAGAGAGAGAGAGAAATTCTAAGGAACTAATGACTAATGGTATTAATTTTGGATTTGAATCATCAGGCTCATATATTTGAATGTTTGATCACCAGGGAGTGGCACTATTTGAAAAGGATTAATGGGAAGTTGGAGGAAGTATATCCCTGGAGGTAGGATTTGAGGTTTCAAAAGCCCACCAGGCCCAATGTTTCTTTTTCATTGCCTGTGGATCAGGATGTAGCTCTCAGATACCACTCTAATGCCTGCCTGCCTGCCTGCTACCATATTCCTCGAGATGATGATAACAAACTAAACCTCTGAAACTGTAAACAACCCTCCATTAAAATGCCTCCTTCTTTAAGAGTTGCCTTGGTAAAGATGTCTCTTCACAGCAATGACTAAGTGAACAGTGATTAAGACAGATGTTGGTGCCAGGGAATAGCATATTGCTATGACAGGCCTGATCATGCTGTTGGTTGGAGGAATATGAAAACACTGGGACACTGGACTAGGAAAGTGATTAGATGCTTTAAGTGGGATTAATGGACCACCCCAATAGGAGCATGGAAGAAGACAGTGCTGAGTGTGATTTGAAATGTGGGAGCCCAGATCCATAAATTTCATGGAAGAAAAATATTAGCAAGTGGCCTAGAGACTATTTTTGTAATATATTGGCAAAGAATATGGCTGCTTTTTGCACCTGCCCTAAAAATCTGCCTAAAGCTAAACTGAAAGTTTTGGATCAGTGCCACTGAAAATGAATTTCAAGAGGAGATTTCAAGAGAACCTAGTGTTGACTGTGTCACATGATCACTAGGGGTCATTTGGTTATTCTTTTGCAGATCTACAATGAAAATGGGGGAAAAATGAAAATAGTTTGAGGAGAAAAGAAGCATCAGGAATTGTAATGGAGCTAAATCTATTTCTCAGGGAGATAAAAATTTTACAGAAAAGCCTGATGATAAATTAAATAAAGGGAGCTGTGAACCTAGGTAAAGAAGCCACCCAGCCAAACTGATCTCATGAAAAGGAATTAAAGAAAAGCTTATGAAGTAAAGGAAACCATTGACAACAAAAAGCTGGTACAGATGTATTTGAAGGAAGGAGTCAAGAACAAGCCATATCAAGCAGCAGAACTTGACATCTTTGGGCATGTGGTTTTGGGTATAGAGTTAAGAATACAAAAAAGAGGTTGTGGAATCTCCTTCTGCAGCTAGAGAAAGCTGTTGAGGCCAGGCATATGTCAGGACATCCCTACATGGAGACCCAGATAGGATATTACATGAAGTTGTGAAAATGAAGCCTGGATTTCACTGGGGACCCCGAGATATTGGAGATGCCAGAATTTTGGCATACCTGCCAAGAAGAGCTGCAGACTGGATAGGGAACCAGGCTGAGAGGGTAGAAAAGAGAGACAGAGAGATAGCGAGACAGAGAGACAGAGAGGTGTTACAGTCAACAAAACTGAAAGGAGCTGGACATCTGAAGAGCACTGTGACAGAAGAAATGGAGATACAAAATTCTAGAGTTTGTCTTATTTGTTTTAGGTCTTACTTTGGTCCAGTATTTCCTCACTATGCCCCCTTTCCTCCCTTTTGGAATGGTAATGTATATCCTGTGTCATGTTGGAAGTATGTGAGATCTGCTTTTTTATTTTAATTTTACAGAGGCTTACAGTTAAGAAATTGACTTGAGTCTGACAGGAGACTTGAAATTTGGATTTTAAATAACCCTGAAACTGTGATAGACTATGGGAACTTTTGAATTCAAACTGAAGGTATTTTTGCATTTTGGTATGGCGACAAACTTACAATGGGCAGGGAGTGGAATGTGGTGGTTTGAGTATGAATGGCTCCAAGTAGACTGAAATATTAGACTGCTTAGTCACCAAGGAGTGGCATTTTTGAGGAGAATTTAAAAAATTAAGAGATATGGCCCTGGTGGAGGAAGTGTGTCTATGAGGTGGACTTTGAGGTTTCAAAGCCCCATGCTAAGTCCAGAGTCATTCTCTCTGCCTATGCATTGGGATGTAGCTATCAGCTACTTCTCCATTGACTGCCTGCTTGTTGCCATGCTCCTTACCATGATGATAATGGACTAAACTTTTGAAACTGTTAGCAAGTACCAGATTAAATACATTCTTTTCTAAGAGTTGCCTTGGTCATAGCGTCTCTTTGTAAGAATGAAACTGTGACTAAGAAAGTCTTCAAGGGTATGGGACATGTGAAGGTCATTAAGATAAAATAGTCAAGCATGGTAAAAAATAAGATCGTATACTCATTTATTTTGGATAGTCTTTTTATATTTCTATGTTTTATATTATTATTATTATTATTATTATTATTATTACTATATGAAGCAGACTTGCTGTTGTAATGCAGTCCACTGTTTCTCATGCACTGTATAACATTTCTGAAACTCCAGTTCAAGCACCTAAGTAGAATGCTTTGCCTTGTCACAGGATAAGCAGGCAATGATCAAATACATGGGACCAAAAGACTCAGTTGGGATAGAAAGTTTTCTAGATGGAATAATCCAAGTAGGCCATGGGTGAGATAAAAAGGCTTACAGTGTAATTATTTAATGGTGAGAGTAGTTAACAGACTACAAATGTACTTTCTTCTCTAACTTCCTTATTTCATATACAAAAATTAATTAACATAAAGAATCCATCTTCTATAGCATTGCAGTGATGGGTAGAGGAGAGGAAATGATCGAAATGTGTTGCCAGGATCATGGCAGGTAACTCAGAGACTCAAAACTGGCCAATATGAAGAGAGTAAGAGATTTCAGAGTTCTCAGCCCTAAATGAGAAATCTATATCAAATTCCTGTGCTCAAGACTAAAAGATCTATGGGAAAAGGGAAGGACTTAAAGCATTATAGATAGATGACATTAAGAAAATGGTGTTTTCCAGACCCACAGGGCAGATGTACAAATGAACTTATAACAGTTGTGACAACATGTACAAAGCTTGAAGAAGATCAGGTCTAGTAAAATCCTTGCTTGGAAGAGGAGAGCTGCTCCTGAAATCTTACTCCTAGTGGAGAGCTAGTGGCATATGATTGCTTCTGGGATAAGGAAAGTCAGTTTTCTTCAGTGGTGTGACACATATTATAAGGACCACACTCCAGGAATGGTCCTGTACCCAGAAGTAGTCAGTCAATTAGATCCAAAGGTAAAAGAGAAAGTCCCGGGTGTGGGTGGGGTGGGAGAATAGGTGATGAAGATTTTGAAAGGAAATGAAGGGAAAGGGATGAATATGATCAAAATTCATTATGTGAAATTTCAACAAATTAATAAAAACATTATTTTTTAAAGCAATGCATAGTTATCCCCTGACTCTCAATGTACAACCAAGTTCAAGATCATATCTGTGCAAACCAGACTATCAAGTAGAGTGAGAGAAATTTTAATACATTTCTGTTCTCTTTTAGATCTTAAAAAGTTTCATGCTAACTTTTTATTTGCAAAATAAAAGAAACAAAGATGTGTATATGCCATATAGACCTCACTTCCAGCATTAAACAAAGCAGAGATGAAAAGCAGTGATGACTGGGAATGGATGGGTTGGGGTCTTTTGTGTCCTATTCATTTCATAACAGGAGAAGAAGATATAATTAAAAAGAACCCCACTTTTTCTACTTTCAACGTTTTAACCCAGAAAAAGGAACTGAATCACACAAGAGATTGAGAGATCTCAAAACCTAAGATTTAGGATTAGCTTTTCACTAAGGAACTTTCTCAGTTTTCCTGACTTCTTTCTCAGTGTGGATTTTCGTGTTGAACTAACACTCTAATTTACTTAGCTTTTACAAAGAGCAGCTTCATTAAATAAACATGCAACCTCCACAACTGCTGGCCATGACTGTTTTGGACTGAGACTTTTGTTGTATTTGGGGGAGAAGCTCATTAGATGCAAGGTGTTGAAAAGGAGATGAAGTTAGGATGTTCTAAGGAGAGGTGAAATAGCAATGTTCTAAGAGAAAGTGAAAAGTTATATCCTACAGGGAAGCTCATTAAGTTCAGGAAGCAAACACTCCAAAGGCTTAGCACATCCCCAGGACTGACCAGATACACTAAGCCCCTCCCTCTCCAGAAAGATATAAGCATTTAAGACTACAGAGAGACACTCAGACAAGCTGAGCTGCCTAGAAGAGGATCAGACTAGTTGAGCTACCTAAAAGAGGCAGACATCAGCTGAACTACTTGGAGGACAGGCTGAGTTAGCTGGAAAGTTCTCTCTCCAAGCTGTTCAGTTGCCTTTAGGCTATAGGGTTAACACCCAGACCCTGACTTGACCCCAAAGCTAGGGTCAAGGGAAATAATATCCTGCCTCTGATTTGTTTCTGAGATCAGGGCCAACAAAAGAACACTCTGACCCTGATTGACCACAAGTCCAGGGCCAAGAGGAAAAAAAATCTTAACCCCTATCCGGAATCCAGAGCCAAGAAACAGAATCCCACCAATCCACATGCCTTTAATCCCAGCATTTGGGAGGCAGAGGCAGGTGGATCTCTGTGAGTTTGAGGCCAGCCTGGTCTACAAAGTGAGATCCAGGAAAGGCGCAAAGCTACACAGAGAAAACCTGTCTCGAAAAACAAACAAACAAACAAACAAAAACAAAAAACAAAAAACTCCTACCAATCCCACACCATCCTAGAAAGCTCTGCCCCACAAGATACCCTATGCAAATCCTGCCTCCTGCTCAATTCTCTGCTGCTTTCTACCTGAGCAGAGGCAGCCACCCTCTTGGGTCTTTCCCAATGAATCTCTTGTGTGAGGTTTTTTTGTGCAGTATGGCTTTGTGGTATTCCTTGGCTTCCAACTGCCAGGATACCTTTCCCTACAGAACTATATCACACAGGCTGTGCAGTGTGCTTGATATTTCTAGTTTCATGATCTGGCATCCATCCTGGGGTAGACTTGTTTGTGATGCAGCCATCTTGAATGATTTATGTTCCTTGAAGCAACCCCTCACTTACATTCCTGTAAGTAACTCTAAGAAGAATTATTGGTTCACCAACTGGGACTTTGATGGCATCCTTCCTTTGGTCTGCCATGGTATCACTATATGGGTTGATTAGAAATTTGCTTATGCATTCCCAGGAACAGTGTCACACAATAACCTTTATCTCAAAGAATTTTCAGACAAATTCATACAGACATAGTAAGGATACAGACAGAAAAAATTAGTATTTTGTTTCCAACATTAAAGATCTATAACATTTTGAGGGCAAATGGCTTTATGTTCTGATTAATTCATAGTGAATTAAGCATACCACAAGCCAACAAGAGAAGATTCTGATAAAGTCTTCACTTCCAGAAAGTGAAAAAAAAATGTATTCTTTCTTTCCAGTGACATAGTTACGGTTTTTATGTCAAAAAGGAAAGTATGACAAAGTGAAAATAAAAAAAAAATTTTTGAAAGTGTAGAGAAAAAACTAAGAAAGTCAAACAATTGAAAAAATTCTTTAAAAATTGTTCCCTTATATTTTTGGTTGTAAACCTAGCCTTTAACAGCTTACCTATATTGGTGAAATTATTAAGGTCACTCCACGTAGTTAAAAGGGAGGTTTATTTTGTGGGGTAGCTTACAAATGAAGGGATAGATTTCAGGGTCTGGGAAAGGGATGGCACAGTCCGGCAGTGTTCTCTGGAGAACTATGCTCCGTCTACCTCCAGCATCCAGCGTCCTGGAACCAAGAGAGGCCTCTCCTCTTCATCCTGGGTCTTCAACTTCCTCCCTCAGCCCTGCCTTGTGGGCATGACCATTACTGAAGCCTCAATGGGGGTTGGAACTTTCAGGGCAAGGCTGGAATGGCTACCCACTACATACCTACAAACACAACAGGGCACACTTCTTCACAGACAAGAGAGGCCAAAAGACAGAAGTCTATGGATGCCAAATCTCCTCCACTGGAAGGGGTTTGTAGCCTAGGCTGAGCTATCTACAAGGAAGAACCACTATTTCCCCACCCTTCCCAACCCAATCTGGAATTAGCATTTTACAAATCATAGTCAACAGAAAAATTGAAATTACACATGAACATACACACACACACACACACACACACACACACACACACACACACACACACACCAAGACACATAGTTTAAAATTTTTAGTTCAACATATAAAAATACTCTCTGACATACTATAAGAATTTCATTTTTTATTAATTCTTGAGAATTTCCTGAAGATATATGATGAAGTAAGATCATACTTAACGCTGACTTCCCTCCTTTCAACTCTCCTCAACCCACTAAGTCACACAAATTTGCATTGGTGTGCAACCATCCTTTGGAGCATGTAAACCCTACTCATGTCCATATCCTCCAGAGAGAAGGACTCTCCCTCTAGCAGCAACTATCAACTTTCAACAGCTAGCCAGTGTGAGTGGGGCCTGGAAATCATCTATCCCATTTTTGCCTGAATTTTGGCTGGTTTGAACTTGTACAGGTCTTCTGCAAGTAAATATGGCTCCAATGATTTCATTGGTGCAATAATCACTTCTTGTCCACAAGAGGACCAAACAGATGCCATAACAGGCTGCTCAGTCTTCTCTCAGATATCAGGCCTCAATTTCAGTTTCCTGAGACTGGACAGGCAGTTTCTGAGGACGAGGTACAAACAAATGACAATCAATCTCCAAAACCCCCAACAACAAGGACAAGGAGGCCTATATACAAGGAAATGCAATATACAAGGACATGCGGTCCAGGCCTGAGCCATAAGCAGCTCAAGGTGATAACCAAATAATGAAAAAGACTTGTCCAAGCCTGCCCCCAAATGGAAAACTGTACCCTAACAAGCCTCTGACTAACTCTGGCCAATTAGAAGACACTAATATGTTTGCCACTTGATTGAGCCAATTACATCTAAATTATATCTAAAATCGCCTGTCTTAGGACCTCCCTTTGGCTATGCTTAAGGAGTGTACATATTCTTCTTGAGGTTTTAACCATCTTACCTTTATGTAGGATAGCAGGCCCCAGCATGCTGGAATAATTAACCCTCTTGCTGCTAGTCCCATCTTACCTTTATGTAGGATAGCAGGCCCCAGCATGCTGGAATAATTAACCCTCTTGCTGCTAGTCCCAGGACCCTAACAATCCAGAAGACAGGATGAGAAAAAGTATTCTGAATTGCTGCCCACTGCAAAATGAAGCTTCTCCAATCAAGGTTGAAATAATTTTGTCCTATGAGTTATTTAGAAGGCTCTTTGGTAATGTGACTATTTAACAAAATAACAATAATAGTTCCTATTTTTTAGGTGCTTCTCAAATTCTGTCATCTTTCGTAGATCAGAGTACAAGGATTATTGTAGGACCTGGGACATGGCTTAATCAGTAAATCAGTCTGCCTACAGATATGAGGAATAATGGAGTTCAGCTCTACAGAACCCAACAGACAAAGCCAATGCAGTAGCAGCTCTTGATAACCCCAGCTTTGGAGGCGATATACAGGCAAACCCCTGGAGATTATTACCCAAATAGTCTAGCTGAACAGACTATTGTACACTTGAGGTTCAGGTCAGTAAGAGGTATTATTTCAAACAGTGAGGCAAAAGGTATCTGACATTGAGCTAGTGCCTTCACATGCATACACACATATACATCATACATACATGCACACACACATACACACACACATACACATATACATCATACATACACGCACACGCACATACACATATACATATATACATCATACATACACGCACATACACATATACATATATACATCATACATACACGCACATACACATACACACATACATACACATGCACACATATACATTATACATACATGCACACACACATACACACATACACATACACACACTTTGTGGCTTTCCTAGTGCAAAGATCATATTCTCAGTGACTATGAGCAGGTTCCATTCTGATATCTCTCTCTCTCTCTCTCTCTCTCTATATATATATATATATATATATAGAGAGAGAGAGAGAGAGAGAGAGACAGAGACAGAGACAGAGACAGAGACAGAGAGATAACAGAGACAGAGAGAGACAGAGACAAAGAGACAGACAGAGGGACAGAGATAGAGACACAGAGACCGAGAGAGACAGAGAGATATCTGAATGCCATGGAAAAGAAATGAAAGAACAGACCTAAAAGAATGGGCATTTATTCTTTTAGAGAAGCCACAGTTAAGCACAATGCTCATATTCACTTTATTGTACTACATTTTTGCACTGCCAGGACATTATATTGTTCCTGTAAAAGGTAAGTTCAAAACTGAAAAATTCTAGGAGATATATGAAATATTAGTAAATTTAGTGACTCATGCTCTAATTTTCTGTCTAAAGTACCTGTCTACATGATCTGACTGCTATATATTACAGCTCAACTTCCATGAAATTGCTTCTGATTTGCCTGATACAACAAAGCAGATTAGTTTACCATGACCACCAAGCTATTCATCTACAGATATTTGCTGTAACCCATCAGATATTAAATAGTGTAAGTTTTGTAAGCCATAAGGTATGAGTCACAACTACTCAACACATGCACTATGTTTAGCTAGGAAAGTAGGCAAAGCTTTCTGTACTGTGACACACATTTTAAAAAACGAAAACAAATAGGGTAGTTTTCTAATCAATCTTCATTTACCAGAAACTTCTTGACAGATTTAGCATATGGGTCACCATTTGTTGATCTATTCTCTAGGGGATCCAGGTCCTAGAGATACAACTACAATAGAATGATGCTTATCTTAAGCCCATGCTTGTTGGAGCTATGAGAACTTGATAACAATGCTACCACTCTACCTAGCCTGCTGTTTCTGAAGCAGGTAGCCTTTAAAGAGCTACAAGTGATTAATCACACACATGTATTTTATCCCTCCCACCACAATCGTTCCCACTGTCCTGAACCCCTTGTTAAATACTTAAACTTTTCCATATCACAGGCTCTAGAGAATACCTTTGGTGTGGTAGTGCTTTAGTTTGTGTCTATTACAATCCAAGAAGTTCTCATCTCCTCTTCATCACAGCAATGAAAAACAAAGCACCTTCAATCACCTGCATCTTCTCTGTTGTTTTGTTTCTAGCTCAGAATCCTCCCTATAGAGCCTATTCAACAAATTTTGTTGCAAAGTATGTATGTTGAGATGTGCAAGGATCTACAGAGGAAAGATCTAGCCTAAGTGATCTGCCTTGGAGTTCCTGCCTCCATCATCCTGAAGGCTGGACAGATTATCTAGGTGTAATGAACACAGACAAATTCCAAGGCCACCCCTTGCTGTGTTGTTTTCATTTAGTTATGAAGTTCCGGCATTTTCATTCTTTGAAAATGAAAAAGACTTCTTTTCCATTGAAGATGAGCTACTGGTTCCTTTATACTAATCTGTATATGAGAAAGATTACAAGGCCTGGAGCAGCCAACAGAGGGTGAAACCTTATCTCTTCTTGAGAAAATATCTAAAAAAGCTATTATTTTCTGGATGTATGAATTTTCTTAGATTTCTAATTTAAGCATTCCATCACCAGGCTATCATGCCACCCAGAGAATGAAGGATAAAATTATCAGCAGCATATGATGGTGTATGATACACTCTCAACTGCACCCTGGAAAACTCATTAAGCATCCTCTCCTCTTCCCTAATTATCCCAGTGGCCTACCAAGCAGTTTCTGTAACATCATAATAAGAAAGATATTTTTAACTGGCAAATGTTCAAGCTTTCAAAAATTATTTGGGGGTACGAATTCCATTTTTTGCTAAATAAAAAGATTTTACGTACAAGAGATTCAACATAAGTTAGCAAAGAGCTTTGATTATTGTATTTCAGAGCCTGGGAGTCAAATGTAAAAGCTAAAAGAAAATTCTGTTCCTCTGTGGGAGAACACTCCACAGAACAAAGACCTTTCACTACCCAGGACTTTTTTGAGTTTCAGATGTTGATTTTCCTCACTTTTCTTTTCAAGATCAGAATGTCTCTATTAGTGCCTTTTAGACAGGAATATCATGCAGAGAATTGAAAGGGCACCAGAGATTGGAAAACATGACTTATTGTATAGATTGCATGCATTGCAATTTATTTAATTATTAAGTTATTCCAATACACATATCTTTGCTTTGGCTGAGAGGATCAGGTAAAAGCCTGAAAAATGAATGAGAAAAGTGAAAGCAGAGTTGATAATTTTCTTAGACCTTTCAGTTTTGAGCTTTTTATTTTTAAATGAAAAGGGGGGAAACAAAGCAGATAAATGAATACTCCTTTTTGTGACCAGGTGTATCTAAAATATCTTCACATATAGATATAGATGATATAGCTATAGATATATAATTCTGGTATATAGGTATCATTATGAAATTCACATGAACACTGACATATATGCATATGCACAATTGAATAATATATGCATTTGTGAATGTTCCTATATGTGTATACACATAAACATGACATCTAAATATTTTCTAAGTTCTGTGAATCTAAGATATAAGTACTTGAAATTTACCCATTTAATTAAGCACTAGGTATGAGTCATCTGCATGGGAAAAGTAACAGTGTTGTATATAAACTTCAGAACCTGAACTTAATTAGCTGTTCTAATAATAAGCATTAACATTTTAATTCTGTGTCTGTGACTTATCCTGCTTGTATTTACATGGACCATAATAAATTCTTCCAAACCTACTTTTTTCTTCTGAAAGGAGAACCATTATGAAGTATCTGGATTATGAGAGTCAATAATAAGGATAATGGCTCTGTAGTAAGTAGAGTATTAGCAAATCCGCTGGTGCCAAGTTTGCCTCTCATAGCAACATTGTTTCCATGAGATATAAAATGTCAGCAGTCTCTACTGTCCAAATAGATATCACTGGGCTGTTGTTTAGTGAAAATATGAAAGTTTCCCTAGAGCTCACTGAATAAATTTTAGAGATGTACACATATGTAATAGGGGTTGTGCTGTGGCTGCTGAGAATTATGTACTCTTTGAAAGACTTTAGCATTCTGCATAACACAAAGGAGCAGACAACCAAAGGCACCATAGCACCCTCTACTTTCATAAAAATATTATAATGATTAAAATATTAGTTCTAGAATTACACAACCATAATTGTAATAAGGCCTTAGACAAATCAATGAATATATTGAAGCATCATATTTTATGCTTATAGAAGAGGTATGGTATTAGTATCTGAAAAATAGAAGAGTTGAGAAAATGAAACAAAAAATGTATAGTTTAATAAATACATACCATCAAGTCTTTATAAAATTATTATCATTAAGGCAAACATTGCTTCTAGAAAAAAGTAAGCAAGTGGTCATTTAAAATCATCAAACTTCAGAGAAAATAAAAATTAGGAAACAATAAAGAAATATGCCATTTTTACTACAACCCATAACCCAAGAAAATAAAAGCATTATTTTTAATTGATCTCAACTTAAAATGACTTTAATGAAAATGATGGTAGTTTCCACTAATAACTGATTAGCTCTAATAAGGAATTTATACAATTTTGTAAAAAAATGTCAGGGACAAGAGAAAATAATAAAAACAAGTTAGGTCTTATTTTCATGGTTTTGTTTCCTCTAATATTGATAAAAAATTAATGTAACATCAGACATACACAGAGAAAGAGAGAGAGTGAGGGGAGGGAGAGAGAGAGAAGGAAAGAGGGAGGTGTAGCTGGAGATTTTTCCAGTCCCACCAGGGGCTGCAGCTACTCAGACCCAATTAAACACACAGACTTATATTACTTATAAACTGCTGGGTCGTGGCAGGCTTCTTGTTATCCAGTTCTTATATCTTAAATTAACCCATTTCTATTCATCTATAAGCTGCCATGTGGCTTGTGGCTTACTGGTACTTTACATCTTACTTCTCATGGCAGCAGCCTCTGGCAGCATCTTCTGACCCAGCCTTCCACTTTCCAGCATTCTCCTCCCTGCTTATCCCCCTATACCCTACTTCCTGCCTGGCTACTGGCCAATCAGTGTTTTATTTATCAATCAATCAGAGCAACACATTCACAGGAAACAGAAAGACATCCTCAGCAGGGAGAGAGGGATGGGGACAGTGACAGGGAAAGGGAGAGCAGGAGAGGGAGAGAGGAGAGGGGAACAAGGAGGGAGAGGGAGAGAGACATGCACCCCACTAACCACCTGTCTTTTTTTTTTTCAAAAAATTCTAATCACTTCTACTTAAAATTGTAATTTTTTAAAAAATAGAAATGTATCTGCTTTTATTTTATGTGTATTTTTTCTGCATTTGTGTCTGTGAACCACATGCATGCCTGGTGTCCATGGAGGACAGAAGAAAGCATCAGATGTCTGAACAAGAGTTACAGGCAGGTATAAGCTGCTTGCTGTGTGGGTGCTGGGAATTGAACTGGGGTCCTCTGGAAGAACAGCAAGTGCTCTTAATCACCAAGTCATCTCTCTAGCCCCTTAAAATTTGAATTTCAGTTTATAATGACAGATAGCTTTATTGTGACGATTATTGCTGATTTTAAAAGATAGCTTTAAAAACCTCAAAGTCAACCATTCTCAAAAAACAATTTCAAGCTTTCCTCAGCATTCTCAATTACTGCATAACAAACTGTGATATTTCACACATTTTCCCATAAGCAATCCATAAAATCTGTCATTTCCCTTCATAATAATTTCTGTGAATTTTTACATTGACTTCATTTCTGAGGTCATTTCTAATAAATGTCTCATAAAATGTATTAATATGCATTTGAATAAGTCTGTTAGTAATGCAATGCTCATGTGACTATCTTCCCAGGGATCTGTTTACCTGCCTGGTTTGCAAAGTTGCTAACTCCACAAACTAACCTGTCACATCTAACCTGAAAGCCCCCTGTAGCTTTCTTCAAACATCTGAGATAGTCTCGTTATTGATAAGTAAAATTGACAGTAATTTTTCCCTCCTAAAGGAAAACATATGTTTTCCCTATCACAATTGGAATTGTTTCAATGTAGATCAGCCTTCTCATTATGGAGGAAACAAGGTCCAATAGATCCAGCATATGTCATGGTTTTCATAGTAAAAAATTTGAAAAGAAGCTATCAAATGTCAACTTCTAGAAAATACTCATAAGATGCTTCAGTCAGGGAAGGAGATAAAAATAAGGATGGAGAATGAGACGGGTTGGGGTGAAAGAAAAGGGTAGGAGGAGAGGGGGGAAGGAGAGAAAGGCAGAGATAGATTTGTACCTTACATCTTAACAAAGTTATAATTTCTGATGTTCTTACTTCTTTTCCATAAATACACATCTGCTGGCCCCATCCTCTTAATCTTGGTCTAAATGTCTCTGTCAGTGCAATTGTGGCTGGGGCTGTGTGGTATTCAAGGCAACACTGTAATATGTGACCATTGGTGCCTAAACTAATAAAGGTCAACTCAATCACACTCCTACATAGTCCAATAAGCTCTTGATACAATTTCTTCTTCATTTCTCTTGTTTAAACATAGAAAGCAAGCAAGTCATTAGGAAACTTTTCCTCACCTTATTTTGCCTAACAAAAATATGAGAACCAAACATTTTCTGCTAGGAAATAGACAGGAAAACACATATTAGAAAGCCCAAAGGCATCTCTGTGGAGACCTGCAGGCACAGAGGCAAACAGAGCTGATGATGTAGCCACATCCAGCTCTGCCTCCGGGAACCCACCTGCCCTTCCAGCCCTTTTCTCATGTCTCTTGCTTTCTCATCACTGGGCAGGGAAAGAGGATGGGGAAAGAAGTGTCTACTCGATTTGGGGCACAGGTTTTGTTATTTATGTTCTAATTTTCAGCTTCTGGATAAGTTTCAGTCAATTATGTGGGGAGTGTAGGAGTTCTGTTTCCCTGCTTTCTTCCTAGAAAGCTGGGAGCTGTGACTTCATGACACCCAGTCTGTCAAGTGTAACAAAGGCAGGATGTATCTGACATGTGAAGAAAGAGCTACTGTATCACACGCCTGCAGTATAGTGGATGAAACTGTAATAAAATAGCAAGTGTCATATAAGATTAAGTGGGACATGCACACCTCTCCTAGCATTATCTCAGCTCACTGCTATCAGGCTCATAAAACCTGCACTGAAAACAAAGGAAAGCTCAAACGAAACTGCCCTCTACAGAAACCTTTATGCAAAATCAAGAAATGGGATCTGGGTTAGTGGATAATGGTTGCTCATAATTGCCACTATTCAGCATTATTCATATCTTAAGGGAAACCTAGTTTTTGTTTCTCCTATGAAGGAAGCCGCTAATCATTTCCTTGGCATACAGTGCAGTCGCTTGAACAGTCTTGTGACATGTATTCTCTTTCTTCTCAAAGGTGGTCAGCACTCATCCATGTCCACATGCACACTGTCCCCTTCAATAATAGAAAAGTCTATTCAGGCATAGTGACTCACTGTGGTCATACTCCATCATCTCTGTTATGTCGGCACTTTACTTAATCATTGTCAGCCAGACCCACCCATTCTTGCTCTTTCTTGTTACCTTCTCCTTCACAAATGTAGCAGATGTAAGCATGCTATTAATGATGGTCAAAAATTCCCTTAGGTTGCACAGATGGCTGGGTTATTTTTATTCATGAAGAAGTTTTAAATCCAAAGTCTAATAGAACCAGAATCTTCCATTATGAAATTATTTTCAAATCACTTCTTTACCAATTTAATGCAGGCTTCATTTAAAAATATTTTAACTTGAATAAAAAGTGCTGTTTCCTCTGTCTCTAGGCTTTATTTAGTCTTGAACTCATCTCTTCTCAATATAGTCGGCTATTCATTGTGATCACTTCCTGAAAAGTGCTTGGAATCTAGACGTTTCTATCATTTGTATGATGGAATTTCCATGTTTAAAAATATAAAAATTGAAACCTGAAAGTTAAAAGGTGGTTCTGTAGAAATATCTCAGCACAGCACAGCACAGCACAGCACCACATGGTAAGGGAAGTAAAGTCTACTACTATAGCATATTCCCATTTGGAAAACTTTCTTTGAACATTAGCTGTGATTTCCTAGGCTAAATCTTTAAATTGATCTTTCAGAATAAGGTTTATGAAAGTACTATTTTGGTTGATAATTCTTCAGAACTAACATCTGAAGGACGGGCTCAGAAGACCTGCTCTGAAAGTAAGGGTAGCTCATCACAATGGTACCAGTAAGCGTGAGTGACTGTGGGCTGGTCAAGAACTGTCATCACTAAAGAGCTTCCAAACTTCAAATTCTAGAAAACTGTAAAATTATCTTTCATTCTTTTATCTTTCAAAGTAATTTTCTATTTTCAAATAATTTTCTTTTGTACTTGAGAACTTCATATATGTATACAGTGCAACATGATCGTATCCAACTTTCTCCCAATCCCACCTATCAAGGTCCCCTCTTTCTTTCCACTCTGATTCAATACAGTAAAGTCCTAGCTACAGCTAGAAAATAAGGGGAGACAAAAAGAGCGATACAAATAGCAAAGGAAGAAATCAATGTATTTCTAGTTGCAGGTAATGTTATTTAATACACAAGAGACACTGTAACTATACCAGAGACTGGCAAGTATTATAAATATTCTCAGCACCTTTAAACACTCCTCACCTGAAGGCCCAGAGATATATGTGGAAGAGAGTTGGAAGGGTTGTAAGAACTTGAGGTAGTGGATGATTTCAAGGAAACAGTATTTCCCAGACATGACAGGGCAGTTGCCCATATGCACTCAAAGCAATTGTGACAAAATATACAAGACCCACTCATTCTCAAGCCAGACAAGACCTCAGCATGGAAGTTCCACCCAAAGATGATGAGATACTGGAACTTACTAGCTTTGGGGAAGTATTAAGTCAGTTTTCTTCAATAGTGTGACTTCTGATAGTGCCAACCACAACTCCAGGGCAGGGTCCATACCAACAGTAAGTAAGCAACACAAATT
This sequence comes from Onychomys torridus, assembly GCF_903995425.1. Lineage (NCBI taxonomy): Eukaryota > Metazoa > Chordata > Mammalia > Rodentia > Cricetidae > Onychomys > Onychomys torridus. The sequence goes on from NC_050445.1 coordinate 58,724,455, forward strand.
GGGTTAAATGTGGTGTGGGAGAGAGAAAGTTTGATAAATAGAGAGATTGGAGCAGATACAGGACGGGTTTGGGCAGGGTGATTAAGATCAAAACCCGCTGTATAAAATTCTCAAGTAATAATTTAAATATTTTGTCTCTGTGTTGACTTTGTCTTTGCTAATCTATTAAACAGTAGATGTTTTGATACTTTCTTTGAAAGAAACTAATTCTACTGTGAAGAATATCTTAGGTAGAATGACTTTAAAGAAGCACAATCAGACCCAAGTTATCTGAGTTCTAATATCAACTCTCACTATAGTCATTCATTTGAATTCCTTAGGGCTTCTAGTGACTTCACCTGAAGAGCCCAAGACCTTAAAGTTTAAGAGCTCATTTCAGTTGTCTCTCTTAGTTTTTTTTCCCCTAAAACCCATGGCAGCACATCTCCACCTGGGCTTTTCAACATTTGCAAGAGTCAAAATATGAATAGTCTATGCTTAATTGCCCATTACAGGCTGCTAATTTTTCTGTGATATTTCAAATGGTTACTAATAATTAATATTCTAGGATTCTTAATTCCAACAATGATAAATATGAGACCAAGGACAGTAGCATTATTTATCCAAAGTTGCCATGTAGTTGCAGAAAGCATTATATCATGATTGCATGTTGGAGTCATTCCATCTACTTCTAAAATCAACACATTTCACAGTGCAGCACTGTGTTGTATAAGTTTCTTTAAACTTTAATTAAAACAGATTCTCTCAGGTACATGGCTCTGCCATTTCCACGTTTGTAGCATGAATTTCATATGGTCTTATCAATACAAAACAAACGTGGGGCCAGGTGTTGGGGTAAATTCTGAAAGGTCAAAGAAACTGAATAAGTCACAGCTAACCTCACCTTGTCGACTTCTCAGCTGATCTCGTCTTCTCAGACTGAAAGCCTCTGAGTCCTCATCCGAATGGATCTCAGCTGTACTGCTACTAAAAGCCTAAAAGTTTAAAAACCTCTAGTTCCTGGTCCTCATGGCTTATAACTTTTCTGCTTCCTGCCACTAGTTCCTCGGATTAAAGGCATGTGTCTTTTCCAAGCAAGACATGAGATTTCAAGTACTGGGATTAAAGGTGTGTATCACCCACCATACCTGTCTGTTTCCAATGTGGTCTTGAACTCAGAAAGATCCAAATGGATCTCTGCTTCCAGAATGCTACAATTAAAGGTGTATGCTACCATTGCCTAACCTCTATGTTTAATACAGTGGCTGTTCTGTTCTCTGATCCCCAGATAAGTTTATTGGGGTGCATAATATATCAACCACACAAGTTACTAATACTTACATTGTCTTTCATTGACTTTTCCCCTTGCTCACTTTATCGCGTGTGTGCCTGCGTGCTTGAGTGCATGCAGGTATGTGTCTGTGTGTGTGTGCCTGAGATGGAGATCAAATCAGCATATTTTACATGAGAAAAACCTGTTCTATTACTGACCCACATCATTTCCCAGCCTACTTATATTTCCCATTTCAATTATCTCAAAAATAATTACTTTATATGCCTCCTATTCTTTTTACCCAATTTGTACATTTCATAGCTTACTGTAATCTTACCTACATTAATGATTTTTCTGAAATTTCATTAAATTTATCACTTAAGTAACAAATCAATTCAGTGATTCAATTCTAATCTCTAATTTTACTTTTGGAATACTTTTATTCATAATCCTAATTCCTTTGGAGTATTTTATATCAACCTCTGTATCATGAACAAACTGAGAAACACAGACTTTCAAGCACAGCACTAAGGAGCAAAATAAGGGAAAGTGCACATGCAAATGAACTAATGTTCAATTCTTCACATCAAAGTGAAGAATTTCACACTGCATAGGATGCTCCAACTTCATTTCTCCCAAGTGGTAACCATTTCATATTCCTTCATCTTGTGTATGATCAGTGTTTTTTTGTTTTTGTTTTTTAAATAAACTCCTATCTTCTCTTGGATTTTCAGCATTATTTTGTCTAAAATTTTACTGATTTGAAATTGACTGCGGTTGCATTTAGATCAAAATTTAGTCTGCATGAAATCTTCTCCCATTTTTAAATTTGCCTAAGATAATGATGACAATTTATCAATAGTAATGTAAGAATTATTAACTTATTTTCATTATACCTAAGCATCTTTTGTAGTTCATGAGTTCTGTATTTGAGATTAGTGAAGCTAGATGTGGCTATAAAGCTCTCTCATTTAGTTCCCTAATCTGTTGCCAATTTCGTAATGTAGTCACTGCCTAGAAATACTGAGAACTGCATCAATATCTAGTGCTTACAGATTTGCAGCCTTAAGTATTCCTATGTGCCATTTTTAAGAGTCAAAATGTATAGGGTCTTTGTTGTAAGATGGACAACAGCTTATCATTAGCTGGTTTCTTCAGCTAATCATTTAGAGATTTCCTAATGTAATTGAAATTTATCCAGTTAGAAACAATGGAGTAATTGGCACGGTACATAGCTTTGGCAAATGGTGGCGAACATGGATATTTTGGCACCAAAGCTGAATCATGATGGATAGAGCTTGTCTTCAACTCTCAGCATGTACTCTTGTGTTAGCTTCATCAACAAAAGCAAGACATAAATTCTCCTCCAATGAAATCAATTTTGGTGTGGAAATATATGCTGTTTTATTTTCACAATATTATCTTTCAAAAGCAGTGTTTATCATACCAGTGAAAGGGTTAAACAATAATTGCCATCCTAAGTGAATGTAGAAACAATTGCTTAGCATTACTATTTTTTGTGTCTGAAGAACTGAAATATTCACATTCATAGAGCACTGTTGATATTGGTGTTTCAATATGGAATTGTGGAATGTCAATGATGCATGGCTTTTTGTGTCTCACTTTGCTACAAAAGATGTCATTACAGAACTAAACAGATGGAATCAATTGATATAAAGTGACTAACATGTGTTTAAGGAATCATACAGAAGAGATAACATTTGTATTTAAACTGAGTAATGGGATACATTACAAAATTTTGTTAAAGTATAAAAGTAGTGGATAAGTGCTCTTTGAATGATAAAGGTTGTGAGTAAGCAGATGTTCTGCTAAACACTATAAGTTTATGTTATCAAACTCTGAAAGTTAACCAGTGTCTCAGAATAATCCTAGGAGTGTTTATTTAAAAGCTCAGAATTTAATAAATATGAGTCAGTTAAACATGTTCTGTTCCTCATACTATGCTCACAGCTCCTCAGATCACCTTGGAAGTAAGTAGTGCTGTAGCCATAGAAACAGCAAGTAACAGCAAAGTGGTAACTATTGGTTGCTCAGCTACAGGGATCATGACTTGCATGGTGCTCCCCACAATTTGTCACCTCAGAAAAACCAGCATTACTTCATCTCTATGAGAGTTTCCTTTAAAATCCCCACTCACAGAATCTGTTCCTATATAACTTAACTCAGCGTTCACGCAGCAAGAAAAGTCTCCTGACAGAGTAATATTTGCAAAATTCTGAGGCACTTGATTAACAACAGTACATATAACTGATATGGTAATGTCAGAAAGGATACCAAGAAGTTAACAAAAATAAAAAATACTGTCTGGAGAGTTGGCTATCCCTAGAACTCTTTTTAAAGCTCTGACATATTTGTGAAGATCTACAAGTGAATGCAAATGTACACAATTGTGTAGATACTCAAAAAGTAAGACCATATTCTCTCAGTTGGAAACATGCATAGAAGACAGCATTCTTTCAACATTTTTCTCTGTAGAGTAGAAACTGCTGAGTGAGGCAGTGTTATAAACTGTGATCCTATTCAACATGCACTCAGACATATACATAGACTTCTGTAGCAAAGCTCAGTAGCTCTAACGAATAACTAAATAAAATCTCCGTCAATCTGTGAATGTGAATATTGCCCAGAATCCACATAATTTAATGATGTTTCAATAGACAAATATTAACAAGTGGAATGCATCACTCCAGGATAGCTCAATCTAAAGTTGTCATATCATTGTGTTAATGGATTCAAAAATTCTACATCTTGGACATTAGGAATGCTCAATAACCTAAAAAGGAAAGAAAGCCACTTCTTTACACTAATGACCATGTCAGAAAAGCTCATAGGTAAACTGAGTCAATGATAAGCAACTGACATTTTCAGTCACAGAATTTTTTTAAAGATAAGTTGCTAGCTTTGCTTAAGTTAAAACTGCTATGCACATGAAATGCAATCTGAGTAAGTGTCATGTATTTATTATAGGGGAGAAAGAGAGAGTGCATGTGGAGAGGTAATGTAGCAGCACAGGGCCTGCATGGGCCTTCACCAGCTCCTCTGTGTATGTCATGGTTGTTAGCTTGGTAGTTCTGTGGGACTCCTTCCTAACAGTGGGGGTGGGTGTATCTGTGACCCTTTTGCCTGCTTCTGGGACTCTTCTCCTCCTATTGGGTTGCCTTATTCAGTCTCAATGCAAGTATTTTTGCCTTCTCTTGTTGTATATTATTTTATCTAGCATGGCTGTATCTTGCGGGGCCTTCTCTTTTCTGAAGAGCAAATGAAGGGTGAGTGGATCTTGGGGAGAGGGGAAGTGGTAGGGACGGAGAGGAGTAGAGGGAGAGGAAACTGTGGTTGGGATGTATTGTATGAGAGAAGAAACTATTCTCAATTTTTTGTTTGTTTGTTTTTGTTTTTTTGAGACAGGGTTTCTCTGTGTAGCTTTGTGCCTTTCCCTGGAACTCACTTGGTAGTCCAGGCTGGCCTGGAACTCACAGAGATCTGCTTGCCTCTGCCTCCCAAGTGCTGGGATTAAAGGCCTATGCCACCACCACCCAGCTCTCAATTTTTTAAAAAGAGAAAATAAAAATCTTAAAAGTCAAAGACAAACAAAAACACAGAAGATAGAAGGACAGAGGAACCTTCAACAAACAGGAAAAGAATCAGTGAAATAAAAACTGGCTCTTTGGAAATCATCAACATTGACAAGTCTTTACTATAATGTCTTTAATAAAAGATATCTGAACATATTCAAGTAAAAGGATTAAACTAGTTAGAAGTTTAAAACATCCCACACAGAATATTCTAAATACATTATGTGTTAAGTCTACCAAATACTTTAATTCTTTTGAAATGTTTTTCTAAAAGCATACAAAATGGAAGTGTTCAAGAACTGGTCCTGATACAAGTATTATAAGAAAGTTCTGACCAATCATGGATGTCACTTAATTGACCCAAAATATTCAAAAAAGTAGAAGCAAATTCAATACAACAAAATTTACTGCAGATTAGTTATCAATAAGAAATATTTTTCTCAGAAACGCAAAGCTGGTTTGGCATCCAAATATCATTGTACTATAACTTATTGATGGAACAAAGAACAGAAAAAAAAAAACAATTGAATAGAGAGAAGAATTTGACAGAATAACAGCAAAAGATAATTCAGCAAATTATAAGCAGAAAACACTTACCATAACATGACAAATAATTCCTTTAGGAAACCCCTCCTGGCTCCTACACTCCAAAATGGTGAGAAACTGAATAACTTCTCCCCAACATCAAAACCAAAGCAAGGATGTCTACTTCCACACTAGGTCAACACAAACAGAGTTTCTATTCATGGCAATTAAGAACAAAAATGAATGAGAAGAATATAGACAGTCAAAACAGTAAAACAATCATTATTTGGGGGTGACACAATCATACAAATGAAAAATCCTGAAAAAACAAGACATCATATCTTAGAATTAACAAGTAGGAGTAAAATCTGCTTCCAGAATAAAGCAGACTTGAACATCATAACCATGTCATGGACAATAAGATATGAAATAAATATGAAATGCATTCATAATTTTAAAATAATAATTTTACAAGTTATAAACATTAAAGGATGTTTCTTAAATTGGTCACAAGACTTATCCACTAAATACTAAAGGAGAAACCTCATTGTAAACTAAAAAAGTTGTAAAGAAATGGATAGATAGCCCATGCTCATGATGTAACATGGTTTAAAGAGCAGTATTTTCTAAGTCCACTCTACCAATACCACCCTACACAAGAACTAAGATGTTTTTGAGTAATTGAAAAGTAGAAATTCATATCAAAACACAAAATGTGTACAATGTCTAAAATATGAGATAAATTTTAAAAATGTACACATTCTCTTTAATGAACAACCAACAAATCTACTGGAAAGAATACATGGTGCTGGTCTGAGTACAGGCCAGTGACTAAAATCATTGAAATAGAATTTTAATACCATAGTAAAGTGAGTACTACTCACTTTCATGCTTAGTTGTTTTTCAGCAACAACATAGAGACCATCAAATAGGGTTGTTATAATATTTTCATTTAAAAAATGCTTTAAAAAGTACAGGATATTCAATATTTTCATAAAGTGAATCCTACTGTACATTACAAAAATAAATTCAAATGAAAGAGTGCTACTTTTAGATTTTTTTGTGTGTATTTGTTTTTTCCTTCTTCTCCTTTCTCCTTCTTCTTCTTCTCCTTCTTCTTCTTCTCCTTCTTCTTCTTCTCCTTCTCCTCCTCCTCCTCCTCCTCCTCCTCCTCCTCCTCCTCCTCCTCCTCCTTCTTCTTCTTCTTCTTCTTCTTCTTCTTCTTCTGTGTTTGACTTGTTCGTTTTTCCAAGTGCTTTTTGTGCTTTCTTGGGCTCTCCTCCAACCACTCATAAACCTTCTTGTCACAGTTTCCCTAGAGTTGGAACTAGAGGTGTGCATCACTACACATACTCACTCACATGTAGGCTTTAAAACTGTAAACCTCTGGCTACCTGAATTCAATGAACAGGATGAACAAAACCTTTATCCATATAAAGTTAGAAACACATTGTTCACACACATAACAGTAATCATGAAGAACAGGAAACTCAAATTCACAAAAGGGCATGGTATGATGCAGAAGATTATACATAGTATGGAATATAAGATATAATGAAAATGTAAAATATAGACAGTAACCAGCATTGATGAAAAAAATGTAAGAACTGGAAACACTATATTTGGTTGGTATGATTGCAAAGTGGTTCAAGCACTGAAAATAGTTTGTCAGTTCATCAAAATAAATAAATAAATATAGAGTTGCCATGTGCTCTAAGTCTTCAGCTATAGGTATATACTCAAACAAAGAATACACATAGACAGGTAAAAGTGTATATGGGAACTGGACAGATAACTGGACACTTAAAAGCACTTGTTCTTGTAGAAGTTCCAGCTTCAGTTTCTAGCAGCCCTACAATGATATCAAATTCCAGCACCCATATCTAGATAATATTACACCCTCATCTTACCTCTGAGGGCACCACACACACACATTGTTCTGATGCAAGGAAAACAGTCGTGTATGGAAAATAAAATAAATAGACCTAAAAAATTTTAAGTGTGTACTTAAGTGCATTAGAAACATTTTTCATATCTAAAAGACTAGAGAAATAATATAATTTTAAATTAATACATGTACTTCTTTCAAACATTGCAACATTATACAACAATAGAAAGGAATTTGTAATTTAAAGTGAATTTATATCGTAACATGGATGAAATGCAGAAATACAGTAATATAAATAGACTAATCACAAAAATGACACACACTGAATAATCCCATTTACACTGAGTGTCCAGAAAGGAGAAATGCTTGGTGGCTATGAGGAGCCGGAGAAAAAGAAGAATTGGATGCTACAATAAGTGGTGAATGTTTATATTTTACATCATAGTAATGCTCTGAAATTATAAAACAATGATGCTTACATATCCATGGGAATGCACCAGTTATAGAATCATCTTTTTTAAAAAAAATCATGTGGTATGCATATTTTATTTCAGCAAATGTAGTGTCTTGTTATAGATTCTGTGAAGAGACGCCATGACTAAGGTGACTTATGAAATAAAACTGCTTACAGTTTCAGAGGATAAATTCATGATCACAGTTTCACATCTCTTTTAACATGGCCACACTTTCTAATCCCTCCCATTCAGTTCTACCAACTGGGGACCAAGCACTAAAATATATGAGATGGGAAGGGCCATCCTTGTGAAAATTGTAACAAATATTTGATATATAGATGGTTATTCAGCCTTCTGAAATCAATTGGAGATAAAATAGAAACTATTCATAATATGGCAATTTCATTCATTATATACCTGATAATTTCAAATATGAATTAAAACAAAGTTTTCAATCAATTAGTTAAACTTTTTGCATAATATGTTTAAGATTTTCTAAGGTATTTGTGAGAAAAATATGTAGCTCTACAATACTAAGCCAATGTGTTCTCGGAAATAAGTTGATAATGATAATATATTTGTATTTGATTGGTTCTGATAAAAATACATTTAAGATGGCATTTAATGAGAAGAGATCAGCACAGTGAGAATCTTCATTTCTGTTTTTTTTCCAATGGTGGATATTGAATGCAGGGTTTTATACATGCTAGGCAATCTCTCTACAATAAGGTATCTCTTCACAGTAATGAAATTTTTTTCTAAATAGAAAATATGTATTAAATTTAAACAGTAATTAAAATAATTCATCCACAATGCAGATGGAACCTCATTTACTAAAAAGACTGCATTTTATACTACTTTTTAGTGTGTATTTTATAAACAAAACAATCAGAATCTTAAAATTTAATTTATTTCACAAGTTACTACTCCTATTTTATCAGCTATAATTCTAGCAAGACAAAGAAGATATAGTTGTAGTGTTTCTATATAAATACAATTGTTACAAAAATAGCAAAGATAGGATGCATACATTTTGTTTATTTTCATTAACCTAACATATTATTATATTGATTTTTCTAAGAAATAGTAGTAGAATTTTACTTACTAGATGATTCATACTAGGCCTAAATGAAGGTCTTTTATGATCTGATAGTCTTTACTACCAGCTCATCCCCAAAACTGCCCAACTACCTTGAGCACTCAGCTTTGAAACTTCTATCTTCTTCTTCTTCTTCTTCTTCTTCTTCTTCTTCTTCTTCTTCTTCTTCTTCTTCTTCTTCTTCTTCTTCTTCTCCTCCTCCTCCTCCTCCTCCTCCTCCTCCTCCTCCTCCTCCTTCTTCTTCTTAGCATACTATTCTTGGATTCTAATACTGCTTCTAGAATGGTCTTCCTCCTCCTGTGTATTCAACTATATTTTTATTCATCACTCAGAGCCAACTTAAATGTTATTTTCCAGAAACCTCCTTTAACCTTTTCAGTCAAGAAAAAATAAAACATTTTCTCTGTGTCAGTACCAGCTTATTACACCATTAGAACACTCACTGCATTGTGTTTACTTCTATATGCTCCTAATTAAACTGAGTAAAAAAAGAATAGCTTTCTATTTAGCTTCCTTTGAACCTAGTCTGAGGTTTAACTCATATATGTTAATGAATATTCAGTGAATTAATTAAAGATAAACAAAGTCAAACTAGAAAATATATACCTGTGTTTTACATGTTCTCTACATTCAAGGCTGTATGAAATGCGTTGATTCGGACAATTATTGAGGGAAAAATAAAAGTATGTTTTTCTTTGTACCCTAAAACATCATGACGAAAAAGGAAATAAAACACGAAGAAATAGTCTATTTAAACACACAAGTACATGTATATATGCATAATTTACCTATCAAAAGCTGCTGCATTTCGTTTTCCTTGACCAATGAATATTAATGACTGTGTTTGTGTGTGTTGTGTGTGTGTGTGTGTGTGTGTGTGTGTGTGAGAGAGAGAGAGAGAGAGAGAGAGAGAGAGAGAGAGAGAGAGAGAGATGAGTCCAAAGGACAATGATTGATTACGTTTTCCATTTAGTCAGAATTTAAGCTAGAATGTAGAGGAAGCATGTGTGTTGAAAGGAAAATATAAAAACCTCATCTTGCTAACTTTCTGTAACCTTAAAAAATTTCTGTATGAATATAGAGGCCAAACTGGGTCATCAAAATGGCATTCTCAAGTTGTCTTATGATTGCAGTTTAGTTCAGAGCATAGACAACACATTTTTTGTATTCCCTAATTTGAATGAATTCTCATAGATATTTCTGGTGTATAAAATTTGTGTTTATTTAAGACAGAATTACAAAGTATTAATGAAATAAATTCAAATACATGAGTTATACAAATGTAGTTGGAATTACCCAAATACAGAACTGCTTGCAAAACCAATTATATTTATCCCAAATATGTCTCAAAATTAAAAGATTAATCAGCTTTAGGATTTAATTTGCTTACAATGACTTGGAATTGAAGAGTACTGTAAGAGTCTTTTTTTTTTCTCATTGAAAACTAAGTTCGCAGTAATTCTGGGGACAAATTGGATTTTAAAATCTATGAGCAGCTCAAGTTTCAATTGCATATGGAAGACTTTCCAAAGGTTTCTCAAGAAAATACCTCCTTAATGAATCAAGTTCAACTCAAAACTTTCACACCTAGACAGACAAAACCAAAAGACTTTGTTTTTAATTAAATGGGTTCTGATTGCTATACCATTATTCATTTTTATCACATCTGTTGGTCTTAACATGAGGGCCAGAAAATATAATCATAGGATGTCTTGATAATCAGAAGGGACTACTTCTAAAATCACAAAGATTATCTGTGATTTAAAAAGGAAAAGGTTTGTTTTTGGAAAAGTAGATGACATGTCTTAAATAGAGAAATCTCTTGGCTGTGTGCGATTCAACATAATATATATTCACAATCTCTAGTCTTCAGACATTGAAACTAAAAATAGCAAACAAATTCAGCAAAAGAATATTGATCTTCTAAGAGCTACTATTAAAGTATGAAAACAATCAGTAGATAAATTTGTGAAAAACTGAAATGCTCTGTGATATTAATTATTTAAAGTAAATATATCTAGAAATATAAATACTGAGGACTGGGGAGAAAAAGTGTATTGTTTGAACAGGGAAGAAAGGGAGAAATATGCATGTGAGGATAATGTCTCTCTACTGAAGTAGATATTTAAAAAATCATACAAGACAAAGTGTCAGCAAGTATGAATTTATTGAGGGAAAAATGTGCATAATGTATTGGAAAACATAGGAACTACTGTGGTGGTATTGTGTTCCCCAAAATACTGTGTGTTCCCTGAAATAAATTTATCTGAGGTCAGAGAACAGGATGGCCACAATAATAAACATGAGGATAGGCATTGGTAGCACACGCCTTTAATCCCAGCACTCAGATCTCTGTGAGTTCAAGGCCACATGCAAACAGCTAGGCTTGGTGACACACACCTTTAATCCCAGAGAGTGACCATAAAAAATAGAAAGATATATAAGGCTTGAAGACCAGAAACTAGAAGCATTTGGCTAATTAAGCCTGGTTGAGCTTTCAGGATTTGGAGCAGCACAGTTCAGTTGAGATTCATGTAGATGAGGACTCAGAAGCTTTCAGTCTGAGGAAACAAGCCCAGCTGAAGAACTGGCGAGGTGAGGTAGCTGTGGCTTGTTCTTTCTTTCTGATCTTCCAGCATGCACTCCAATGACTGGCCTCAGGTTTGATCTTATTAATAAGATCTGTTAAGATTCTTGCTACAAACTATAGTAAAACAAAATCAGATATAAAAATGTACTTTTAATGGGGAAATTAATACATACATGTTTGATAACACCATAGACAATAAGACATTTCATTTCAATTAACTTATTAACATAAGTTGTCTATAGACATAGAGTAAATAAGATGTCAAAAAACAAAGAATAAATAAATAAGTAAATTAGTGTATATTCATAACAAATATGGCACTTATAATTGGAAATCATGTTCATAGAACATTGCATACTAATAAACAAGGAGAAAAAGTTATAGCAATAAATGTACATTGAAAAAAATAAATAAAAAGTACTGCATTTGTACAAGCAAATAGTGTGATGCAGTAAAACAAAAAAGCAGAAATAATCCAAACCCAAATTTAGGAGAAGAAAATAGATAACAATGAAGCAAAAAAAAAAAAAAAGTATAGACTAAGACAACAGAAAGGAAGAGGAAAGTGCAGAATTGGATTTTAGAATAGATAATTGTGAAGATGCAGTACTAAATAGAAGACCTTGGCTCTTGTGTGGTTTAAATGGAAAGGGAGTCCAATCTGAGAAATGCAGTGTTTCTGTCTTCTGTCTGTCCCTAACAAAGGGCCTTGCTCTATATTGATTCAACAATGAAAAAAAACAAACAAACCCAAAAGGCAGTATAGGAAAAGAATGAAGATTTCTTTTGTCTTAATCATTTTTACTGGAGTTTTATAAAGAAAGAAGTTATTTTACTGACCCCTACTGACTCAGTACAGCACTTAAAAATTGACCTGTTTTATCAACATATATTCATGTTCCTTTCCAAACTTATAGTGAATGTTTGTTTTCTAGGTTGCTTCCAATTGGCTGCCTCCAGGGAATGTCTACCACACACACACACACACACACACACACACACACACACACACACACACACACACAAGCTGTGGAATAATGCTCTTCTTTGCTATAAAGATTTGTCACTTGAATTGGTTTAACAAAAATGATAATTGTCCAGTAGCTAGGCCAAAAATATAGGTGGGGTGACCAAACTAAGAATGCTGGGAAGAGGAAGGGCAGAGTCTGGGTCGTCACCAGTCAGATGCAGAAGAATCAAGATGAGAATGCCTTACTGGGAAAAGATACCAAGCCATGTGGTTAGGCATAGGTAAGAATTATGGGTTAAGTCTAAGAGTTAGTTAGTAATAAGCCTGATCTACTGAATAAGCATTTATAAGTAATAGTAAGCCTCTGAGTCAATTATTTGGGAAGCAGCTGCTGAGTGTTTGGGAGTTGCAGGTGGGACATAAACATCTGTCTGCAAATGGTACCCAAATGTCCAACACCTACATCCACATAAAACCTTAGAAAGTTTTTGGTAAAGTTCTAAACACACAAAAACAAAGCCAAATGCAGCTTCCTAATCTTGTGGCTCCCATGCTGGCTGCAGTACCAATACACATCTTCCAGCAGCTCCCTGGGGAAGGAGCCAACTGCCAGCCACCATGCACTACCACTGTGCACTATGGTAAGCTACATGGCAGCAACTAACATAGCAGTTTAAGTTTCATCTCATGCAATCCCAAAATAATACTGATGCTCAGTAAAGACAGATCCAAACTGAAGAAAAACCCTATAAACTGGTTACAGTATGTTTAAAACTGACAGTCTTGGGAGAAAAAAGAAAAAGGCTATAAACAGTATAAAACTGTGTGTGTGTGTGTGTGTGTGTGTGTGTGTGTGTGTGTAGTTTTAAAATAATAAAAATAAAATAAAGTCTTAAAAGGGGAGTAAAGAAATATGAAAAAAAGCCATGCAAAGATTGAACACACAGAGTCAGGATGCTGTGTGTGATTGTGTCGTCTTTGAATTGTTTTACTGCTGAAGGAGGAGCAATGGCTGCTAGGAGACATTTGATTATGAACATTGCTGAATTAATCCAATCTATATATTTTGAAAATGCCCCGACTTCAAAATTTAAGTAAAAAGATATGTTACTTTGGAGAAGAGGTTATGCTTTTGTTTCCACAGGAAATGAGAGGCTCTGGATTCATTTTAAGAAAAATCAGGTTTGATCGAGGAACACCCCTTGAAAGATCTCCAATGGGAATGGATAGCCTTGATGACCCAATGTTTCAGAGGGCTTCTGTTGCAGTTTCCTCTGAATTCTGCATCCAGAACAGCTTCAAGGCAACTGACTGAAATGATCCAGCCTTACAGAATACTTCAGTCAGGACTTAACCATAATTCAAAATTTTCTCATGGTCCTCCAAAGATTACAAGTGCCCCTAAACAACAGAAAATAGTCTAGGAAACTGTGCCCATATTCCTAGAAAAAGTGGGCTATGGATGTTTATTATCACTTAAGGGGGTTGGTTATAAGGTGTTATTGTTCACAAAAAAGTTAAATTCAAAGATCTTTTTCTAAAGAAATAAGGAGGATAGGATATATAAATGACAGAAAAAAAAAGGATAGATTATTGAACTTACTTTTACCCCCCCAAAAAACCAGCTATTAATCTTGGGATATTTTACATTGGTATGGATTTTAGTTTGTGATTAAAGTTATTTCTGCTATACTTTACATGTGTTTCTACTCTTGTTTGGAGTATTGTGTTTATGTAACTCATTTAAAAATGTAATGTATAATTAAAAAATACAACTTACTAGTCATCTTAATAGTCAAGTTTATAGTCATGTTAGTTAGATTTTCTAGGTTTCACAAAGATATATTTCAGATAGGTATTCCGGAGTTGCTGGCAGGACGTAAACTTCTGCCTACACACATATATCAAGATTAAAGGGATTTGTTTAGGTTACCTTGTGAAAACTGATTACTAGGGGATGACAATGCATAGTAAAATCAGTTACATTATTTTCTTAAAGTCTAGTTAAATTTAAATGGACTTAGTATACAGTATGAGCTCAGATTGGGTGCATAGTTTTAAATACTCTCAAAATATATTAACTGAGTTACAAGGTCAGAAAATGTTCAGAACAAGTATTTTCCTGAAAAAGTTGTCCTCATAGATATCACTAAAATCTTATGTAGACTAAGAAAACAAGAGCAAAGGTTTAAATATAAACATAAAAACAGATATATAAAGGAAATATTGTTAACAATATTACAAAATACAAAAGAACACAAGTAATTATTATGAACTGGTATAGAACAACACATTGGAAAATGAGAAGATACAGACTTTGCAAGTTCCAAAAATGAAGCCATAACACTAAAAACCTTATCTGAGCAAAAATGATAAACAAGCTTGAACCAGCAACAGCACTACTTCTTAAATAAAAGTAAGCCATGATTGATGGACTCATTGCTAGATTCTACAAACGTTTAAATTTCTAAGACCAATTATTTGTAATCCATTCTCAAAATCTCAAAGATTCTCTAATTTAACACTAAAAGCAAGCAAAGACACAACAGCCTTAACAAAAATAAACTAGACCAATAAATATCCTTCATGAAAATAGATGCAAAAATTCTCACCAAAATGCTTGCAAACAAAATAAATAAAACTACCTCTCAAAAAGGTCATTTGATAACCATGTATAAGTCACTCTAGGGTGGTAAGGATGCACCAATAAATATTGATAAATGAGGGCAATGCATAACAATAAGGTAACAAAGAACAAATTTACAATCATAGAGTAGATACATAGAATCTAATCATGCAATAAAGATTTGCAGAATAAAAGTTCGAAGCAAAATTCAGTAAGTTTTCATGTTATAAATTTTCAGATTTATCTATCTATCTATCTATCTATCTATCTATCTACCTATTTACTTTATATTCCAGCTGCAGTTTCCCCTCCCTCCTCTCTTCTCAGTCACTTCCCCCAACCCCACCCCTCTGTTTCTACCACCAATCCAGTCTTCCTTTGTTTCTGTTTAGGTAGGTAAGGACAGGTCTCTCATAAGGATCAACAAAGTTGCAGTAAGAATAAGCATCTCCCCATGTATTAAGGCTGGACAAGGCAACTCAGTATGAAGAGTAGTGTCCCAAAAGCCAATGAAAGAGTCAGAGAAAGCCCCCCACTGCTAGGAGTCCCACAAGAGGACCAAGCTACACAACTGTAACATATATGAAGAGGTCCTAGGTCAGTCCCATGCAGGCTCCATGGTTGTTGATTCAGTCTATATGAGCCCCCATGAGCCCAAGTTAGTTAATTCCGTGTGTTTTCTTTTTAGATGACCTCCAAATGTCCCCCCATTTCCAGCGGTCTCTTCAGTACTCTCTCCCTATGCTCCCTCAACATAATGCTCATGTTCCTATCCAGAACTGGCATCAGACTACTCATGAAATCTATTCTACTTTCCCTTCCCACAGAGATCCAGGTGTCCCCCAAGAGCCCTCCTTGTTACCTAGTCTCTCTGAGCCTGTGGATTATAGCATAGTTATCCTTCATTTTATAGTTAATATCCACTTATAAGTGAGTACATACCATGCTTATCTTTTTCCATCTGAGTTACCTCACTCAGAATGATTTTTTTTTTCTGGTTCCATCCATTTGCCTTCAAGTTTCATGGTGTCTTTGTTTTTAACAGTTGAGTAATACTCCATTGTGTAAAAGCGCCACATTTTCTTAATCCATTCATCAGTTGAGGGACATTTAGGGTGTTTCCAGGTTCTGGATATTATGAATAAAGCTTCTATGAACATAGTTGAGCAAGTGTCCTTATTACATGAATGAGCGTCCTTTGCGTATATGCCCAAGAGTGGTATAGCTGGGTCTTGTAGTAGATTTAGTACTAATTTTCTGAGAAAATGCCACACTGATTCCCAAAGTGGCTATACAAGTTTTCACTCTCAGTAACAGTGGAGGAGTATTCCCTTTGCTCCACATCTTCTCTACCATGAGCTGTCACTTGTGTTTTTGATCTTAGCCATTCTGACAGATGTAACAGGGAATCTCAAAGTTGTTTTGATTTGTATTTCCCTGATGGCTAAGGATGCTGAACATCTTAAGTGTTTCTCAGCCATTTGAAATTCTTCTGTTGAGAATTATCTGTTAATATCTGTACCCCATTTTTAATTGGATTATCTTTTTTCTGATATGTAGTTTCTTAAGTTCTTTACATATTTTGAAAATTAGCCCTCTGATAGATGTGTGGTTGGTAAAGATCTTTCCCCATTCTATAGGCTGCCATTTTGTCATATTGACAGTGTCCCTTGCCTTACAGAAGCTTTTCAATTTAATGAGGTCTCATTTATTAATTGTCAGTCTTAATGTCTATGCTATTAGTTTTCAGTTCAGGAACTTGTCTCCTGTGCAAATGCATTCAAGGCTATCCCTTCTTTCACTTCTATCAAGTTCAATGTATCTGGATTTATGTTGAGGTTTTTGATCCACTTGGACTTGATTTTTGTGCAGGATGATAGACAGTCTGTTTGCATTCTTCTTCATGCTAAAATCCAGTTAGACCAGCATCATTTGTTAAAAAATTTTTTGTTTTTTCCATTTTATAATTTTGGCTTCTTTGTCAAAGATCACTTATCCATGGGCATGTGAATTTATATCTGGGTCTTCAGTTAGATTATATTGATTCACCTTTCTGTTTTTATGACAATAGCTATGATAAAAACTCTTAAAGATTAGCTGGGTGGGAGTAGCATATTCCTTTAATCCTAGCACTTGGGAGGCAGAGATGGAAGGAACTCTGAGTTCAAGGTCAGCCTAGTCTACAAAGACATTTCCAGGACAGCTGAGTCTATACAGAAATACCAGTCATGGAAATAAATAAACAAATGACTCATAAAAATGATTGAATGGGGCTGGTGAGATTACTTAATGGGTAAAGTGCTTACTGCTAAGCCTGGTGACAGCCTGAGCTGAAACTTCCATACCCACGTAGTAGAAGGAGAGAATTGGTTGTTGAAATTTATTTTTTCACTTCCCACTACCTACAAATAAATAATAAATCTAATTTAAAAATAAAAAGGCTATAGAATGAATGAACCTCAAAAGTAAAAAGAAAAAGACATGTGAGACAGCCTGCAGATGATACCTTGATAAAGTGTATAAGTTTGTATACTTTCAATTCCAGTTGAACTATTTTAAGTTAGTAAACCGTGATCTCCTGAGAATGGCACTGGCACCACAGGCTTTAGAAGTTGTGAGGTGAGAGATCAGAGTGAGCAAAGACCAGGGCCAAATGTACCTAATCTGTCTTCACGGCAAAGACAATTTACTTTGTAGAGAATTAGGCTATAATAAGTACAAACCTGTAGAAATGTTTTCAACCATAGTTCATTAACCACCTTTTCACAGTTGTCACAACACGCCTGAGAAAACAACTTCAATGGAAGTTTGACTTCTGACTCAAGGCTGTAGGGGTTTCACTTCCACAGTCAACTGGCTATATGTTTTGTTTTGTTTTTAATTATTATTATTTTATAAAGTCTCATTTTGTAGCTCAGCAGTCTGAGCTTAACACTCACTTCATAGCCCAGGCTAGCACTGGAATTTTAGCTATCTACTTGCCTTAGACAATAACTGCTAAGATGACAGGCATCTGCCAATTGCCCTGCTCTGTCACTTTTAGCCTTTTAGTAGGGTAGAGACATCACAGCAGGAAGGCATAAGCAAACTTCTCACACCATGACAGTCAGGAGGAAGGACAGATGAAACAGTAAGAACAAGACATACCCATTTAGAACCTGTCACCAATGACTTACTCCACCCAACTAAAATCTACCTTCCAGTTTCTACTACTTCCCAAGATTAGGCAATCCAATTAGAAACCATTGGTGAATTAATCCACTGCTGAGATTGAGAAGTCACAAGTCCACTAACTAGATACCAAGCCTTCCACACCTGAGCCTTTGGAAAAAAACCTGTATAAACCACAACATAAGAAGAAATGTCTCGCACACCCACAGTAGCATAGCAAAGTTATTGCTTACATAGATGCCTGAGTATATCATTAGGGTCAAGATAAATGTTATTCTGCATGTAGATTGACATATGCATAAGAAGTAACAGGTTGATATTAGAATTCAAATCAAAGTCAATGATCATCTCTTAAGTGCTTTTACATGGAAGAAAACTTCAGAAAAAATATATTATTCAGGGAAAAGTGTTTTTAAGCAAAATCCCAATATTCAAAGCATGATAGACTTGCATCTAAAACAAGAAAAAAATAACATTCATTTGAATTTACAAAGAATAAGAATCACTGGATATTAATAAATATGTGAGTGATAAATAAAGAGAGATAAATAAAGAGTGATGGAACTAAAACATCTTAGGTCTGAACAGTCAGACTACATCCTTCTAACAGCACCAGGAATTTGCTTACAGCATACTACTACTATATAGAAGATAGATATCACATAAATGTGATTCAGTACCAACCCTTTCAATGTTGTCTTTGAAAGGCCATGATGTTTGTATAATAACATGCAAAAGTTTCTCTTGTTCACTATTGGAAAGTGGCAGAGTATGTTCAGTCTAACTCAAAGGTCACACTATTTATTTAGGGTACGACTGGTAAATAGAAAATCTAAACCAACATATTTACAAAACCCACATGGGTGCTGAACGTGACAAATCAAGAACTAAATGGTAGGTTTGGAAAATGAGTGGTATTACACCAAGGAAGTGGGCCGGGTGTACAACTTACAAGGAAATAACACTGGGCAGCAATTAAGGGGAAGGAATTTGTCTGATACATTTAGGATCAGCTGGATGAAGACTAGCAGATGGAGGAGGGAGAAGCAAATATGTATAGAAGACATCTGGAGGCAAGCTCAGGAAACTGAAACTCTGGGGTCAAAGCTAAAACCTGCTCAGATCTTGACCTGACCTAAAGGTATTGCTCCAAAGCTTGCCATAGTGATCATGAGAATATGATTTAAGAAAGATTTTATATTGTTTAAAGATTAACTTTGGTATGTTATCTTTTAAATAACAATGCCTTAAACTTACTGCAATACCATACAGAATGATAAGGTCATGTTTTAACATCCTGTTCTGCTCACTAATCTTTAATTTTCATTTTCACACCATTGCCATATTTTAATTTATTTTTCTAAAAAAGAAATCTGTTGTTATAACTATATAAATAGATATAAATAGTACAGGTTTATTGTAAATACAAATCACAGGAAAAATATTTTAACAGAAAAGGAAAAATCACAGCATAGGTAACAACTCACTAATCATAGTATAAATGTTTAAAGTTATTTATGTTCATACTTTCAAACAGCTTAATTTCTAATTGCCATTCATTTAAATTATTTTGGCTATTGTTTGCTTATGCTATATTTGTCTTGTGAAACACACTGAATACTTCAATTCTTGGTTAAAAAAAAGAGGCTTTCTTCTCATTAGAGAAATTGTTTAGACTGTTTTTTGAGAATCCTTGACTCAGGAAATACATAGAAATTAAGGGAGGTGGGAGAGGAAGTACATATGTATTGTTCTGGTATGTAAATGATTACAATGATCCATGATAATTAGAACTTCAATTATAGGGTCAATTTACCACTTAATCACAATTAATGAATGAGTTGTGGAAGACACATCATGGCAAGTGAATAATTTATTTCCACACAAAATGCCTACCGTGTTTTCCATGCTTCATGTTAATGAAAAATCCCATGTTAAAAATGTTCTAGGATGGGAGAGATGGCTCAGTGATAAAGAATTCTTGCTATGCAAGGATTAGAACTGAGATCCCAGCACCTGGGCATTGGCACCTACACTCCTGTAACCCCAGGACTCAGAGAGGCAGAGACTGGAGAATGGCTAAAATGTTCTATCCAAACCCCAGGATCTTCAGGAGTGGTGACAGATGTCTCAAGAGAAGAGGGTGGAAAGTGAAAGGGAGGCACACCTGATGCCCTCTTCTGTCCTGTAGTATACAAAGGCATAAGAATTTACGCACACACACACACACATACACACACACACCACACCCCTGTGAATATGCCCTAAATGCGTACATACAAATATGCATACACACAAAGACCAAAGAAGTTCAACATGCTCTACTAGGATGTTATGAAGACAGGCACTACTTCAGTCTTGGTGAAAACCAGTTAGTTAGCATTGTGAGTATCATAACCATCATAACATTTCAATCTGGCATGTGTTAGGCATGAGGTAAATATTTATTAAAAGATGCCTGGATGGATTCCTACCCACTTAATAAGAGGGAATTCATGCCTGGTATTGTAAACCTAGCTTACTACTCATGGCCACTGAGGCCTTGGAATCTAGAAGAGCAACAAATACTATCATTTCTGTAAAACAGTACAATTTCTAACTGCATGGTTCTAAGAACGTATTCTTATGCACACAACCAATCATACCTCTCACCTCTCATCAAAGAAGTTTCTCTTTGCAGCAGATAACATTATACAAAGCCACAATAAGTCAAATTTAAGAGAATAGAATGTGGGGTGCCCAACCCCAGTAGATATATTGACGATATAACGCCTACATCATAGGCTCAGAGACCACCACAGAGAATGGTCAGCATGATTATTAAGAGCCAGAAGGCCAGAACAGGATATTGATGTCAGATAATGTCTTCTATATATGACAGGGAAGCTTAGCCAAGGAAATCTCAGTAATATATTTGTCTTAAATAAGACCCAAAAGATGACAATACCAATTGTCGTACCAACATAGATGGGGAATTCGCACAGTGTTTGACCCCTAGAAGAAGAGATACAGGAAATTAATGTGTAAGATGAATTGCTAAATGGTCTTATTAATAAAAAGCCAGAGCCAGATATTGGGGTAAAAAGCTGAGAGATCAGAAAAGCAGAAATAAGGCAGCCACATTCTTACCACGTGAAGATCCTCTGCCAAAGGGAACTACTTCCTATATAGCTATGCCTATATGCCTTTCTGTTCTGCCACCTCATTTCCTCTCCCCACCCAGTTACATCACTTCCTCTTCCTGCCCAGATTTATCACTTCCTGTCTGTCTGTACAGACCTCTAGACCTTTATGGTTAGTGCTGGGATTAAAGATATGTATCACCACTCCTGGCTCTGTTCCCAGTGTGGCCTTGAACTCACGGAGATCCAGATGGATTCATGCCTTCTGAGTGATTGTATTAATGGCATGTGCTACCATTGCCTGACCTCTATGTTTAGTATAGTCACTGGCTTTTTCCTCTGATCCTCAGATAAACTTTATTGGGGTACACAGATAAAATATCACCACATTAATGATTGCTGAGAAAAGGAGAATTGGTCTTCTCCAGGGATAAGACTCCTGTTAAATTAATCAATGCCATGAGGTCAGACATAAACAAATAGGAGTAACTCTAAATGATCTCATCAGGTTGTAAAATATTAAAATATGTGTGTGCACCTTTGTGCATGTGTAAATGTGCATGTGTGCACACACGTGCATGTGTTCATTCATGCAGGTGTGTGTGTGTGTGTGTGTGTGTGTGTGTGTGTGTAAAACAATTGTAAGTAAATGAGAGGCTATGAATTGAAGGAGTGGTGGAAAGCACACTGGATGTATTAGAAGGAGGAGAGAGAAGAAGAAATGATGTAAAGTACTCATCTATGACATTCTCAAAAAAATTATAAAAGAAAGTAATTTTGATTTGTGGGTCTATCTCCAGTTCCAATATTTAATTTTTTTGTGTATGAATCCAGCTATCTTGAGCTTGCCTGAATAAGAAATGTAATCTTGGCCAATAATAAACAAAAGCTGACTAAAAATAAATCAGAATGCATTGTCCTTTTCTTTATATATGCCAAATATAGCTACTCAAAGCACTCCATATTCCAAATGCTGTCTGATACATAGAAATTCATAGTACTTAAATGTTGCACTTACCTCATAGAATTCATTGCATCTAATTGGACAGTCTTTCTGAAACATACAAGCATGAAAGTAAAATACTAAATTTATTTGAAAACGGTTTTGAAAATCACTGAAATTTGTCTTACGCTTTTGATAGGCTCACTCCTTAATATGTCTGAAATTCAAATATTCTTCCCATCACTTGATTTTTTCCCCTAAAGTATTAAGTATATCCAAAATGTTTGTGAAAATTATAGAATTCTTTTCAGGAAAGATAGGTTTCTTAAAATATCTGTGTTATATATAGACCTAATAATTTATTTTACTAACTGTCAGTAAAATACTTTGGCAGTAAACACTTAGGAAAAATGGTTTTAACATCAATTCATGTAAATGAATATGACAATATTTGATAATGTAATTATAATGATCTTATAAAGTATTTATTTTTCATAAGTTTATAACAAATTGATTTATTTTTTGATTTTCTAATATTGATTAAGTAATAATAAAATTTTATCCCTTGATTTTCCCAGAATAGTATGATTAAGTATTTTATGTAATGTAATGCCTGATTAAAATATTACAAATATTGCATATTATTTTAATTATTTAGAAGTCTTTATCTCTGCTCATTGGAAAGTATGAGAACCTACATAATATCAAAACTTTGCTTTTGTGTTTGTTTTAAAATATTTCTGTATAAGTATTACAAAAATAATTGATTTGTTAAATAAGAATTTTGAAGTTACTTTTCACATTAGCCAAGAAATGTAATTTTTCACATTATTACATCATGTGCAAACCATTTCTTTAAATATAATATATCAACTTTTATGATTTCAAGGATACTTGTGTGTTTTGTTTTGTTTTCTTCTAAAATTAGCAGGAGGAACTTGTAGAGGAAGTTCTACATGAGTCCAACTCCATATCCCTGTTTCTCGCTCTCGCGCTCGCTCTCTCACTCTTTCAAATGACAGTAATGGTTCTTTCCTTTCCAATTCAGAGTACATGGGTTGTGAATTAGGAAGAATGGTGTTTCATCTTAAATAGATATCGAAATATGGTAATGGTAACTATCACAGTCTGAACAACTTTCTTCAGGACCTAGCTGGTACTTCTCACAGGATCACTTATGTTTAGGGAATTGTATATATCAAGTTGTTTCCATTATGATTTGAAGGCCCTGCTGAGAAAGTTGTTTCCTAGGTAGGGGTAAAAAGCCCTTTATACAGAGATGTAACAAAGCTGCCAGGCTAGTCTTTGATATTAATGACCTGACCTCTTTCTAGAATAAAGGACCCTCACACATTCAGATATTTGCCAACTTAAGACAGTTTGTCTAGGTAACCAAGGACCTATATCCAGACCTCTAAGAAGAAGGACCTATATGCAGACCTCTAAGAAGAAGGACCTATATGCAGACCTCTAAGAAGAAGGACCTATATCCAGACCTCTAAGAAGAAGAGAGGACAAAATATCAGTAGAAATGCCTTGACAGATCAAGTCAGTTTCAATTTGATAGGAAAAATAAACTAGTTAGTAAGCAAACAAGCAAGAGACCCAATCATCATTCCCTCCAGGTGTCCTGCAAAATGGACATAGTATTAAACTCACTCCTAATGACCTATCATTATACCCATAATTCAATGCACACTTAACACCTGATGTGGGAAGCTTCTATTTGCACCAGAGACCCACAATCAGTTAAGATGTAGAGAATAAGAGACTGAAGAAGTCTCCTACCTAAAGGGGACATATATCCCTCAACCACCTCGAGACTTAGGCATCAGTGTGGAGCCAGAGGCAGTGAGTGACTAGAGGAAATACTGTGTTCTGGAGTCAGTAAGAACTCACAGCTGTTGTGGCACTATGCACAAGCCTATACAATACCAAGCCAGACAAAACCCTCTCATGGAAACGGGAGAAGGTGTGAAATTCCAAGCCCACCCTTGAAGCTATTGGCAGTTACTAGTTGCTGGGAAAGGTACAGTTTTCCCTGAGAGATCACACCCTGAGAAACAGACCATACTCCAGGGAAATACCACAGGTCCAAGAACATCTTAAAAGTTGTATTGATGGCATTTGTTGTTTGTTTGTTATATTTTGGTTGTTGCTTTGCTGTTGTTTGTATTGGGGTTTGTTTGTGATTTTGTTATTGTTGTTAAAAGACCATTGTTGGGTGAGTAGGAAAGAAGAGGTAGATCTAGGAAGAGTTGAGAGAAGAGAAGTAAACGTGATCAAAACACTTTGCATAAAACTCTTTGAGAGCTATTTAAAAAGAGGAAAATATCTTTTTTAATATTTATTAAACAACTTAATTGACTTATTTAGGAGCAGGACAGGTGGCTTAAAATGGTCACTTAAAATCTGCCCCTACAAACACTGATAAATGTCTTAACTGAGGAACTTTGAAAGAAATTTTTCCATGAGATAGAACTATAGGCTTACACATACCTTAATTTAAGTAATACTATGTTGGTGATTACATTTTTGTGGTGTTCTAACTAAGGAAACAAAGGCAATCCAGGAATGGAAGACATTTGCAAGTAAATTTTTCAACTTCCACCAAAATGTTAGCTCAGTACAGTTAGCCTTTTTGTTATTTAAATGTACAAATTTTCAGTTGGATATTAAAATAATGTGTTTAATTTTTAACAAGAAGCTTGAGTTAAACTTATTTGGATATAAAATGATTTTTATTACAATAAGATAACACTAGAAGTTCTGTCTAAAAATAAAATGTATCTATAAAATACATTCATCAGTTATTTGTCCCCTCTCTTTCATCATCTAATTGCCTGATTTTTCCATAAATATGCTAAAAAGGAATAGAATGGATTAGTTGAGCTCAATTTAGTTCTCTGGACAAGATCTGAGCAATTAAGGAGATCAATCCTATTTATAATAGTTCTGATTCCAGCATTTCCCAGGTTAGAATGCCTTTCTCTTTTTTTTTTTTTAAACTCAGAATATGAAAGTCCTACATATCACATTGCTAATTAGGAAACTTTCTTTTTCATTACCCTAGCTGTTAATTTATCTCTCATTGTCCTATCACTGAACAAAGCAGTGTACTTAAAAAGCAGCTTTAAAGTTAAAGAAATTAAGGATATGCCCTGTGTTAACTGTAATGTGCTGAACCATCTTGGCAGGCATTATTCTGTGATAGACATAAGCTAACTCAAAGCACATCTGTGATGAACTGTTTTCAACTTCTGCACATCAAGTAAAATGGCTATTGGTTCCATATGTTGTTTATTCTGAGATATGAAGGATATTTTATATTAAACATCTGCCGGCATATTACTTCCATAACAGCATTCATTTGAGAAAAAAAAATGTCACAGACTTCACCAAGAGCTTTTTATGACCTTTAAATATATTTGGTAATAACACTTGCTTTAGATTGACAATGAGCCAAGCTCTCAGCTTTGATATAATTTTCAGAAGGCTTTTGCTGTCAGAATTCATGATATAATTCATATCTCTGCCAAGATTGATGGTGGACGGTAGCCAATAAGACCAATAAGAAACCTGAGCTTTACTTTTCCCTTTTATAATTTTAAATTATTTTATTTGGAGGAAAAAAATAAAACCTTCCAATTTCCCCTTGAAGTGGAGGTAATTTTCAGCTTCTCTCTCTCTCTCTCTCTCTCTCTCTCTCTCTCTCTCTCTCTCTCTCTCTCACACACACACACACACACACACACACACACACACACACACAAGACTTTTTACTCCAGCCTCAATATATTCTTCAAACAAACCCTGAGTAGTGTTTGTACACTTTTCAAAATGAAACTTCCATCATTTTTCCTTAAATGCACCTGGCACTGTCTAGCTCTTCACTTGTTCTTCACATAGCTACTTGTATAGTTTGGTTACCTCTGACACGAAAGGAGAACACTACACACCTGCTCATAGAACACAGACATCATTTTCCTGAAACTTTTCTGTTAAACACCTGCACACAATGGTGGCAGCTAAGGATGCTTGCGTTGATGTATTCCAGCAACACAGGCATGTTGACTCCTCTTTTGGAAGTCAGTTCTCTTTACTTTTAAAATATTTTAACTATTACTGTTACACTATCAAGCCTCTGCTTGGCATCATTCAATAAACTTATTCTTTGGTTCCCGAGCTATTCTTACCTTTTCTTTCTTTCATATTCTAGCCTTTATGTTTACTGGTTAATTAGTCATCATAATCTAAAAATGTTGTCTCACATTAAGAGATTCAAAGTAATCTTTTAAACTTATTTTAATTGATCTCAAAATTATATGACAGATGATTGATCAAGTTGTTTTCATTTGGAAAGCTATACTTTCAGAACTGGGAAGATGGATCAGCAAAGAAATTTGCTTGCTCTGTAAATATGAGGACATGGGTTTGAATTCCCTGAAACTATGTAAAAAGACAAGCATGGTCACATGTCCCTAAGCTCAAGCATTAGAGAACAGAGACAGGAGGTTCCTGGAGCTTGCTGGCTAGCCAACTGATGTAAAAGGTGAGCTTTCTGTTCACTGAGAGGCTTTTTGTCATGGCTATGAGGAAGAAAGTTGTAGAATACACCCTATATCCTACTCTGACCCCTCTGCATGTGTGGACAGGAGTGAGCACACTTCTTCATATGTGCACATGCCATATACATATAACACACACACACACACACACACACACACACACACACACACACACACACACACACAGTTCTCAAAGCTAACCAGTGCATTTTAAAGTTAAGTTTATTTTTATTCACTTATGTGTCTGTGTGACTATATGCTACCTGTGTGTAGGTACATATGAAGGCCAGAAGAGGCCATTGGATCCTCTAAAGTCAAAATCACAGATGGTTGTGAACCACATGATGTAGGTATTGGGAACTAAACTCAGGTCTTCTGGAAGAGCAGCAGCAAGTGGTCTTAACTATTTGATATTCTCCCCAGCTCCTAATTAATCTATTACTGTCAAACTAAAATGACCAATAGAGCCAGACAGTTTTGAGGTCAAGCTTTCACCAATTAAGACTAGAGTAGCAGATATATGGGTATACGAATAATATTTATGAAGTCTTCAGTGTTTTCTGGAAAGACTTGGTGACATTGTCAGGTCTAGCAATCTTCTCTAATTCTTTGATGACACTAAAGAAACGGTCTATCTCATATCATAGAGAGCAAATTAACCCAGAAGAAGACAGTCAGAAAGGAACTGAGCAGAAATTGGCTTGTCTGGAGCCATCTGCTGATGACAGTGTCATCACATTTCAAGAACTTGGGGTCATCTTCCAAAATCTTTCCAGAACAACTTTTTTTTTTCAGCCCAACAGTCTTGCAAGACACTGTTAGCTCTTTGACAGTCCAGTACAGGGCCATGGACATGGCATTGCCATATCATTATTTAGTCAAGTTTGTGTGTTTTCATTTATTTATTTTTAGATACAAATACTTTTTATAAAACAGTTGTCATACTGATAAGTACATTTTTCTCTTGACTTGTTTAAGCTGCTGTCTTAGGGTTTCTAAAGATTTATTCATTTATTTATTAATTTCCTTGGGGTGGAGTTTTCCTTCTAGTGCCTCCTGTAGGGCTGGATTTGTAGATACTATTTAAATTTGACTTTATCATGGAATGTCTCCTTTTCCCTATCTATTGTAATTGAAAATTTTTATGAGTATATTAGTATAGGCTGGCATCTCTACTCCCTTAGGTACTGTAAGAGATTTGTCTAGGCTCTTCTTGCTTTTAGATTTTAGATTCTCCACTGAGAAGTCTGGTATAATTTCTATAGGTCTTTATATGTTACTTGGTCCTTTTCTCTTGCAGCTGTTAATATTCTTCCTATATTCTGTTTGTTTAGTGTTTTGGTTATTATGTGGCAAGTGCAATCTATTTGGTGTTCTATAAGCTTCTTGTACTTTTAGAGGCATGTCCTTCTTTAGGTTAAGAAAATTTTCTTTTATGATTTTGTCAAAAATATTTTCTGGGCCTTGAACTGGTAAACTTCTCTTTCTTCTATTCCTATTATTCTTAGATTTGGTTTTTCATAGTGTCCAAGATTTCCTGGATGTTTTATATCAGGAATGTTTTAGATTTACAATTTTTGAACATTGTATTGATTTCTTCTATCATGTGAGATTCTCTCTTCCATGTCTGTATTCTGTTGGTGATGCTTGGATCTGTAGTTTCTGTTAGGTTACCTAGATTTTCCACTTACTGAATTATCTCAGTTTGTGTTTTCTTTATTGCTTCTATTCTTATTTTCAAGTCTTGAACAGTTTTATTCATTTCCTTCAGCTTTTCATTTGTTTTTTTCTTGGTTTCTTTACATTCTTTAAGGGATGTATTGATTTCTTCCATTTTTTTGTCTTTTCTTCAATTTCTTTAAGAGATTTATTGATGTCCTCTTTTTAAGGACCTCTATCATCATCATAAAGTTGGTTTTAAGGTCATTTTCTTTTGCTTTGCTGTGTTGGAATGGTTGGACTCCAGTGGTGGCATATTGCCCTGACTGCTGTTGACTGTATCCTTACACTGACATTTAGTCATCTGGATTTTAGATGATTATAGGTCTAGGGATTGTGAGTTCTGTGTTTGTCTTTGTTGGATCAGTGTTGTTCCCCTGGTATCTGTTTTCTCTCTGGTCTTCTAGTTAGAGTAGCCTATAGTTGAGTAGAGGGTCTCTGTCCAAATTGGGGGCTAGAATTCTAATGGCTTGTATGGCCCCTGTTCTATCAGGTGGTTTCCACCCAAGTTTGGAGCTGGCAATGTATGTGGTCTCTGATCTGAACCTCTGGGGTTCAGAATACTGACCTGCCTTATGGTGAGTTAGGAGGCTTCTGACTGGTTTTCAGGGAGCTGGTCTGGACTCTGGAGTTCAGGGTGCTGGTCAGGCCTTCAATGGAATAGGAGGGTTCTACCAGTCATGTGGGCTAGGATATATTAGAGGAAAAGAAATATGGTTAGAGTTATACTGGACAGGCATAGGTGGGACAGGTTGGTTGGTTGGCTTACCTTATTTTCAGGGTGTTGGCCTGGCCTCTAATGGGGTAGAAGGCTTCTGCCAGAGTTGTGGGCTGGGATATGATAACAAAGATAGGAGGCATGGTTGGGTTAAAGCTGGGCAGGTGCAGGCAAGCTGGAAGGGCAGTCTTACTTGGGGTTTAGGATGCTGGCCAGACCTCTCTGGTAGTATAGGAGGCTTCCACCAGAGGTCTTGCTAGCACATTCTTCTAGAAAGCTATATTTTTCAGTTTTATTAAATTTAATTCACTAGGTAAAAACACAAAAATTATATATTTTAGTGTGATGTCTTATGTTGCTCTGGTATATGTATATTCTGGATCAAATCATATTTATCAGACTTGGATCCTTCAATATTTAATATTTGTTTTTTTTCTGAAAATAATTCAAATCTTTTTTGCTATCATTTGAGGATTCAATATAAATTATTAGTCATGGTAACACTAATATGCAATATAATACTGAACATCTTGTCATGAATAAAATAAACTTGTTGCTTTCTCCAAATACTATCAAATGTAATTCAATGCTGTTTTGGCTAGTTTTGTGTCAACTCTACACAACCTGGTGTCATTTTAGAAGAGGGAATCTCAATTGCAAAGATTCCCTGTGATTTCTCACCTGTGAAAAAGCCTCTGGCACATATTTTTAATTAATAATTGATGGAGAAGGGACCAGATGTTTATGGGTGGTGCCACCCCTAGGCTCATGGTCCTGAGGTGTGTGGGTGAAAGCTGGCTGAACAAGGCTTGGGGTGCAAGCTAGTAAGTAACACTCTTCTACAACCTCTGCTCCACTTCCTGACCCAAAGGGTTTGTTTCAGTTTCCTGCCCTGAAGTCTTGCCAGCATTTCCATTCCTGAAAGAGTGTGATGAGATCATGCAGGCTGAAAAAAATTTTCCTCCTCTAAGTTGCTTTTTCTCATAGTATTTTATTATTTAAAAAAAAATAGAAACCCTGACTAAGATAAATGCCTTAAAATCCATTGAAGGAATGCATAATTCACTTGGACTCTTTCATATGCAAGATAAAAAATGTAGGGATTAAAGTTGGTAAGTAGCCTAAAAAACTCAAATATGAAGAGTGGGAACAGAAAATATATTTTATTCCATCCTAAAAATAAGTCAGACTGTTCAACAAAACTCCCAAAAGAAAGCATGAGGGATCAAACCTGGAAGCTCAGTGCCTGAAGCTCTGTCTACAGGGTTGAGGCCATCTGGGATTTCCCTGGTCCACTTTAACATGACTATTGTTGATGTCCAGCTCATGCTTAGGCAGTTCTGTTTCTGAAACTGCATGGGTTTAGCATCTGACATTCCTAGGAGACTGAATCTCACAGCAGACTCTGCTCCTCTGGCTCTTCCAAATGGCCTCCCCTTATGCAATGATCCCTGAACATTAGGTACAGGACATGTACTGCAGATTTATTCATTAGGACTGGGCTCTACAACTCTGCATTTTGATTGGTTGTAGTTTTTTGTAATGGTCTCTGTCTGTGGCAAAGAAAAGTTTCCTTGATGAGAAGTAAGGACTTCATTTAACTGTGTACATAGAGTAAGTGAAAGTCTCCCTAAAAAAGGACACATCAATGGTTATCCAATATCAAACAGCCAGCTCTAAAAACATATAGCCCAGTAACATTATACAGACGAGCAGGTTGTAGTTACATATTTGAGAGTATATACATATGTGTGTGTGTGCATGTAGGTGTGCATGTGCATGTGTGTGCGTGCGTGCATGTGTGTGTATGTGTGTGTCTGTGTGTGTGTGTAATTATATCTGTTGCAATTAATGAAAAAAAAAGATCATGGATTTTAAAGCACACAAGAAAGGGTATATGGGAGGGTTTGGAGGGAGGAAAGGGAAGGGGAAAATTACATAATTTTTCTATACCCTCAAAAGAAATGGAACACAGACAAACTGATAAAAAAAATTAACATCGAATAAAAGAGAGCAGAAGTGGAGAAATAATGCGCACTTTGTAATGCCATGTGGAGTCCACTTAAGAAAATTTCAACTAGTGCCTCACAGAAAGAACGTATGAGTAAAACATAAGCATAAGGGTAGGACTAAAAGAGAATAATGTTTAGAAGTATGTATTTATTATATTAAATTGACCCACTTGCTCAAAATCTTAAAAAAAAACTTGTGAAACTGAAATACAATTCTTCAGTTACACACACACACACACACACACACACACACACACACACACTAATTTTCTAGATCACAAAATTAATATAATGTTTTCTAAATTTAAAATAGTGAACTATTACTATTTATAAATGTATGTTGTGATATTATGTAATAGAGAAAAAACAGAGTGAAGTGCACACATGACTTATGCAACTTTGGTACATAACTGAGGAGACATGAAAATCAGAAAGACTGAAACAGTCTATTCACTAGAAGATGATGGCCTATTATTTAAATGCCCTCACATTTCTCCCTCTCTCTCTCTCTATTATGTTCCTGACATCCATAGGTTCATATGTTTGGATAAACAGCAGTTTGTGGCTCTCTGTTGGAAGCTATGGAATGTATAGGAGGCAGACACACCTAGATAGTCATTACTCCGACTTTGAATTTTGGCAACCAGTTTCCACTTACTGCCCACTCTCCCTTACCAGATGCGCTATGAGCAGCTATCTCAGGCTCCTTCTACTAAGACTTCCCGATATGATAGACTCTGCCCTCCAACTGCAAGAAAATACAATGCCTACCTTAAGGTGTTTCCTGTGAATATTTTCACCCAGCAACTCTTTGCAGCAGAATTCTTGGACAATATGTTCCTGAGGATGTTTGTTTGTCTTGAGGACTCCCCAGCATAATAACCAAAACTGTCTTAAAATCAAGCAAGTTTCCTACCAAAACTTTCTTCTTTCCTTCTTACTTGCTCTGTGTCTGTGAGATTAGTCCTGCATCCCTCTGACAGGTCTCCCAGCACCTTTGATTTCTGTGCAAAATTTTCTTCACAAGGGTCTTACCTTCTTGCAAATCTAGCATAATCTTTTCCTCTGCTTATGAGAGGACTGAAATTAACACCATTGGCAAACACCAAGTAATAGAATCTGAAGTACTTGAAGAGTTAGGAAAAAATTAAATTAATACAACTGTCACTCATAGAGTATAATGAATAATAAATGCTTAATAAATCTGGATCATAGAAAGAATGATCTGGTTTTTACAGACATAGAAGAATACCACCTACTGGAAAGGTCACCTATATCAGCGTTTGGCAAATTTTTTAATTGACTAATTAGCAAATATTTCGGCCTCCTTCAGTGAAGAGACAAAATCATGTAAGTTGTACAGATAAGTTAGAAGCCATTTAAAAGGTAACCTTTAAAAAACAAAATACACTTTTTCTTCATTTTCTCCCCCCAGTAAACAACCAGAATAAATAATAGATCATCGTTCATTATTTCCCTGAAATACAGTTTATTGACTCCTGTTCTATGTCATTACGAAGGCCAGACAAAACTTTATGAAAATAGTGCTCAAAATTTTCCTTACATGCTCTTATTAGAAAATGAAGAAACTATTTCCCTTTGTACTTTCTTAAGATAGCACCTGATTTTTCATCTTATCATTAAAATTTGCAAAGACTGTAAAGATAGTCATAACTCTACTGCATGTATATTCTAAGTGTAGTTCTGATTTTTATTTTTATTTTTAAAGCAGGTCCTAACTGTTTAGCCCTAGTTGTGCTGAAACTCACCATTAGACTGAAGACCTTGAAACTCACAGATACCTGTTTGCCCATGCCTTCCACATAGTAGAATTAGGAGGCATGTGCAATCACACTTGGCCCAATTATACTTTTATTAATTTAATGAAACCCACTTATGGGAAGTGTATGACTAATACTGAAAATGACAGACAGCTTTCTCAAATTCAGATACTTTGTTCACATAACAAGTGATGAGTTTTTCATTACATTACTGTGTTCATAATCCTCCATGAAATTCATCTCAGTTATGCTTTTTGTATGTTTGTATTGTGTTAATTCTATACTGATAAACCTACAGGCATATATATAGGTATTAGTTGTACCCACATGCCAGTAATGGGCTTATCGGTGACGGGAAGACAAGTAGAAAGATCATTTGTTGTTTCTTCAGTATTTTCATAGCGTGGGAACATGTATTAAGGAAAAGAGATGGAAATGGTAAGAGTTCCTACTTTTATCTATGAAACTGTAGCCTGACGTGTATCAAAACATTGTGAGCTTAGGAATGCACGCAGATTCCCTTCAAGTCAGATTAGTTTGGTAAGAGTATATATGGAATCTGAAAACCAAAAAGACAATAGCCTATATATTACTGTGTAAACATCCATTATCCAAAATATGGTTCATCATTTCCTTTTTACCTGTACATGAATATGAAGACCACTGGTGTAACTCCCCATCCTAATTACTATTCTATTGCTGTGAACAATACCAAGACCAAGGCCACATATAAAAGGAAGCATTTAATTGGGACTTGCTTACAGATTCAGAGAGTCAGTCCATGACCACCCTGGCAGGAATAATGGCATCAGACAGACAAGCATGCCACTGAGCAGTAGCTGAGACCTCACAGCTGACCCATAAATTGTAGGCAATACAAAGAAATTAATTATTTGTGAGTAATGTTGGCAATATTCAGTATGTTTTTCTTGAGTCCTATTAAGTTTGACATATTAACCCAGTCTTCCCAGAACCCATACATGCCTCACTGAAAACATCTCCTAATATAATAAGCTGGCTTTCAAAATACTGAAGATTTGGGTATAAAATGATGAAATAATAAACAAATATATCATATGATAAAGTATACCATGAAAATGTGCTACCTCATGAGTAAATAACTTCCAACTCTGAATTTAAATGCATCGTGTGATGGATATATTTCCAGCCTTCTAGATAAATGTACCTGTTATCAGTATAGGAAAGTAAAAAAAAAGGTGGGGGATCCTCAGTAAATATTAGAAACCTGAGTGAGATTGAGGCTTCCAGTGTCTTAATCCTGTTCATTTGAAAGTAAAGTGATTCTCAGAAAACACAAAAACTGATGCATATGTAGAAGTGTAGGATCTCTTTCAGGCAATCTAACCACTTGTCCTTAATAAGCATTACGTGCATGAAAGAGCTTATTCTGTGTGCATTTCAGAATGTATGTTTTTCCTATTTCACTTAAATGAATTCAGGTTAATGTCTGTTCTAATAAAAAGGACAGCTTCTAGATAAGTTCCTAGCAGAAAACAGTTATTTTTACCTTTCTGTGTTTTAAAACCCATGCCTGAATGGTTTACTGAGATATAAAGGTACATAAAGGCTTTATTGGTGTTTTATTAAGACACTGAATGGATAAAATAAGCAACTTCCCTGCTGCTTCACTATAAATAAAGGTGACTTCTTCAGTTTAAGTGATCTCTAGTCTTCTGTGGTCTTACTTCTTAGTCTTTGACTACAACAAAACAGTTTCAGGTCCAGTCTTGAGGGCTCAAGGGCCTTGTCCGTTTCAAAGAATAAGATCAGGAGATCTCATCACTCTTTTGCTTTAATGTTCTATACTCTTGGTTGAATTTGAGTCTCTGGAAATTGTGCAATTAGAAATATTTCCATTGACCAGGCAGCACTTTGGGAAAAGGTTATTTGGAGTAGGATTTCTCCACAGAAATCATACCTTAATTTGCATTTGATGCATTAAACAATGCTACTCCCAACACACACACACACACACACACACACACACACACACACACACACACACACCAACAAAAATTATCTAACGTATAAGAAATTGAAAGCAAGTTTCAATAGAAAAAGGACTGTAATCTAACCAATTATGTACTTTCAAAGAATATTAAAACCACACAAGCCTCAGCAACCCTGCTTTATTAGGGAATAGATGATTTGCTTGTGGAATCCCTGTTTCAGAGGCAAAGTGAAGCAAAGTATGTCTCATTGTGCTTGCAATTTTATAATGAGATTCAAACCAACATTAAAGAGTGGCATATTTGTTTTCTGAAGGGTATTCCCCAGGCGTGCCCAAAGCCAGCTTGGCTTCCTGACTGTGTCATTGTTTGCACATTTTGTAAATATCACTTGAGGCTTTTTGTATCCTATCACAAATTCCCAAATTTAAAACAACCTCCAAAATTATCATACAACAAATTCTGTTTTAATATCTTGAAAGATTCAGTTTCTAATTCTGTACAATGAATGTGTATCTCTCTTCAACAAAGGTCGCCTAAGCACCATCTTCACAAAGGGGAGACTTTTTTGTGGTGTGTTCCATCTCCATTTTGACTGTAGACTGCCTGCTGCCTACTTTGCATTCCATTCTCTAAAAAGCTTATTAATGGAGTCTAGAGGGAGGCTGTCAGAAATGGCAGACTGAATCAAGGGATTTTTCTTCAACGTCCAAATGACACACTGAAGCCAAAGAAATAAACACATGGCTAACCAATGCCCTTTTGTTGGAGGATGAAGGTGGGATCGCCAACTTGCAAACCAGAAACTGACATTTGGGTGGATTAAACCAACCTGCCATCACACTGCTTTTTCATAACCGCTACTGCTTCCTTGATCTCAAGTGCCTCAGTGAAAAGCCTTCTCAGTTCTGAGAGTCATGTTTGTGAAAACCCTCAGCCAAGCTTTCACTGGAAACATTTGTCCACCAAGAAGCAGTGTTCTGACACTAACTGAGAAGAAGTGTTGGCTTCTAGGTATTTAATTAAAATATTAAGGGAAAAAGCCTTCATGTCAACATTCACAAGCACTTTCCTACAGCTGAGGGTTGCTGCAATTGCATCTCCCTGGCATCCCTCCCCTGCCAGGCCTTCTCTGAGAACTGCAATAGCTGGAGGTTCACTTTGCTTCATGCTGTTAGTTGTGGCTTTGAGACTTTGCCCCATGCTGTCGCTTTCCTGATTCTCTCAATCTGGTTGTTAGCTTTAATTTCTAAAATCAAGATTGGATGGCAACAAGAGGCTTTAATGAAGAGTGAAAAAGTCATTTGTTAAACAGCATTAAGAATTCTTATTTGCACTGCTATATAATGTGGTCAAGCCAAGTACATTCTGCTTTTATGAATCATCCAATTTCCTTTACCACATAATTAATGTTAATAAGGAGAAGGCATTGTATAGTAACTAAATATATCGTAATAGATGTTGGCTCTGGGTTTAGGTTCCTGGAGTGGCAGCATTTCCAATGTGAGCTTCTAGAAAAACAGAATTATAAGGAATGGTGTGAAGAACAAATCACACATGACCATTTCATTGTTGGTGAAGTTCATTTAAAACAAAAATACTTAATTTTCTTTTAAAATTGCTTTTTCAATAGAAATAGTTTTTTGTTTTTTTTTTTTTTTTTAAAAAGTCTTCTATTAATGCCATTTAGTGAACCTTCTTGAACAAAAGCACTTCAAAAGGAATATTTTTAAGCTACACTGTGTCCTAGGCCATTGACTGTAATAAAGGGAGATTGCCCGTGCAATTCTCTTTAATGTATCAAGTGAATCAAGAAGAGCCTTATTCCTTCTTCATAAACCATATAGGTATAGATTTCAAAAAAACATCTGAAACCAATCAAAGTGGCTGCAACCAAGACAGCAAAATATGCAAATGTAGCTGTACTGTCTCTGCCAAATTCATTTGCATACAGAAAGAAAATCAACAATGCTGTGGACTTCATCATCTTCCAAAGAGTTCATTTCTTTGTGGGAACATGACTATATTTGACTTCAATTTTTTTAGTTCTAAAAAAGCCAAACTTATACATTGACATGAAACTGTTAATGTATCAATTCAACAAATATTTATCAAGAACTTATTAGCTCAGTAACATGGTACAAGAAATGTGACATATATATGCATATATATACATGTATATATAAAGCAGTGTTTGTCTTAGAGGAATTATTTTTCACAAAAAAGATTTTTTTTACTTAAACAAATATACAGGCTCTTATAATTGAGCATATTAGTTAATAATGTGCTATAATATTATAGCTGAGGTGATATTGCTATAATACAACACACCTGTGCATGTACCATTTACCTTTCTTGAAAAGCCCAACCTATAAGAATCAAGTCCACCTTGACCAGGTTCAAATGTGAAGAAAGTAGCTTTCTTTCTGATGCTGGAGTCCCTGCCTTAATAAATTTTTCTGAAAATTCTTTCCCCTGTAGTCTTAAGCGTTTTACTCTTTGAGGATCTGTTAACATTTGCAGGCACGTTTCAATCTCTTGTGTAACAGAGTGAACAGCAAACACAATCTAAGTGCTTATACATTTGTGCTACAATCAGCATCCCTGCCTGTTTGTCCAGAGTTCTTGTCTGTGCCACTAGGGTGTGTGTGTCTTGTTTACTGTGGCCATTTGCTGAGTGTTAAACTGCCAGTACCACCAATCTAAACTCTAATTCGCTAGCTCATTTTTCTCAGAAGGTGAGTGATTTTTTGTTTGTTTGTTTGTTTGCTTCTTCATCACACTCCCAACCATTGGGGGAAAAGACTTTACACTGTTTTCCCTAACATTAATTCACTCCAAGCTTTCTTCCTAAGGCAGAGCATGAGGAAGGAATGTGTGAAGCAAAGAAATTCCAATAAGTGTCCATAGCTCAACATCATTTTATCTGTTTTCCTGTAAAACAGATCTCATTGTGGCTTACCCATTTCAAATCCACCCTCTGTCTATTAGTGACCATTGTTGATACCTAACGAATTCCCCCCAAGTGCCTGCCTTGAGGAGATTTCTATCAAGGTCCAGAACAGATGCTATAAGCAGCTAAGGATACTAATCTGAGGGATATTCGATGAATCTAAGTACACTGAGTTCTTTAGTCTATTCACTTTATTCTTCTAAGTCAATTCTAGCTACACAGTTTCTTTTCTTTTCTCATACTTAGCTCCTCTCAGTCCCTCCTGCTCTCAGTCCCTTCTGCCATTCTGTCTAGTTCTTTCCTTCTCATCCTCATCTTTGTTCTTCTAAATTCATTCTCCCCAGTGCTCTCAGAGAACCAGTATATGTACACATGCAGTAATTATTTGGCAAAGCAACATGGGGCTTGAAGTTTTCAGGGTTGCAGAGAGAGGTGATAAAGATGCACACATAAAGCAATAATTGTCAGCTTCCAATTACAACCCTAAAGGGGAGTTCGCCTATAGGGTCAACCAAAGGCTCAGATCAATTAGGGAATTTGTATGCTCAAACTATAATCTAGAAATGGCTAGGTAGAATGTTAGGTGTAACTGAAAGTTTTCCTGGTCCTAGCTGGCCAGCAGTTAGGACAAATTTTTCCCACCCATGTCTCGAAGCTGCTTGGTCCCAAATAAATACACAGAGGCTTATATTAACTAAAACTGCTTGGCAATTAGCTCAGGCCTACCACTGACTAGCTCTTACACTCAAATTTAGCCCATTTTTGTTAATCTATATGTCAACATGTGTTCCATGGCTTTACCTCTGTGCCATTACATGCTCCTCCCGGGATGGCAGGCTGGCATCTCCTGACTCAGTCTTCCTCTTCCCACAGTTCTCCTTATCTGCTTATCCCACCTATACTTTCTATACTACTGGCCAATCAGCGTTTTATTAAACCAGTGTACAAAAGCATTATCCCATAGCAGTTAGGGGTCAATAAGTCACAAGAAAGTAAACTGTCTTTGACGTCACTTTTCCCACTTATCTAGGCTGCAGCTGCTTTCTGATAGGAAGGGGGCCATATGCTAGGTGGCTAAGCAACCTATGTCAGAGCATGTAGCATTTGGTTAGTAAAAACACTTTTGCTCAGAGTAATTGCTGAGGAGAAAATCTAGGAATAGCACCTGGCTGAGAAGAACTTAATTTACATAAGAAAGAAGCTTGGCATCTATCACCTGCCTGGCCTTGTAGGCAATCTCCTTGGGTCAGTGGGAAGTAGCTGCCTTAACTCAGTAACTAACAAATGGCTAAAACATCATCCCAAGAATGTGAGCAGTAAATCTCTTAAATTAGGGTCTTGTGTAAATAACCCAGAGTGAAGGTAAGGGGTTGAGGATTTAATTGTTAGTGGTTCTTTTCTCTTCTCTGTGAGATGAGCAAATGTTTATACATGTGCAGTTTTGTCCTTGGAAAAAAAGGTATCTTTGCGAAATACTTCTGTCTGGAGAACGGCCCTGGCCAGATACATGTTAATGAAAAATTAACACAGCTGGGGACAGTTATCCAGTTATCCCAAATGTATAGGGAAAGTTGTGCCCAAGATTGAGATGCAGTCGTGAGATTACATGTACACATAACATGGAATTGCATTGTAAATGGCGAGACTCATATCTGTTATTGCACAAGAAGTTTACAACAAGAGACAGCCAGTTCATTCAAAAGGCAGTGATTCCACAATGCCTTGCATGATGGTTTCCTCTAACAGAATCCTTAGTTCTGATAGGTTGACCTTCTGACCTCTAGTTGTCACTCCTGTATACTCTCATGGATATTTGCTACCAGCAGCTCTCAATAGATATCCATTTACAACTCCCATATATATGGATTCAATATGAGATTAATGAATTATAGTCATACTTTTGAAATTTTAGTGCAATTTAACAAATACTGACTGAGCAAATATTGTATCTACACCGTATTCAAAGCTAGAAATGTTACAATGAAGATACTATCCTTTCCTCTAAAGAATTTTTAGCTAATGAATTCTAACTTTGTGGCTACATCAAATATGAAATAAATTTACTTTGAATCCTTTTGATAACCAGAGTCACTTTTGTCTCCTCCTCCACTAGCAAATTGAGAACTTCACTTGCTAACCAACTTCACTTGATGTAAAAATGAAGTCTTATCATTTGCCAAAAAAATAGAAACAGAAGACATTTTGCCAATTGAGCTGCACCAGACAGAAAATAGCTATTGCGTGATCTTGCTTACATATGAAACTTGAAAAACATGACCAAATTTAAAAATGGTTTTTTTGACTTTTTTTAAAATTTGTTTATTATATTTGTGTTTTAAATTTACACATCAGCCATGGGTTCCCCTGTCCTCCCCCTCCCGCCCCCGCCCCCACCTTTTCCCCCTCCCCTCCCCTCCATTACCATATCTTCCAGGGCCAAGACTCCCCTGGGGATTCATTTCAACCTGGTGGATTCAGTACAGACAGGTCCAGTCCCCTCCTTCCAGGCTCAGCAATGTGTCCCTCTGTAAGCCCAAGTTTCCAAACAGCCAGCTCATGCACTAAGGATATGTCCAACTGCCTGGGTGCCTCCCAAACTGTTCAAGCTATTCAATTGTCTCAATTATCCAGAGGGCCTGATCCAGCTGGGGGCTCCACAGCCTTTGGTTCATAATTCATGTGCTTCCATTTGTTTGGCTATTTGTCCCTGTGCTTTTCCATTCTTGGTCTCAACAATTCACACTCTTACAGTCCCTCCTCTTTCTCAAAAATTGGGCTCCTGGAGCTCTACCTGTGGCCTGGCCGAAGATCTCTGCATCCACTTCCATCAGTTATTGGATGAGAATTCCAGCACAACAGTTAGGGTGTTTGGACTTCTGATCACCAGACTAGGTCAGATCAGGCTTCCTCTAAACCACTGCCAGTAGTCTACAGTGTATGTATCAATGTGGATTTCTGGGGACGTCTCCAGCACTTTGGTTCTTCCTGCTCTCATGTGGTCAACATTTATCATGGTCTGTTATTCCTTGTTCTCCCTTTCTGTTCTTGATCCAGCTAGGATCTCCTGCTCCCCTAAGCTTTCTTTCCCGCAAACTTTGCCCTTCATTACTCCCACTGTCATCCAGGTTGTTCATGTAGATCTCATCCATTTCTCTGTCATTGGGCGATCCCTGTGTCTTTCTTAGTGTCCTGTTTTCTAGGTAGCCTTCCTGGAGTTGTGTAGCAGTCTAGTCATCTTTGTTTTATATCTAGTATCCTACTATGAGTGAGTACATACCATGTTTGTCTTTCTGAGTCTGGGTTACCTCACTCAGGATGATTTTTTCTAGTTCCATACATTTGCCTGCAAACCTCATGATGTCATTGTTTTTCTCTGCTGAGTAATACTCCATTGTATATGTGTACCATATTTTGTTTATCCATTCTTCAGTTGAAGGGCATCTAGGTTGTTTCCAGGTTCTGGCTATTACAAACAATGCTGATATGAACATAGCTGACCAAATGCCCTTGTGCTATAGCTGGGTCTTGGGGGAGATTGATTCCCAATTTT
Organism: Onychomys torridus; assembly: GCF_903995425.1. NCBI lineage: Eukaryota > Metazoa > Chordata > Mammalia > Rodentia > Cricetidae > Onychomys > Onychomys torridus. Next base: position 58,765,960 of record NC_050445.1, read on the forward strand.
CTAATAAATTAGACATCAAAATGCCCAACAGTCCAATTAAGAAATGGGCTATAGACCTAAACAGAGAATTCTCAACAAAGGAGCTCAAATGGCTAAAAGACATTTAAGGAATTGCTCAATATCCCTAATTATCCAGGAAATGCAAATCAAAACAACTCTTAGATACCACCTTACACCTATCAGAATGGGGCTAAGCTCAAAAACATAGAAGACAGCTTATGCTGGAGAGGATGTGGAGCAAGGGGAACTTTCCTCCACTGCTGGTGGGAATGCAAGCTTGTACAGCCACTTTGGAAATCAAATTTAAATTTGTAAAGACAGAGAATAAAACATCTATCACCATGGGGTAGTGGTAAAGATTAGGTTATGATTTGAAAAAATAAGTTCCTAAGAATACAAAATAAAAGATTTATGGGATAAATAAGTATAGAGATTCAAGGCAACCATTGCAATGATATCAAGGGCTTTTATTTAAAGCAAAGTCTTTAGTTCTCAAAACTCTGAAATAATAGAATATTTGTTTCCACATTTGTATTTTCTATATCATGAGATGATACTTACATCACCATCAGCTCCTATAACACTGCTTTTCCATAGTTTTGAACATCTGATACCTAAAAAGACATTTTACAATGACAAAACTTTACTTCCAGACATCCTGCTCTAAGAAGTTTGAAATGACACTCAACCCCAGCTAGAGTGGAATACAACTATGTTTGCAAAACAGTATTGTAGACTAGCAGAAAGTTAAAAGCATGAAATGAAACAAAACAAAACTGTGGTGAGTAAACTCACCAATTTTCTTAAAGCATCATAGTAAAGACAAAAACAGACCATATTCCAATTATCTAAAATATTGCTGTATTTCCAAAGTACAAAACCAGTAATTGATGATGATCAGGAATCCCAAATCCTCTTGTACATTGAAATAACCATCACCATGAAGCTAGAGAATTCCTTGAATTTTATCTTTCCCAGCATGAAAACTGGCATTGATCATAATCTCTAAAATGAGTACCAAGTATAAAATTCACATAAATGGAAACCCTCTGATTTGGGGACACTTTCCACTTAGGAGTAAAAATAAATTAGCTTACAAGATCTTGTTCCAAGATGTAAAGCTGCAATTTTGAGGCAAAAGGTAATTACTTTTGCCTGAGGAAAGTTCACAGTATTACTTTAGTTTCAGTCAAAAGAAATCAAAACTGTTTTCTTGATTTAAGAGAAAACATGCCTTTCAGTTCATTGACCTACCACATGTATCATTTTAAATTATTTAATATGAACCTTGGAAACTTTCACAATTAGAGAAAATTTTTAAAAATGAAACAATAATTTGAAAAAGATTGATAATTTTCTACCAACTCTGAACTCCTGTTGTTGTGAACACTGTTGCTTGAGTTGCCTGGTAAAGTACTTTTTCTATCTAATACAGATAGATATACATCACTTCTCAAAAAGAATTAACAACCCACAAAAGCACAGATTTAAAGGTCTGCCTTAATTTATATGTGTAATATAATATGATACAAAAAATTCTGTGCCCCCAGAATATTAGTTATTTACATTCTTGAGAGACATATTGTTTACATCATGTATTCTTTTGGTCAGCAATAAGGTCTAGTATAAACCAGGTTAGTAAAAACAGTTGTCCCTTTCTGATATTTTTCTCTAAAGCTTTTACTTTTAGCATTTCAACAGTACATTCCTGTGCCCACAATGACTATAAACAGCATGCTGAGAAGCATACCCCAGTGGAAACTCCTTTGGTTGATAGGGACTGCCTAAATGTTTAATGATATTAGCTCCCTGAAAATGGCATTCATTTCCTGTATATGCAAATTTTCTTAATGTGAACCCCCCATAACAGGTAGGATGTATAAAGTTAATGAAGCCATGTAATTACAATCACTATGGTGACTGCAGTCTCCTGAGAACAATAATGTGATAATATACGTGGGTTTTGACTTTCTTTGGAAACAACAGCTTATAATTTGAAAACAGATAGTAAAATATTTCATTATCTTCTTCTAACTCCTAAGGCAAAAGCAGGTACAAATAGATTATGCTCTTTATTAACTGAAAATAAAATGAAAAGAGAAAAGAAAATGCAGCTGTTTTCTTTCAGCCTCAAATGCCATTATTTGACTCCTGTTTGAAGCCTTATTTCCTTTTAACAAAGAAAGGGGCCAGCGGGGCTCGATATTTTGCCTTAGATCCTGATCTTTTATTGTTTACCTGAAGGACTCTACATTGGTAGCTTTTATTAATGGTGTGCTAAAATGGCAGGGTAATATATTTCAATTGGGGGTAAGAAAACCCTTAAATATTTTTCATTTATTTTAGAAGTTAGGCGTAAGAGGTGAAGGATGAATATTAGACATTCTCATGGAGTTGTTTTTTAAACTGTAAATATTTTGTGTGTTTAAGAGATGACTCCTTTACATAGCACAGCAAAAAGTCTACCATGCCACTGACCTGCAGCTGGGAATGGGAAGACCATACTCACTCCAGGTGAGAATGACGTACAGTCATTATTGTTTTCCCATTTCTGTTAACATTTAGTTTTTAAAAATACCCAAAGTACGATCTATCCTTTATATCACCCAAGAAGTTATTAATTTGATACTCATATAAAAGCACAAAATCAATGTGTCTACTCTAAAGCAGCCTATAGGGTGCATGTGTTTGGCACACAAATGAGACTCCCTCTACCTACCTACCAGTTGGTTCTATATACTTTAAATCTTGTTCATTGAGTAATTAAAATGCAGGGACCTTTCTCCATTAGGCAGTGAGTTGCTGACACATAAGTTTACAGTGAGAATTCTGAGTTTTAGATTACCCAGGAGACATAATCTCTATGAGATGAAAACTAAAACGGTAAGACTCAGTTTGTACAATTGCCCATTTTAAAAGGTAATCATTTAAAATTATTTGATATTACTATTTGTTCTGGATATTACAAATCAAATTTAACTTCACACATTACAACAGAACTAGAGATAACGAAATATTAAAAAATTACATTTGTTTATAATTGCCTAGATATTGTTTATTGTTAATGAATAGATTTTAATTTTAAGTCTATTTGAAGTCACAACAAAGCTGAACAAAAATATAGATTGAATGATCAACCTTCAGTCTACATACAGTCATACTTCCCATAATACTTCATCATGTGCAAGAGTGGCACATTATTAAAAAAATCAATAACCTACATTGTCATACAACAACATTCAAAGTTCATTACCTATATTGGTGTTTTACATTATTTGTCTTTGGCAAATGTATGTAATATGGCACAACTCTGATACCACACAGAATACTTTCACTGCCCTAAGACTTACCTTTGTTTTGCCTCTTGGTTCTTCTGGAACTCCTGAATTTCTTGTGTCTACTGATCTATTTATTAACTCAATAATTTTGTCTCTTCTAAAGGGCATGCAACTGACCTCTTTTTACTTAATGATATTCATTATTTTAAAATTCCTCATGTGTCTTTTTGTGGCTAGGTTGGCAATGCATTTTCTTGCAGTATTGGATAAGATTGACTGTCTGAATGTCCTGTGATTTACTTATGCATTCACAGGCTGAATTATCTGCTCATTTCCCCCAGGATTATGAATAGAGTTGCCATGAAAAAAATCATACATAGATCATGTATACATATAAGTAAGCCTTCAATTCCTTTTAATAAATATCAAGCAATAAGTCTACCTTTTAAAAAGACTAGTACATTATCAATGCAACAATTATTATGAATAGGCCTCTGAGTCATAAAATAGTATACTTGGGTCATATAATATGTAGATTTAATACAATTCTAAAACTAGAAGAAGCTCAATATTTATTCAAGGAAAACATTTTAGAATGTATCATAATATGATATCATGATGGTATTTGAACATTCAATTAATGGCTGAATTGTAAGAGAAATCAAGTACAAAGACTGAATTTTGTTGGATACAATAGAAGATTTTGGATATGATGGGTATTATAATTTCAACTTGGAAATCACAGTTATACTTTGTATATTCTTGGCTTAACTTTGACATTAAATGGGTACTTACCTTTCAAATACAGAAAACACACATCTGAAATATTAATCAGTATCATCTGGTATGCATACAGCATTCTTACTCTCTCTCTCTGTTCACTCTTCAAAACTCTTAGATTCCTTTGGCCTAGGATTTTTCCCACAGAAATCTGACAGTAAACCAAATGTTAAAGAATGTTGACCAGTAGGAATACCCCAGCCTCATTCCTTCTATAGTACTGTAGGAAACTGCAAGACTAAATGACTCAAGAAAACTAAGAATTTGTGAAAGGGATGGAAGCTCAAAGCAACCATGACTTGTAGTATAGTCCATTTTCTGCTTCTAAAACAAAATGCTCAGGATTTAGTAATTTATAGCAAATTTATTTCTCCTAAATATGTGGGGTGGATAAAATCAAGAAACTGTCATTTGAGAATCTCTCAAGAGCCTTTCAACTGTGTCAGCACATAGAGGAGAAAGCAGAGAGACAAGAAATTGTATAAATTTAAGAGAACAGAAGGGAAATAAACTCATATAGCACACCTACTTCTGTATTAGAGAACCCACTGCTCTAGTTTTAGCAGTAACACATTCATGATGTCAGAATTATTGTAACATAATAATTAAACATCCCTATTCTCACAGCAACAATAAATGTTAAAGAACATGAACCATCTTTTTTTCCTATTGCTTATTTATTCTTTGCTCATATATTATATCACCAAAGCAGATTCCCCTTCCTCCTCTCCTCCCAGTCCCTTCCATCCCCATCAACACTCTCCCCCAGGTCCACTTCTTCACTATTTTCCTTCAGAAAAGATCATATCTCCCAATGATATCACCAAACACAGCATAGCAAGTTACAATAAGACTAGCTACATACCTCATCTCAGGGCTGGATGAGGCAACCTAGTATGAAGAAAAGGGTTCCAAAGGCAGACAAAAGCCCCTGCTCCCAATTTTAGGAGTTGCATAAAAACATCAATATACACAACCATAATATAGATGCAGAAGACCTAGTCAGACCCATGTAGGCTCCCTGATTATTGCTTCAGTCTTTGTGAGCCCCAATGATCCCTGGTTAGTTGATTCATGGGCTTATGTTCTTGTGGTGTCCTTGAACCTCTGGGTCCTACAAATCTTCCTCACCCTCTTACACGAGATTCCCACAGGCTCTACCTGATGTTTGGCTGTGGGTGTCTGCATCTGCTCCTGTCACTTGCTGGATGAAGCCCTTCTGATGATGATTATGCTAGGCTCCAGTCTATACATATAGCAGAATATCAATGAGCATAGCAGAATATCATTAGAAACATCTTAAAAAAACATAGCAACTACGAGAAATAATCCAACCTCTATTGAATGACCCAAAAGTATTGGAGATCTTTGAATTGCTTACAAATATTCAGAATTATCATGCTAAAAGATCTCAATGAGTTATAATAAAGCATAAAAAGAAACTAATGAAGCCATAAAAATAAAACATGAATAAAGGAAGAAGTTTAATAGAGATAGAATTCATTAAAAAATAGAAAGTCTGAAGTTGAAGAATATAAGGAAGGTAATAAAAGATAAGTAACGGGTTTCAATAGCAGACTCCATCAAGGTCTAAAATACATGTTCTCAAACATATGATTAGAGCAAGAGAAAGAACAGAGAATAAAAGCTCATAAAGTAATTTTATGGAATGTATTGGGTGTCATCAAGTGAAACAATATATATGTTTATATATAAAGAAAAGAGAGTGGTTGTCAGAAATTTATTTAAATAAATAATTGCACAAAGAAGATGGAAGGGGAAAAAAGCATGATCTCCTCATTAGAATCTGTAGGTAAGAAACTAAAAGTAGATAAATAGATGCTAGAAGATATGAGATTGTAGAAAGTAACTAATTTCAGTAGCAAGGAAAGAAAGGACATGTCTGAAATAAGAATAGAAGGAAGAGAACTTATTGTCCAGTCCAGAGACTAAAAACCAAGATTTAAGACAAAGAGAGGCCACAGAAAATATGCACAGTACTTTCAGTACCTTAAAGAGAAAAGCAGGAACCAAGGACTAAGGCTATATCAATCATCCTGGCAGTGAGGAGCTTTTAATATGGATGCTGGAGATCCAACTCAGGTCATCATTTTTTTACTATAAAATATTTTATAAATGAGGCTTTCCCATCCCTAAGGTCTAGAGTATAGCCCCAAGGGAATGTGTAGCCTTTAGGCCTGGCTGGTCATAGTTAATGCTAATCTCTCAGAAGTGAGAGAACTCCCAAGAAGGATCTCCTACCAGTGGTTCTACTAGTGTGGCTCTAAGCAGTGCACTGAAGGAGTGGTTAATAACCATTGTAATAGAAGCACAGATATGTATAGCAAATAATGAATCTAAAAGAATATATTAAGGAGGCTAAAGTGACGGTTTGGTGGTTAGGGGTACTCACCGCTCTTACAAAGGTCCTAGTTCTGTACCAAGAACCCACAGCAGTCAGCTCACAACTGTCTCTGGCCCAGATTCAGGATGTTTAATGCATTCTGGTCTTCATGGGCACTTGCACACATGGTCCGTATAGACTCAGAGAGGCACAGACACACCCCCGAAATAAAACAAATAATTAAGTAAATCTTTTAGAACTTTACTTTAAAAGGAACAAGAAAAAGAATAAATCACAATATTTTAAAAAGACAAAGTAGTACACTTCAAACATTTTGCATTTATTTTTGGTTTGGTATTTCAAAATAATTGGTTTTGAATATATCTTTAGTCTTTTTTTTTTCTTTTTACACATGAAAGACAATAGACTATAATGTCACATCAAATGCAAAACTGGAAATCACCTTTGATTGTCAAGGCTATTGACATTGTAATACCCATTTAGGAAAACTTTCATAAGGGACTGAAAGGATGAGTGAAGTAGTTAAGAACTTTTATAGAGCACCTGAGGTAAGTTCCCAATACAAATGTCTGTAATTCTGGTACCATGGAATCTAGCACCTTCTTCCTACCTCTAAGAACAGCATCACACACATGCACATACACACATGTGCATGCACATGCGCACACACACATATACTCAGAGACATAATTAAAAAGAAGTAAGAATTTAAGAAAAATAGACTTTTCATTTTCAAGTTATATGAAATTAAATTTTGACCTATTACATTCTAATTCAATATCCTTAATGTCAATAACTGAATAATTATATTGGACTTTTGAACTTTAGGGATCCTTTAAAAAAGAAAACACAGGTCTTAACTATCAAGATTATTTTAAAGTACCAATATCATCAATATCTTGCTAAAGTTAATTGCTTTGGAGTTTTGTTTATTTATTTATTTATTTATTTATTTATTTATTTATTTATATTTTTCAATATGAGTCTCCAAATTAGTTACAGTTCCATTGTTTCCCCTGCACTGGCCATGCTTACATTAGCATCTTCCATCATCTTGCTACACACAAAATAAACAAACAACAAGCTTGCCTCACGACTGTTCCTACTCTAAAACAGCAATGATCCTTAAGGCAATGGTTATTTTAACTTATTATTATTATCTTACTGATATGTGTTCATTGTTTGTATAATTGTATAGCACTAATTATCATTATTGACTAGTCAAAAAGATGCCGAATATTTGAACCAGGCTTCTTTCAAAGATAAATACCACCATCTGTAAACATAACATCTAAAAATATAGCCTGATCCAAATCAATACACTGTCCTTTTTCTCTGTATTTCTTTTTCCCCTTCTATAGTTACAACTGAAAATTGCAACCACAATCTGGCACACAAACACAGTGAACTAAACCTGTACTGCATCTTTGCACATATACTCTCTGGGCAGCATATTAAAATGGAAAATTCTTTCCAGTGTTAAAAATATCTGGATATCTGGGATTTGATCAGGTCACATATCTAATTAGAGAAGCTGAATTATACCCAAGCAGTCAAAGCATGCTCAAGTATCATTTTGTAAGTGATAAAATGTTAAGCTTTCACTCTTTCTTTATTATAGCCATTTAAGATAAAACCCTTGCTATAAATTCTATCATAGCACCCCTTATTCCCCACACTATGATTATGTAGAAAGTAGCTCTGAGATCCCCTGTTGAATTTTCTCAGAATAAGTATCTCATTTCTATTTTATTCCAGTATATGACTTCCCAACCATCTAAAGCATTTCAATAACAATATTTATTTTAGGATTTCAATAGCGGAGTAGCTCTATAATGTTACTGGTTATTCACAATCTGAATAGCATTAAGAACACTATAATGTTACGGCCTGTCATTTACAAGCTAAATGTCATTTGCACAAAATAGTACTATGACATGATACAATTGGTTCTCACAAAACAGACACCTGAGAGCAAACTAATGTTGTCTCGACTAGAGATTCAGATTGTTCTCTGGAATGGAGTACATTAAGAGTTAAATGAGCAAGAACTACTTGGAAAGAGAATTCCAACACTCTCTCAGCATTACTTGAAGGAGAGGATTGAGTATATATACTTGCAAAAACTATCAACTATGAAAAACCTGCAAGTATATTTAAATTTTATATTTAGATACCAACTCAAAGTAAAAGAGAAAACACTATGAAATTATTACATATATATATATATGTGTGTGTATAATATATGTGTATATGTATGTGTGTATATGTGTATACATGTATGTATATATGTGTATATGTATACACACACATACACACACACACACACACATATCCCTATACTTCAACTTTGTATACTAACTTCAGTTTTGGTTTATCTTAGCCAACGTACTGATTTTTCCCCCTGTTTGCCATCATTTATTCATCTTTCCATTGTCCCCCTTTCTCCTTCTTTTTCTTATTTTTTAACATACATAAAAAGCAGTAGCAAATCATAGGTGTTTTATATTTCAAGAAAAAATGTCTAGTTTACATTTCAAATAATAGAATAAATTCAAAAAATAGAATATGGGATTTCTACCTAGATACCTTCCACCTAACTGTTGTTATCCTGCTAACTCTGTTCTAAAAAGTAGAATTTAATGCTAATCATAAAAAAGAATATACTTACATGAGAAAAACAAAACAAAATGGAAAATAAAACCCATGACATGTATTCCAATGTATTTTCTGGCAAAGATACAGAGGAAATTTCTTTTTCTTTTACTGAATTTGCATGACATATTCGTGAAAGTCTCAGGTGACACGTTTCATGACTCATTCATGTGACCGCTATGAAAATTATATCCACTATCCTAGAATACAGGCTAACTCAAGATGTTAGTGGCCACTGATTATCAATCATATATAACACATAAACAAATACTGAATTCACAGAACGATACAATGAATTTAATTAGTTTGAAGATGGAGCTTGCTGTGGAGCCCAGACTGGCTTCAAACTAGCAATCTTTATGTCCCAGCCTCAAGAGTGCTAAGATTGGAAGCACAGGGGTACGTACCATTCCTAGTAAGTTTATGTCTGCACTAATGTGTCTCCTAGTAAAAGCTGAAAGCTGTCCATAACAAAAAAGATTACAGTAGGGGACCTACCACAAAAAAAGGAAGCAAACAAAACCCCTTCACCATAATAACTAGATATATAGAATGTTGATATAAGACTGACCGGGAAAAAATATAGTAAGGTCAAAATTAAGCATTTGAAACAACAAACTTCTTGGCATACAAAGTCTGCATCTGGCTCACAGTTTTCACATTCCAAAAAAAACTTTATTAAAGAAGAACAAACCTAATCTGTTCCCAAAATTAAATCTATTCAACAAGAAAGCCTTAAAAAGCTAAATAGAGAGTCATTTAAGCTAAAGATATAGGAAAGAGGCCAAAACAAAGTAACAGTTAGGGAGAAGGGATAAATAATTCTAAGGATGCTTGAAACTGCCACAGTAACTAATATTATGTTTATAGGAAGATGCATATATGTGTATTTTATGTATTTTAATTGAATTTATTCTGCTTAGGCTTTGATGTTTTGCTCCAAATGTCAAAACAATCTAACTAAAACTCAAGTGTCAATCACTGAAACCTCCTTTCCAGACATTGCTCAGGGCAATCCAAGAGACTTCCATAACAATATAGTTCATTGTTATTATTTTTGGTTGCCCCATACAAATTGAAGGTAAGACTCTATTGCTCAAGATATCACATGATTTAGACACAGGACTTGGTAGGATCAAGCTGGATTTGACCTAGAATCTTCTTCCTTATAGTACTGGAAGGAGCTATGCAAGCTGCTAAGGAAGAAAAGAAATCAATAATCCTTCCCAGATGTGACACCTACAAACCACAACTATGACCAGAACATTAAGCTGTCTGGAAAGGTACAATAGTGGCACTTATATCTTGGTGGTAACCAACAGCTGTCTAGTTGGACTTAAGGCCTACTCAATAGGAGAGCATTCTTATCTAGTACTGTTAACCTTACCAACTACTGATGGCTTGTGAAGCTATGGATCTTAAAGAACTTACTACTGTAGTTAGAGTTTTCCTGCCTGGCCCAGTCAGGACAAATCTCTCTCACCCACCAGTTCCACAGTCTCTCAGACCCAGCCAAGAAAGCACACAGAAACTTACATTGTTTAGAAACTGTATGGCCGTGGCAGGCTTCTTGCTATCTGCTTCTTCTATCTTAAATTAACCCATTTCTGTTAGTCTATACTTTGCCACATGGCTTGTGGCTTACCAGTGTCTTTACATGTTGCTTTTCATGGTGGCTGGCAGTGTCTCTCTCCAGCCTTCTACTTCCCAGAATTCTCTTCTCTCTTGTCCCGCCTATACTTCCTGCCTGGCCACTGGCCAATCAGAACTTTATTTACACAGAGCAATATCCACAGCACTTCCCCTTTTCTTTTTTTTTTTTTAAAGGAAGGTTTTAACTTTTACATAGTACAATTACATATAACAAAACAATTATCTAGCAAGAATTACAGTTACAATATTAAAGAAGATATCCTATCTATCTTATATTTGAGAGTCTAAGGTTTTATATCTAGCTTATCTTGTATCAAAACTGAGGAAATTATAACTATCTAGTCTTCAACCACATCAAAGACTTCAGAAGGATATAATATTACCTGAGAACTGGGAGAAGGATGTAAGCATTTTTTAGTATTGCAAGAGTAGACAGAGACAGCTGGCAGCCTGGACAGTCACCTAATGTTTCTTTGTAAAGTTGGGGCATTTGTCTTCAGCCCACAGGGCTAGAGTCTCTTGGTCACTTTTTTTTAGTGTCCTGTAGAATGTCTGGCAGTTTCCTCTGCAAAGCAGGAACCTGAAGGACCATTTTGTCAAGCAAAGTTTAGTGGTCACCTTTTTATGGGTCCTGTATGTCCAGTCAATCAAGCAGTCCAGGAAAGAACAGTTTCTTGCCCAAATGGCTACTTTTGCCAAGGTGAAGATAAACTCCATATGAAGTGTCTTCAGTGCCCATCCTCCTCTCTGAAGTAAATTGGTGCTGCCAGGAGCAGACATGTCTCACTGTCCAGAAAGTTTAAATTTTAAAAATATTTTAAATGCCATATTCTGTAGACCTTTGAAGTGTTTGAAGATTACCTGTCTATCTGAAATATCTCTGTTTATACCTAGAAGACTTAACTATGAGTATGATTATCATAGATGACCAGTTATTAATCTATTTTTAATTATCCATTACCATTTTAAATGAGCTGTACAAACATAATATCTTAAACAAGAGTAGAAATATACACACAGTATAACAAAATTAACTTTAAGTTTGTATCAAGACTAAAATCTATACCAATGTAAAACATTTTAAACAAGTTGTTCTTTAGAAGTAAGTTCTTTAATCTACCCTTTCATCCTATTATATCTATATCATATCCCCTCTTTTTCTTTAGAAAGAGATCACATTTATGACCAACCTGCTTTAAATAAAAATATTGGTTTTTCTCTGTCCCACACCAGAGGGCTCTTCTGATTTGCGACACAAGAAACTCTTAACCTTTTCCTTTAACAATATGTCTGGGTTTAGAGAAGGAGCGAGCCAATTCCATCTCGAAAGCCAGCTTGATAATTTTGGGAAATTGGGTGAAGTTTTTCTTACTACTTCCTGCTGGAGGGGGGCGCTGTATCTTATGGGGATACAAGGAAAATTTTAGGATTATGGAGTAGTCTGTGAGAGTAAACATCCGAGCCAGTTGCCTTGAAACCATTCTGGATGTTGGATCATCTGGGCCATGATGTCATCGGAGACCTTTCAGGCGGCCTTGGCTGATCAAACCTGATGTATCTTAATCTGGAACAAATCCACAGCCTCTGGCTTTCTGTGGAAACAAAAGCAGAGACTCTTTTCCAAAGCAACATATCCTTATATCCAAATTTTGGAGTCAAGGTACCTTTAAAATTTACATATTTGTTTAACTCAACAGCTTTTACGATCAAATCTTTTTTTGTAGTTAAAAATCCCAAAGACAACATAAACCAGATTCTCTGTGTAATATCCATCTTTGTAAGACTAAAGTGCCACTGTGGCTGTTGGCTCCACCCACCTCAGCTTCCCAACATGACGGTGGTACAGTTTACTGCCAGCTCTGGGTCTGGAGCCATGTGTACCATCAACTATCAGAACCAGTTCTATCAAAGCAGTGCATAGCCCAGAAACCTTTTTTTGTTTGTTTTTTGTTTTTTGAAGTAGCGAAGGCTAAATCCTCCATGCAGCAGACTAATGTGCTGCTTGTAGATTCCTCATTCCTGCCGCACTGCAGGTCAGACACACAGGCCAGGAACCCGCCACAGTAGTTCAAACTGGCAGGCTGCTGCTAACTTGTGAGAGACAACTAGGAAGCTGTTTTTAGCTCTGCTTTAGAATCTTTTTTTTCAGGTTTTTGGTGGAAATTCTTGCCAACACGTTGGACGCCATTTGTAGTTAGAGTTTTCCTGCCTGGCCCAGTCAGGACAAATCTCTCTTACCCGCCAGTCCCATAGTCTCTCAGACCCAGCCAAGAAAGCACACAGAAACTTACATTGTTTAGAAACTGTATGGCCGTGGCAGGCTTCTTGCTATCTGCTTCTTCTATCTTAAATTAACCCATTTCTGTTAGTCTATACTTTGCCACATGGCTTGTGGCTTACCAGTGTCTTTACATGTTGCTTTTCATGGTGGCTGGCAGTGTCTCTCTCCAGCCTTCTACTTCCCAGAATTCTCTTCTCTCTTGTCCCGCCTATACTTCCTGCCTGGCCACTGGCCAATCAGAACTTTATTTACACAGAGTGATATCCACAGCATACTACTGCCAATTTCCTAAAGCAGCACAATTCCTAACTGCAATTAAATATTTATCCCTATACCTACAGATAAGTGTAGTTCTCGCCCCTCTTCAAGGAAGCTTCTCTTTGCAACAGATGGAAACCATTACAGAAAGCACAACTGGTCAAAATGCAGAGAACAACTAACCCCATTGATAAATCTATAACACAAATCCTCCACCTAATGCTTAGGGAACATTTCAGAAAAGGGGTAGCAAGATTATAAGAGTCAGGAGATCAGGATGTCTGGTGGAAGGCAGTGTCTTTTATACATGACAGGGAAGCTGCATCCATGAACTCTCAAAAATACACTTGCCTGAACAAGATCAGCACAATGACAAAATGACATGCCCGTGTGGACTAGCGACTATCACAGGGCCTGATCCCATAGAGAACTATAGTCAATCAATTACTGCTTAGAGAAGGAGAAGAAGTTTTCTCTGGTGATGAGCCCCCTGTTAGGTTATAAAATCTGATGTGGTCAAACACATATACATAAAAGCAACAATAAAGGGACTCAGGATGCTATATTTATAAATTCATATGTGTTATATGAACATAACAGCAATAACTAAAGAATAAGAAGTCATGAATTTAAGAGGGAGCTGAAGGATACCAGCAGAGGTAGGGATATGCCATAATACTATACTAATATATAAAATTCTGAAAAAATATAGAATAAAATAATGTATTTGTAAAAAGAACAAGCCAGATGCTTGCACTGGGTCTGTACCATTAACAGCCACATATGGATGGAGGAGGATCTCACAGAGCCCCGCCACTCACTGAGAGACTCATAGAGAAGTAGAAGACAATCATTGTCATCATAGCATAACCACTGGTGACCACATCAAGCTCTAAGGGATAGTTTCAATTCAATGGCCACACAGAAGACCCTGGTTACACAAAATGGATCATAAGGCAAAAGCTAGAGTCATGAATCTATGATGGGCACTGGTACTGACAAGGGGAGATTGATAGGGATAAGGTAAAGATATCAGAATTCATCATACAAGTGTGAAATTGTCATATAACAAAATTGATTAATTAAAAATCAGCTCTTAAAAAATGCAAACCAAACATCAAAGAATGCATTTAAAATTGGGGGGATAGAACTCTGGGAAGGAACTAATCCCATTTTGCTCTTCAACTGGTCTATAATTCCAGATGCAGGAGATCCTGTGTTTTCAACTAGCCTTACCTGGCTCTAGGCAAGCAAGTGGTGCACAGATAGACAGACATTCAGGCACATACTCAGACACATGAAATGAAAAAATATTTTTCAGAACAATATCTTATTGATTATTGGGGAATTTTACATTGTATACCCCTATCACACTTACTTCCCAGTCCTTCTATGTCTGCTATCCACCTTTGTAAACCACTCTCCACCAACAACAACAACATCCACAAGAAGACTGATTTGTGTCATCTATATCCTCACTGGAGCATGTAAAAATATGATTATCAAAAAAATTCTCTTCAAATTTTGCAAACAAATGCATCAGTCCTTCATGTTGTCATTAGAACACAAAAGCAAGCCAATGAAAAGGAGTCGGTGAGAAACCAAGTCGTTGACCAAAATATTGAGGCTGCTTTAAACAACTTCTTCCATCATTTGAAGGATTCATTTTAAAAAGAAATGAAAATTAAATTTGTCTGCTATGAGTACAAAGAATTAGCACCATTATGCTGTAGATACCCATGGTTGAATGGAGAGATGTTAAAGGCAGACACAGTGAGACTTGTGATTTTTACTTTTTTGAAAAGCATTTTCTCACAGGGATCTAAATCAAAAAACACAGTATTCATGAAAAGCCTTTTCATACTTTGAAGGGCTTCTTGCCTGTTTGTTTGGAAGCGATCATTCACCAGTTCACAATGATGTAACATGAGCTGTCACTCAAAGACTGACTTCAAATTGCTGTCACATGGGTGGAAAATCAGTGTGAGAAGAAAGTCCTTTTGTACACTCAGAAAACATATTTTTAATAGAAAGGCTGATCATGTGATAAATGCTTTTTTTATAACATAAGGAGAAAGATTTTTGGTGGTGGTGGTGTCTTTTTTGGGAGGGTGTCTTTTTTTTTCTTTTTTTTTTCTTTTTTTTTTTTTTTTTTTACCTTGGAAAGCTCACCCAAGCAGGCTGATCTCGAAGCTGTCCATTAGTGTCCTATAGATCACACATATGCCTTCCCTTTCCTAGATTTCTTCATAGCACCCACATCCCTATCTCTGTTCATCTTCCTCCCCCTATCCATCCCTCCTTCCCTCCATTTCTTTCTTCCTTTCTTTTATCTTTAAGGAAAAACAAATAAAATAATCAGTAATATAGAAAATAAGGCTGTAAATCAAGGTTGAAGGAGTTAAGAGTTATTTGACAGACAGTAGGGGAAGAATTTATCTTAAGTACTTTACTTAACCTCATTAAACACGTGTTTATTGTGCACTATTCATGTTCATAGCTTTGTGATAGATATCATAAATGATAGAAAGAAAAAATAACAAATTTCCCTTC
Source organism: Onychomys torridus (assembly GCF_903995425.1). Classification (NCBI taxonomy): domain Eukaryota; kingdom Metazoa; phylum Chordata; class Mammalia; order Rodentia; family Cricetidae; genus Onychomys; species Onychomys torridus. The sequence continues at coordinate 58,781,783 of NC_050445.1, forward strand.
TAGGAGCTTGTAGACCAATATGGTAAAGAATTGAAATAATTTGCAATTTGTTGTCAATGTCTGGATGGAGCTGAAGGGTATTATGAAATAATAATCAGAAAGAATGAGGTCTGGAGATAGTGTGACTTTAAATTTTAGTTGTAATATAATATCAGTGAGGAGAGAGGATGGTAAACTACTAACAGAGTAAGTAGGTATTAAATGTTGAATAGCAACCTGTGCTAAGAAATCCAAATTATAATGAAAATTAAAATTTTTACTGGCTTATGTTCATTATACATTGTACTGGATTTCATAAAGGCATTTGCATACATGCATATAATACTCTTTGACCATACTATTTTCTGACGTGTTTTCCATAGTCTCTAAGCTCCTCATCTTTCTTAGTCTATTTTGTTTCCCTAGAGAGTTTCATGTCACGAGTTAATGTCGACATAGAAAATCTAGGGTCAGTAAATGAGAGAAAATTGTAATATTTTCCTTTTTCAGTCTGACTTAATTAATTTCATCTGATGATCTGTGGTTGCATACATTTTGGCTGCAAACATCAACATTTTTACCACAATATCACATTTTCTTTAACCAGTCACTTTGGACAGATTCCTAGGTTGATTCCATAACTTAGCTATTATAAATAGTGTTACCATCAACTTTAATGTGAAACTTCTGTATGATATATTGGCCTGGGGTCCTTTAGACAAATATTCAGAGGTTATAAAGCTGGGTCATGTGGTAGATATGGTTTTAGTTCTAGACATGTTTCATATAGAAAGCTTTTATTTCTATATCACATGGACTGATTTGCAATACCACCAAATACAAATGCAGACAGGCTCCCATTTCTCTGAATCCTCACGAGTTTTGTTGTTCTTTGATTTCTTAATGATTTAATTCTGACTAGACTGAGATGGAATTAATTTCAGTGAAATTTTATTTTCCATTTTCTTGGTAGCTAGTGATGTCTGACAGACACTTGACAGTCTTTGAATAGTTAGAGTATATGGTCAGAGCAGTAGTTTGGGAAGGTAAATCAGATAAATGGGGTCAAATACAGGAAACATACATCAGCAAAACCTCTTGAACCGTATTAGTAGTCAACAGCACAACAAGATAGACCCAGAGTATTCTGTGAGAAAAGAGAAGAGGGGTTCTACCTGAAATTTCTTCCACTAAGTGAAAGATAAGGTACTTTAGAGAGAGAGACTCAAGGATTATTCCATAATTTTAATGCTATGTTCATGGAAGAGATGCAATATCTCCTGATAAGTAAGTAGAGAAGACAGTGAGAACTAAAAAGCTGGGTTTAGGCCAAGTGTGACCAACGGTATGCTAAACATTAGTAGGGTGTTGGTTTATTAGGCACTATTTTGGGCCCTTGCTAGAGATGATGCCAGAAAAGTACCAGGGGTCAGGACTATGTACAGGGACAGAGACTAATATATTAATAAAAATTTATATATATATATATGTAGTTGCTTTCTCAAACTTTATCACATACTGATAGCACTCATCAATTGTTTTCCTTTCCTAGACGGAGTTTTACAATGAATTACACACTACAGTTCTGTTTTCATTCGTAGAGGAATTCATTTAATTCTGAAAAAGATTGCTCCCGTCTAATATACAAATGCTCATAGAAATGCAAATACTGAGGAAAAAGCTGAAAGTGGTTGTTTTAGGTTTTTACAATCAATATACTGTGTAATGGACTTGAGGTATCAATGACAAGTTGGTCATTATGATGAATATTCTTCCCTAAAATGATGTAATAGCAATATATGCTATGAGATGCTGGGCTGCCCTTTTCTTTTAAAAAATGGATGAATTGAAATTAAGAACAATGATTAACAAAATAATGCAGTGTTGATATTTGGTAAGTGGAGTGCATTTATATATTTGATGAAACATGGGACTTTATTTTAGGTTCTTCATTGTGAACTTTCCCAGCATGATTTAATAAAACTCTAGTGTGTGAATATACAAACTAGTGTAAGAGTCATTACTTTCATTAAGAATATTACAGTGAATAAATTAACCCAAAACAATAAAACCTGAGCAGTTGATATATGTAAGTCATTTACATCTTGTAGACTCATTTGGGGAAGGAAGAATAAATGTGTTATGGTGGAGGCTTCATTAGCACTTGCATTTCAATTGACTTCGAAGCACACAATAAGAATACAAAAGCAATAAATATCATCTATAAACAAGAAGACCATACAGGGCTGAGGAATTTTTTTTAACAAGATGTTCTGTGCCATTACACTTTAATAGTCCTGCTGAATTTTCAATATGAAAACAGCTAAAGAGGTCTGCCATAGTGTCATCATTGTATTCTGCAGCCATATTTTATTCCACTTTATTACATCACTCTGCATTCAGAACTACGTACATGATGATGTCTCAAGGGAAATACCAAAGATGCTGCGGGGATGCAAATGTAATGGAGTAGAATGTCCTAGGAATTCAGTACCTGGTGCTAGAGAGTTTGCTTCATTTGCAAAATAAATACCCAGTGTAAGTCACAAAATAGCAGCATGTCATCACATCCACCAGATTTATAAGCCTGAGGATTACTGGCAGCTACAGACATCTTAAAGGTGTTTCCATTTAGCGTTGTATTAGTATCCTAGTGGATACACTGAAAAACCCTGCTCACTGTGCTCTTGGGAGGAGACTAAAACCAGAGATTTCCTCTGACAGCTGGCCATGCACTGCTCTATTTATACCACAGTCTTTGGGGAACAAAATTTCTTCTTAATCCTATGTAGATCATTTTTATTTTAAAAAGATTTTTCTCTATCATAGCAGAATGTGAACTTTAGATGCCAGTGTTGACAATGCAGAATTAGATTCTCAGTGGTGATTCCACAAAGAGCTATTGGGAATAGAAGAGCAAAGACATAGTAAAACCTAATCCTCTTGTAAGGAACTGAGGAAAAAATTAAATGTTCACTGACTATAACCATGAAACAAAGGAACTTTTGGAAGTACACTTGTTTTTTTTTTTCAACTTTTTTATTTCATAATTTAATTTTACATATCACCCACGAATTTCCCTGTCCTCCCTCCTCCCGCCCCGCCCCCTGCCTTCTCCCCAGCCCACCCCCCATTCCTATCTCTTCCAGGGCAGTACAGGCAGGTCCAGTCCCCTCCTCCCAGGCTGAGCAAAGTGTCGCTGCATAAGCCCCAGGTTCCAAACAGCCAGCTTACACACTTAGGACAGGTCCAGGTCCCACTGCCTGGGTGCCTCTCAAACAGAAGCTAATCAACTGTATCACTTATCCAGAGGGCCTGATCCAGTTGGGGGCTCCTCAGCTATTGGTTCATAGTTCCTGTGTTCCCATTAGTTTGGCTCTTTGTCCCTGTGCTTTTTCCAATATTTTTTCTCAACAATTCTGGCTCATACAATCCCTCCTGGTATGTACTCACTCATAGGAGGATACTAGATGGAAGTACACTTGTTATGGGCACACTAGCCCAGAGTATGCTCCATTCATCATATCACTCTGTTCCTGAAACATAAAATCTTCTGGTAGTCCCTGGATGCTATGCTGTGCATTCATCACAGCCATTCAGGATAAGACTGGGGAGCGCACGCTGATAATCTCTCAGCTATCTTTAGAACTTTATATTCCAGGAGAAATTTGAGTGTTCCAACCTGTGAAAAGACATCAGGGACCAGATCAACACATGCCTTTTACCTGGCTTGTCTCATGCATGAGAGGATCTTCTCTTCCTTAAGGGATCAAGGAAGGGCACTGTGATTATTATTCCTGAAGCAACCAGGCTCAGACTCACTTTCTGTTTGTCACATGTGCTTCTTTTTAGCATCACAGATCACAATCTGTAATCGTCAACTCTACAGATGTGTTTCCTTCTTTACAGACTGCTACCGGGATAAAGTTTCCAAAATGGCTTAAATCATATACTTCAGTTCTCCAGCACTAGCAAGGTCACAGAACATGGCACAGCCAGCTGGAGTCTGTATTTGGAAAGCAAAGAAGGGAAAGGAAGAAAATGTCAGCATATTCAATGGGGATTTTTGCCTCTTCTGTTGGTTTTTAGTAGTCTTATGTGAATGACACAAGCATTTGACTTGGTTTACAGAAATTACCTGTTTTCAACCACTTTATTGTATTGTATTGTTTTGTTTTGTTTTTTCAAGACAGGGTTTCTCTGTGCAGCTTTGCGCCTTTCCTGGAACTCACTTGGTAGCCCACACTAGCCTGGAACTCATAGAGATCTGCTTGCCTCTGCCTCCCGAGTGCTGGGATTAAAGGCATGTGCCACCACTGCCCAGCTTGTATTTTATTTTTGAGATTATAATATAACTACCTAATCTCCCCATTTCCTTTTCCTGACTTCAATGCCCCCCCCCCCCCCCCCACACACACATACCACTCCTTGCTCTCTGCAATTCATGGTCTCTTTTTTTCTTTAATTGTTGTTACATGTATATGTGTATACAAATATATTACTAAATATACCTGCTCAGTTAGTATATTACTCATACATATGATTTCAGAGCTGACCATTTGGTATTGGATAACCAGTTCATGTGCTGTTCCCTGGGGATGACTATTTTTCCCACTGATCTGTAGAGAACAGTGTGTAGGTTTTACGTTTGGCTTTGCTAGGAATGTAGCAACAATACTTTGTCATTTCTATACCTCTAGAATGAACATCAGAGTTCCTCCTCAGCATGTTTTATCTGCAAACAGAGTCTCACAGGTGGTGTTGTTAAGCAAAAAATATCTCACATTCAAAGTGCCCTAGAGTCTGAAGCTAAACCCTTCAAGCTCTTCGGCTTTCACTTGAGTTGTATTCTCAATTACTGTTGATGGATATGCCACTAAAGATTTTACTAACATCCCCATTTTCTTAAACAAGTCACTGAACAGAGCAGCAGAGCCATTCTTTAACTCACTGAAATCAAGTATTTTTCTCTCCTCTCTTACTACCCAGAACATTTCTCTGATTTTCTGGATCTTGTTTCTGAAAGTTTCTGTGGAGACTCTTAAAGCAAAGTATTATTATTTTAAAGAATTTGTATTAAGGCTGAACTAATAATATGCCCAAGAGGCAGGAATGTTGGAAGTATCATATTATGGCTTAGAAGTGGGGAAAATATGACCACCTTTTCAGATGTGAAAAGCGCTTTTGATAAGATAAAGGGATATGAATGCACACAAATTATAGATTCCTCATTTTTTTACAGTTTAACTTTCAATAAGAAAGACCTCTGCTCTTTAATCATTTAGTATCAATGAAAACTAGATTTTAGCCTCTCCTATATCCTCTAATTAGAAAGTTATGCTAATTTTCAAGAAATTGTATAATAAAACACTTCACATTTTAATTAATCTCCTGAAATTGAGAAGTCTGCAGCCATTTCATCCTGAATGTACCCTGTATCATCTGAAATTGACTAATGATGCCCTAATATTTTAGTTACATTTCCTGAAAAACTACATACCTTATGATTAATTCAATAAACAGAGAAGTACTTGGCCTTTATAGGATTTTGCACCCTTGAAGATTTTTATAAATATCCATTTAATCCCACATTCTGACAGCCAGGTTTCCATTATTCTCCTCTATAAGAAATACCTTGTGGGAGGCAGAGGACACTTAAGACTGCCCCCATATACCAGATCTATCAACTGTCTGGACTATGACTAAGAGGCATATAAGACAGCTTGAACCCATCAAAAGACATGAGATATTTTAAAAGGAGAAAGGTTTAGGGATTATATTTGTTTTGTTTTAGGTACTACTTTGAGATAAAATGTTTGCCATTATTTCATTTTCTAAAACTAAAAAAAATAATAATAATAATTCTGCTGTACTCAAATAGTAACCTATACATTTAAATTCTGATAAAAAAACTTAACTATATAGTAGGATAGTAATACATCTCCTAACTCTTAAAATGTTTACTACTTCAATGTAAAGCTTTAATCAATGACAGAATAATTCTGATTAATTTTAGGGGCAAAAGTAGTTAAATATCTGCTCTTCTGATTTTTCATTACAATGAGGTATTGAAAAGGACTAGACCATTTTTGTACTTTACAAAAATCAAGGTTACATTTTTAAACTACAATTTATTGAATGTACCAAAGGTTAGACATGGTCATCATTTTCACAAATAGGTTTTAATCTTCGTTCATTCGCACAGTAAGGAAGACCCTTCCCTTTATTAGAAGAGAAAATGAGACTTAGAGGGGTTAAGTAAACTGCCAACAATCCTACAACCACAGGAAGGCAAATCCCAAATTCAAATTCCAGTCTGCTCATTTCACAAAGCCTACATACACTCTTAAATCACCACTTACTAATGCCTCTCTGCTTTTCTTAGTAATTTACATTTAGATTAGGGAACTGCAGTATGTTAAGCTCCTTCAAGTTAACAAAATATAACATACCAGGAGAAAAAATTATTTACAGGATTTCTCAAGACTAAACCTAACAGGATATAACAAAAGTATCTTTGCTTCTATGCTTTCTTGCTTCATAACCTGTGTGAGATTAAATTGTTTTCAATCTAATACAAAGGGAATGCTTAGGCTACTCTTTCTCTATTCTGAGATTTTCTTTTCTCTTTGCAGATAAATGTCACATTTTCCATTAGAGTTAGCTTCTACTTTCTCCATTTTATTTTATAATTTTACATATCAGCCATGGGTTTCCCTGTCCTTCCCCCTTCCCCCCCCTTCCCCTCATCCTGAATGTATCCTGTATCATCTGAACTACCCCCCATCCCACCCTCCATTCCCATCTCCTCCAGGGCAAAGACTCCCCTGGGGATGCAGCTCAACCTGGTAGATTCAATCCAGGCAGGTCCAGTCCCCTTCTTCCAGGCTGAGCAAAGTGTCCCTGCATAAGAAGCCCCAGGTTCCAAACAACCAGCTCATGCACTAAGGACAGGTCCAGGTCCCACTCCCAAACAGTTGAAGCTAATTAACTGTCTCACTTATCCAGAGGGCCTGATCCAGTTGGGGGCTCCTCAGCTATTGGTTCATAGTTCATGTGCTTCCATTAGTTTGGCTATTTGTCCCTGTGCTTTTTTCAATCTTGGTCTCAACAATTCTCCCTTCTCTTTCTCAACAATTGGGCTCCTGGAGCTCCACCTGTGTCCTGGCCGTTGATCTCTGCATCCGCTTCCTTCAGTCATTGGATGAGATATCTAGCACGACAGTTAGGTTGTTTGGCCATCTGATCACCAGAGTAGTTCAGTTCGGGCTTTCTCTTGACCATTACCAGTAGTCTACAGTGGATTTCTGGGGACCTCTCTAGCACTTTGCTTCTTCCTATTCTCATGTGGTCTTCATTTATCATGGTCTCTTATTCCTTGTTCTCCCTCTCTGTTCTTGATCCAGCTGGGATCTAAGCTCTCTTTCCCTCGAACCTTGCCCTTCATTACCCCCACTCACATCCAGGTTGTTCACTCACTCATAGGAGGATACTAGATATGAAACAAAGATGACTAGACTGCTACTTACAATTCCAGGGAGGCTACTTTCTCCATTTTTTAACTTCCACATGATATCTGTCAGGCAATGTGAAGCCATTTGAGGCTGGTCTTACTTAGGAAGCTTATGTTTTTGCCAGGTCATTGGATATGCTGAAATGAACACCCATTTCCAAAGACTATCCAGGCTTGTTGCAATCCTAGATTGAGACAATGAATGCCTAGCATTCAAGATCAAATATTATACAGCAAAAACACTTTACAACATCTGAAACAAAGAGGAAAAATGTAAACCTGGGCTTCATTTGTTTGCTCAACTCTGGTAAAATATATGTGACATTTTGAAAAGATAAACTCAAAAATGTTTGGGAGTGCCACTGCCTATTGACTAGGTCAACAAGGGAATGAAGAAAGGCCAGATACATGTGCAGAAACCTGGGATCCTGCAGGCCATGAGCTCTGTCAGAGGTATATCTATGCAGGCCAAAAGCAGCCTGTTTTATACCTCTGAATGGAGAAGTCAGGTTGACTGTATGCAGCTGAAAAAGGAGGCAGGTTTTGCCAATCTCAGTAGGAAATCCTTGAAAGAGAGCAGGCTCATTCTGTAAACATCCTTGAGGAGAAAGCTGTAGTTGTGTTTGAAGTGTTCTGTACATACTTTCAACGTCTGCACAAAGTCCAGCATAAGGCTTTGTCATTTCCATGAGTCTGAGGCACTGGGGTCTTTGACATGACCATATTTATGTCGAGCAATACCCAGGACTTCATCCATGCCTCGCATAGTAATATAAAAATTCCCACTCCAAAGAGCAAACACTTATTCAGACATGAGAATAGTCATATAGAAATATATTGAAGAATGTAAGATAATGAACCAATACTTGATATATAGGTAGGAATTGAAATATAACTACAAGAAGACACACATAAAACTAGCAAAAAAAAAAAAAAATCAATTAACCTGTCAAGTGAAGAGCAAAAGAGTCAATAGGCATGCTATGATTTCTGGGCAGGAAGTAGAGAATAGGGCTTCTGTGAGAGTCAAAGTTATATTTTTAAGTTTTAATTACTATCCCTTAGAGATCCATGAAGCAAAAATGCCTCTGATCGGCAAGCCCCTTGCCCAAGGACAGATAGTTCCTGAAATGCTAGAGGCTAATGTTTATGGGAGATAACAAGCCACATGTTTTCACTCCCTTAAACAAATTTGTTTGACCCATCTGCACTGGATGTGGTTGATCACATGTGGGTAGGAGGTATGTAGGCAGAAAATATGTCAGGATGTATGCTTGCCCCTGGTTGGACCTGCTGGGAAATGCAAGGAATTGTGGGTTTTCCTTCTTAAGCCCTTCCAACTCTTGATTCTTTGCCATTTCCTGGGAACCTGGGTATGGACCTGACCAGAGCTGATCCACCTGGACAGTATTTAATTAAAGCTTGCTTCAAAATTGTGGTGATAATCTTATTCTTGATGGGTGGAATTAACATTTCCTAAAGGTGGTGGGCTTTGTGCCCATACCACAGGACAGTGAGTTTGGTTTGTGTTAAAGAACAGGTTAACAAAGGCTGAAGTGATGAGGGGACACATTTTATTTTTTAGATACATTTCACATCATATGCTTTGGTTCTGTATGTTGTATTCTGTACATTTAGTTCTATACAATGGTATTTTGCATTAAAATTGTATTAATGATGTTGTTTTATTTATTGCCAATGTGATGATTTCAAAAAAAATTATCCCAGTAGGCTTATAGTGAGTGGCATTATTTGAAAGGATTAGGGCACGTGGCATCGTTGGAGTAAGTGCAGCCTTGTTGAAGAAAATGTGTCATTAGGAGTGCGCTTTGAGGTTCAAATGTTCAATCCAGGTTCACTGTTTCTTTTCCTGCTGCCTGATGATTTGTATGAGGAATTCTCAGCTCCCTCTCCAGCATCATGTCTGCCTTCATGCCACTACACTTCCTAACATGATGATAATACACTAAACTTCTGAACTATAAGCCAGCCTCAATTAAATGATTTCTTTTATAAGAGTTGTAAGATCATGGTGTTTCATCATAGCAATAGAAACCATAACTAAGGCAGCCAACTTGCAATGTCTTTTTCTGCCTCTGCAAGAGCAAGCGTTGCCTTCCATTTGCCCAGAAATATTTAAATAAATTTCTATAATGTTTTTCAGTTTTCTTCCTCTAGGTCTTGAGCACAGTTTTTCTAGTTTAAGGTAGTTCACGTTATTGTTGCTACATGTGGAAATTTTGTTTCCTTTGTTTGAAATTTGTAGTTTCTTATTTCAAATTAGGAAATCAATTGACAATAACAGACATGCTATCATGGACAGAGAAGAGTCCACAAGACCTCACCCATATACAAAGAACTACAGGCAACTAAGGAATGCTGTGAGTGGGAGAAATAGCCTTCTCCTGGGAAGAGCACAGCAATTGCTTTTTCAATTTCAAATGATCAGTCCTGAAAACATATATACAAGTACAAACAACACACACACACATATATATGTGTGTGTGTGTGTTTGTGTGTGTGTTATATAGTAACATAATATGTAATGTTTACATTTCATATATATAGTATTTGTGTGTGTGTATATATGTGTATATATATATATATATATAAATAAATATATAAATATATATATATATATATATATATATATATATATATATATATAAAACTAACCAGACTGAGCACAAATATATATTTAAGAATATTTTTGTACATAGTTGTACATATAAACATGTAACAACAAGTAATGAAAAAACAGGCCATGAATTTGAAACAGAGCATGGATCAGTATATAGGAGGGTTTGGAGAAAGAAAATGGAAAGGGGATATATTATTTATATATATACATATATATATGTATATATATTATAATCTCAAAAAACAGAAGAAGTTATTTTTAAAAATAAAGTAAAAATGAAAACTTTTCAGGAAATATTTGCATTCTTTTCTTACTAAAGATTAAAAAATAGCAATTGTATTATATCTGAGTATGAAGTCTTAGTAAGTGACAATTTTATTCAGAATATTTACATGTCGGTAGCAAAGAAAACAAACAAAATAATACGACTTGATTTTATAAACTAAAATATAATGTAGTAGGCGCTTGAGTTCTCTTTAAATAAAGAAATAACAACTTACAGGCATGTGAGCTTTCCTCTATCCATGACAGCATCCTGCTCTTGTCCTTCTTCAAATCAGGTTTTGGCAGCATTTCCTGTAAGACTTCTCATTATAGTATTACTCATTTTCTGTAGGAAGAGAGTATAGAATATAAGTACATATGATTATAAGAATTTATTAGATTGGCATACATAGTACAGTCTAGGTAGGCCAACAATGGCTGAATGGCTGTGTCCACACTGGAGATGCTAAGAGCCTGTTCTGTTCATCAGGCAGTATACTTCAGCAGTCTCAACTTGGCATTGAAGGCCTTGAGGATTCCTGAAGAGTCACTGGTCTTCCACCTTCTTTGGAAGAATGAAGAAGCTGGGTTCTGATATTAGATAAAGGTAGCAACCAAAGTAACAGCAACAGAGTAGATCAAGGTACCAATGTCAAGGTAAAGCAGGCAGGAAAAAAGCAGCCTTGCCTTGGACTCTTTATGTCTGGGCCATTACCAGAAAACATTCCTCACTCTAGGAAAGAGTCTTCCCCCTTCATTTAATCATTCAGCAAATACCTTCACAGATCCACCCAGATATATGTCTCAGTTGATCTTAGGTATAATTACATTGACAACCAAGATTAACCATCACATATGTAAATACTACATTTCACAAGAGTAAGTCCTAAGTCTTAGTTTCTTTGGTTAAAATTAATATTGAAGAAACACATTGTTTCTATGATAACCTTCACGGTAGAAGTATACTTTTCTTTTTATGTCTCTGCTCAGGCCTTGGGAGAGATGACATAGCTTATGATTTTTTGTGCTCTTCATATTCTTTCATGAACCTATGACCCATAAACATGCAAAAGCAGCCCAAAATTTCCATATTTGAAAGTGGTCATTCCCATGGTGAAGCACACTGCCATGCAGTTTCTGTTCTCCCTATATTGTTTGTAAAGCAACAGATGTGATGAGTGACAGGGACAAGGACTGCCCATGTAAAACATAAGAAGAGCTGCAAATGGATTTGTTTTCTTCTTTCTCCATTAATACAGGCTATCCTCAATGACAACCATGATACCACATGGAAATTTCAATTATGTATAAGAGAAGCTTTCAATATACTAAAGGAGAAGAAAAAGCACCTCTTTCAAAGGCTCCTTTTCTTTGAAACAGACAAAAGGGGAAGGTGAAATTCATCTGAGGAATGTTCAAAGACCCATAATCTCAGTAAAAGGAGAAAAATGAAAATATGTTCAAAGCCATCTTTGTTTCTTTAGAAATACTTTACAAATGGAATCAAGGAATATTTGCTTAGAAATAAAGCCATATTCACTAGCATATAAAAACAGTACATATGGATGGCTACAGGAAAGAGTTCCTCATTTGTAGTAAATTCACATTACAAAATGTTGAATTTCAGAATGAAGGTTTAAAATATTAAGCTCCCAAAAATAAGCAGCTTGGAATTCAAGAACTTTCTACCTGAAATCACTTCAAGATATATTTCAAAAATAAGAACTTCAAATTTACTTAATGTAGTTATACATTAATTTATAGACAAGTGAAACTAATATGTCAAATAATTTGTGGCCTTTTGACACTGCTTTTGAAATCCATGCCAGATTTGTGGGATATAATAAGTTAGTAGATTTTTCACCATTAAAAACAAATAATAAAAACTGCATAGATAACTCAAATTGGATTATTGCATTCCTGAAGTTTTTTGTTGTTTGTTTAATTCAATAAAGAAAGGCTTATTAAAAGATACTTTTTCTTTGGAAGGAGGAGCTTTTTAAAGATATTTGATCAACTGGCTAACAGAGGAAGTGGAACTCCTCATGTTGTCAATGGAAATTGGAAGCAGCATGTAGTGCAGAATTTCCCACATGTGAACATGAAATCTTGTCTCAAACATTTGAAATAGTTGAAGAAACTCCCATCCCTTAGGGTTTTGTATGAGAATAAAGACTAGAAACAGGAGGCTATTTGAAGTCACAAATCTACCATCTTTGGCTACAATAATGTCTACAAATCAGATTGAAGTACTGCAGACAGTATTTGCTTATATGAAAAGAACATGCAGATACAGTCTCGTTTTGAATCATGGAGCTAGGTGATTCTGCCAAGTGTATAACTCTCTAAAACCACAATTTCTTCAAACATGAAATGAGGCTTGTCATTCTTAGTTCCAAGAGCCTTCTTAGAACAACAGTATTATTTAAAAATGAGTAAGAAGTGGAACATAAATATCTATAGATAATGTGTGTTTGCATGTGTGTGTAGAATCACACCAGTAACTCAAATTGCTAAATGGTCTTATTAATAATAATAATAATAATAATAAACAACTCATGGCTTGATATTGGGGTGAGAGCTGAAAGATCAGAGAAGCAGAGCAAGCCACAGCCACCACCTCTTACATCACCAACTCCCCAGCCTGAAAGAGCCTCTGATTCCTAGTTCCTCATACTATATGCCTGTCCTTGCCCAGCCATCACTTCCTGGGATTAAAGGTGTGTGTGCTTCCCAAGCAAAGGCATGAGATCTTCTCAAGTGCTGGGATTACTGGTGTGTGCCACCACTGCCTGGCTCTTTCTCTCCTAGACTGAGTCAATCTCATATAGTCCAGGGTGGCTTTGAACTCAGAGATACAGACAGATCTCTGCCTCATGGGTGCTAGGGTTAAAGGTGTGGACCACCACTGCCTGCCATCTATGTTTAATCTAGTGGCTTGTTCTGTCTTCTGATCTTCAGGCAAATTTTATTAGGGAACATAATATATCATCAAATATACCTGTGTGTAAAAAAGGAAGAATTAAAATGGAATAACCCAATAATGTGGCAAAATGGCCTCCCCTAGATACCAAAAGCTGACAAATAAAAAGCCTGGTACCTGAAGTCGGTTGTTTCTTTTGGAGATATTGGTCAGAGTTATCACAGATGCCTCCTGCCCCAAATACTACAGATCATTCTCATCCTTTTATTTATCCCGAGGAACCTAACAATATGACCCTTTTGCTGAAACACCACATGTTTGAGTCATAGAACATTGGAGAAAGTAAGCTGCTACTCACCTGGAGATTTAACCCTACTAGTTAGTCTGCATGGTGCTGGAAGGTACTATGCACACTACTGAAGGAGAAGAGTAATCACTAATCTTATCCAATAACGACTGTCCTGGAAAGACACGCCCACTAGTGCCCTGTTAGAGTGCAAATGGGGGGGGGGGCAACCACTTTCTGATTAGATTTAAGTCTTGGTCCAAATTATGCATCCTATATCTGCCTCCTTTATTGGAACAAGAACCTGTGGCTAGGCAAGTCATAGGCCCTAGAGGAAAACCTACCACCATTATTTTGCTAAGTTATTTTAAAAGCTCCTTCCCATGGTTTCTTAGTAAGTTCCTTCCTTCTATGGATACTCCAAATGAAGTACATAACTGAAGAGTCAAAGCAAACATCCACAAATGAGAGAAAACATGCAATGTTTGTATTTCTGTGTGTGAGATAAATCACTAGAATGACACTTTCCAGCTCCATCCACTCACTCATGAATTTCATATTTCATTTTGCTTAATATATAAATATTTTTTATTGTGTACAGATATTTGAAAAATCATTAGTAGACTTACATATTACACTTCATTGTTACAAAGAAAACCTACTGGCCCTGATTGACTAGAGCTTCTAAAATCATGAAACAATAAAAGCTTCCTATTAAAATTGTTCATATACTATATCACTCACAGGAACAAGAAAAGTAACAACATGAAAACTAAAAGACACAGGAACCATAGAATTTACTAAGGGACAGTTGTGGCTATATGACTCAAAATAAACCCTCATCTACTATTTCCCAGTTAATTATATTTCCCCTATTACATCAGCTGTCAGTCATATGCATATGTTCCTTTGGTCACATTAGGTAATTTTTTAACTTGCCAAATATTTCTCTAAGAGGATTCTTATGAAATTACAGAAATAATAACCATAAAATATTTAAGCTTTATGAGAACTAGAAATATGCTTTATAAATATTTAATAGTAGGTGACTAGACATATAAAATAGTTATGCTTTATCCTTCCCTTCTGGCAATGATTAAGCATACTTTCTAGAAACTGGTCTTTGGGGGACATTACCTATTTTAAGTCCAGTATGTGGAGGTGTGTTCTTTTATTCTTGCTTCTGTATAGTTTCCACCCTTCTAACCATAAACTCTGACAATATAAGGCATAAATAAATGCAGGATATATTATTCTTAAAGAAAAGAGTGTTAGAGATCATAAAAAGAAAAGCAGTAGGAAAAAACCTTAGGCGGATATTTTAAATCCAAAAGGAGAACAGGTTTGGTGGATTGTGGAGAATAGTCTGTCCAAATAGAAGAGTGCTTCCTAATGAGGATGGATGTATCTCCTAAGTGTGAATGAAATGGCAGCAGCGAGGCGGAAATTGTGATGCATGTAGAAAGCCTTCCCTTTGAACAATGCCTGTTATACGACTACGTTGGAAGCCGCTAGAAAGCATTCTCCTATGTGCTGTACAATAAGGAAGATGGCATGATGGAAACAAATACCATCAAGCTGTAAGATGCTAGGAACTGTGAGATCTTTTGTTTTCTAAACAAAAGAATTTTCTGCTGTCCAAATGTCTGACAAGCAGAGGCTGCATCTTTTACTATTGAGGATCTGTTTCATATTCCAATCAAGATGAGTTGGCACCAAATAAAAAAATTATTTTGTAGAGGCCTAAGCTATCTTGTGTTCAGTATATTAACTATTTCACTTCATGTTTCACTGAGAACAGTTATGGTCCATGAAACAATAAACACAATAAAAGCATGCTCTGAGGCTGCCTGCCATGGCTATGTAAATAATCATGTATTTATTTGTTTTTACTTTCCTGTAATTTCAAATAAAATGTGCATGAAAATGTATAATATATAATCAAAATGAGTATTATATTTAAAGTATTTCTGAAATAAAAAAAAAAATCATAGGAGACACAAATATCTTTGTCCATCACAGAATAATGAGAAGTTAGGGGCTTCTCTTTCATTATATGTTCTGTTTTGAGAGTTTCAAAAGTCAAATCCACACAAGTATTTTAACTTTCAATGTATTTCAATGTATTTTAACATTCAAATTGATGACACTCTGGCAGTTCAAATTCAATGCAAAACAACTAATTTGTACTGCACTGGCACTTATACAGGTGATGAGGGAAAAATGTCTGTGGACTTGTATTTTCAGGTCCATGAACACATAGAGAATCATTTACACACTCTCACATAGTCCATAAATTATTCAGGAGTCAAGTTATAATCTTGTAGATGAAAACAACACCAAATGTAAAATGTTTGTCTTCAGTTTAAATACCCATTTGAGAACAGCATTGTGTTTGCTTAGATTCAGAAATCTGTGGCATAGTAATTAATACTCAACAAACTTCCAGAAATGTGAGAAATACATATAGGTGAAAAATATTTATCACAGTGTTATCTGAAATTCTGATGTATTTCAGTTCATAATGAATTAGTGAAAAGGAGTCAACTCAAAATTAAACTTTCATCTCAATGGCTCATCTGTGATCACTAGTCTCCTAATTATTTTATCCATTCCTATCATATGTATAAAAAACGTCTTGGTGATGCGTTGTTGACAAAGATAAAGGCATCTGATAATAAGGACTATATACTACTTCTTGCTGGTGTCATTAATGATGGTTCTTTGTACTGAATATGCTATGATTTTAGATGGCACATAGAAACATATTGAGAAGATATTTCATAGAATAGTATCCTCTCTGAATTTCACAGGAAGAGTAGAGCTTAGGAGTCCTTTCATCCCTGATTTCCAGCTAAGGAAACTGGAACACAGAGAAGCTAACATGATTTTTGCCTCAATAACAATGTAAGCTACTAAAATGGGTTCAAAACTGTAGGTTTACCACTTCATTTACTTATATTATTAGTAGGTGACTTAAAGGTAAATGTAGAGAGAGTTTTCATAGTGATACAATTACTAGAGAGCAAGTAAGTATTGAGCATACTGCTATTAATACCTAGAACTTTTTCATTTTTTAGTTAGCATACAAAATAGTGGGTTTCATTGTAGTATTTGTATATAATTTCCCTACCCACTGTTATTGGTTCCCCCTATGCCTTCTTTACTTATCCATGGCAATATTTATTAAATGATAGTTTTAATTTGTTTAATTAGTTCTATACTAAAACTAAAGCTATTGAGCCAGACCAATGTAATCAAACTGTAAGAAGGCAGGAGTTTTTCTACTGATTCTGAGTATGAAAAAAGAGGGAAAAAATGAATGAAATTTACACAAGTTATATTTGTTTAAAGAAAGATGTCACAAATAAATTTTGTGAGTGATAAAAATTTCAGAAAAACAGCCCACAAGATAAGATGGGATTCCGTTTACTAGTCTACTTAAGGAAGAACCTAGCTTCAAGCCTAAATTTTAAGCAAGGGTCCAAAAATCTATAAACCAAGTATCCACTCCAAAGATCATCAGACACAGCAGGAAGAACAAGTCTAGGGGACTCTTTCTCAAGGGACAGAGCGCCTGGCCTACGAGGCGTCACAGTGTGGTCAGGGCAGAAAGCCTGGAGCCAGACAGGCTGTGATGTCCCTGGGACTATGGAGATGCTTCAGAAACTTAAAGTTTCAAACAGAGAAGAATGAAGTAATCTTTCCTCTGATTTAACAAAATGATTCTAGCTACAGTGTGGACGATACACTTGAATGCGAAGTTAGAAATGAGCGTAATAAGGATTTATTACAACAAGGCATACAAGAGACGATGCAACAGACACTCAGAGTTATGACTCCAAAATCACCACTCAGGAAACTTAATCCACATTATTTAAAAGCTTTTATCGGAAAATAGTTGGCATAGTCAAAAGAGTGATTGGAGCATTGAGTTCAAGTGCTGCCTACTGGAGAATCATTGTTTAATAGGGGAAATGCCTTTGGATTTGATCCCCAATCGTGAGAGGGGAAGAAAGGAAAGGAACAAGGGATGGAGAAAGGAAGAGAGAAAGAGACAAGGAGGAGTAGAGGGAGAGGAAGAAGAAGGTGGAGGAAGAGGAGGAGAAATAGGGTGATCTGAGAATATCTATTAAAGAGTTTATCTTCGAGAGTTATCCTAAATATCTAAACACATCATTAATTGATGCTGGTGTATACAGTAAATTGAGGCAAATCTGAAGGGACAGAAGGAACAAACTATTACTAGAACCTATGTAGTGTTCAGCTAGCTATAGGGACATATATGTCTTTTTGACATATTACAATCTTTTCTGAAAGGACACAATCAGTTGAACAAAATCTATCAGAGAAACAGCCGGAAGGAAAAAATACTCCAACATCACTTTTCCCCTGCTCGCTCCTCTGCTGAGGCAAAGTGTTGACCACATACAACCAGAAACCATGAGCAAGAAATAGCTCAGGGGGTCATACCAGAAAGTCTTTTGGCAACAAGCAGGTTAGTGGGGAAATTGGAAGTAGCAACTGACAATAACTGCACATTGTTAAAAATGCAGCCCTGGTATGAACATGTATGTAGAACATTAAGTTATCACCATATGCTGTTTAGAGAGAACACATACATGCAGAAATTACAAATACAAATATGCTTTTTTGAATAACATTAATTTGCCATTAAAAGTGTTAATGCATTCTAATACTTGGGTAATGATGTGTAAATTTCATCTATTAGGAATTTATTTTTAATGAACTGAATGTATTCAGCATGTCAGTTAAAAATGATGTGTTTATTAATCTCTGTGCTATGAAGTAGACATGTAAGACTTATTACTAGGAATTATTGAAGATGTCTTGGGCATTTGAGAAACTTTCCTTCCAAAGACAACAGCATGTCTTATTCAAAATTCTACTTACATATTTTATTATTTTTTCTCTCTTCTATTTAAATGTTTATCTTTAATTATATGTGTGTGTGTGCCTCTTTGTTTGCATTTTAGTATGCACAAGTGGATATGGGTACCTGTGGAAGGCAGAAGAGGCCATTGGATCCCTAAGAACAGGAGTTACAGGTGGTTATGGGATGCTCAGTGTGGGTACTGAATTCAGTCTCTGAAAAGAGCAGCAAGCATACTCAACTGCTTAGCCATCTCTCCAGACTCCTTTTGTCTTGACCTTTGGGGTATCTTTTTTTATGAAGAAATATTTTTATTCATTTTACATACCAATCCCAGATCTCCTTCTTCCCTCTTCCCACCCCTCCATCTTCCCTCTGCTCTGCCAACCCACCTCCCATCCCCTACAAGGAGGTAAGGCCTCCCATGGGGAGTCAGCAGAATCTGGTACATTCAGTAGAGGCAGGTCCAAGTCCCTCTCTCTGCCTCAAGGCTGTGTGAGGTGTCCCACCATGGGCAGTGGGCTCCAAAAAGCCAGCTCATACACCAAGGATACCCTTTCAGTGTCTTTAACAAAAAATTTAAATAAAAACAATGTTTCATTTATCTATCAAGTTTGAGTAATTTCTCAAGGTGGTCTCTCCTTATAGAGTTATTCAATGTAAACTTGGGTGTCTCTTGGCCCAAGAGAGTATTCAAACAGAAAACAGCAACACAGATGTGAGATTTTGACATTGAAGAAAAGAACTAGTAACAAAAACATGAATAGTAAAAACACAAAGCACTGAGACTAGGGTATATCCATATTGTTCAGGGAATCGGATTAGTAATCAAAAACACAACAAACTGCGATAGTCTAGTACAAGTTGAATTCAGTCACTCAAAACCCACTTCCTTTCCCTTCAGTGAAGAGAGAAGCATAAAAGATCCCATATGAGAGATGCGATTTTCACAGCCTTACTTTCCTGTGTATTCAAGTACTCAGGACTAAGGTTCTTAGTATTTCCAGCTATATGCACTAAACATGAATGAAAAAGAACCAGGTAGATGGGAATGTAGTTGATAGATAACTTGGTTGAATCCAATAACCCCCAATTCACTATATTTAATCAAAAATTAATCACTTTCCAAACAATAACACAGAAAAATGTTTCTTTTATTTTATACTTACACATCCGTGGTGATTTGAATGAAAATGCCCCCATTAAACTCGGGGAGAGGTGCTATTTGAAATGTTAGAATGTGTGGCTGGCAGGAGGTAGTGTGTCCCTGGGGATGGGCTTTGTGGATTCAAAAGCTCAAAAGAGGCCAAGTCTCTCATCTCTCTGTCTCTGTCTCTCTTTCTCTCCCCCTCTCTGTGATTCTGTCTCTGTCTCTCTCTCTATCTCTGTGACTCTGTCTCTGTCCCTCTCTCTCTTTCTCTCTCTCTCTCTTCTGCTGCCTGCAGAATCAAATGTAAACTATCAGCTCCAGCAAGCAGCACCATGTCTGCCTGTGTGCCACCGTGCTTCCTGCCGTGATAGCAATGGACTAAATCTTTGAACTGTAAGGAAGCCTCAGTTAAATGCTTTCTTTTATAAGAGTTGCCTTGGTCATGATGTCTCTTCACAGCAATAGATCATGACTAAGGCAACATCTATTTAAAAAAACCAAACACGTAATCCAGGTTCTTCTGTGATAGTCTTTGGTTCTTTAAGGTAGCCCCCAAATTCAATCTAATAAAAAATCAATTTTAACTACAGTTAGTCAAATAATTAGAATTGCTTATTTTTGTCTAGCAAAATACAAATTCTCAAAGGGGAGTCAGGTAATTGAAACATAGTTCTGGACTGGTGGAGTAGAAACAATCTGCTTTAGAATTAGATATTTATTTTTAAAAAATACTTAGGTATTATTTACTGTGGGGTTCCAAATGCTTTGGAACTGTGACTCTTCATATTCATCACATCTCTGAGAGGGTACTGTTACTTATCATTCCCATCCCAATTTTATAAATGAAAATATTAAGGCACAAAGGGTTAATGACCAGACAAAAGTTACATAGAATCTAAGTTGCAGAGTGAGAATTTGAAGTGAGTTCTGCGTCTAATATGAAAACAAAACCTGAGATCAGGAAAACAAAAACAAGCAAACAGACAAAAAAAACTAGTGTAAGGATTCAGTGGAATATTTAGGTACTGTAACCATTTATGTGCCTTTGAATGTGGGACTCAGTAAGGCAATTGTGAACTGCTTTTAAAACATCAATGCCGGGTTGGGGATTTAGCTCAGTGGTAGAGTGCTTGCCTAGCAAGCGCAGGGCCCTGGGTTTGGTCCTCAGCTCCAGATTAAAAACAACAACAACAACAACAACAAAATAACATCGATGCCGATTATATAAGCTCCCTTCTCAGTCTAATTCTCTCACATGTAGGAAAGAACACACTGCAGCTTCCTCCAACCACTCAAAAAACAAACAACAACAACAAAACAAACAAACAAAAAATGAAAGGGTTCATTGGCCCTTCCTTGAACCACACTTAGGAGTTGGCCCCATGCCCAGGAGTACAGGGTCAACACAGAATTGACTCAATGGTATTTGGGGAGGCTTTTTCTGTCTCAATATGCTTTGCCTGGCCTTAAAAAAATTCCCTATAGGTCTTTTGTTTCCATATTATGGTTTCTGGTTTTGTGTCTTTTTAGTATTTCTGAGTGTATAAATGTGTGTGTCTCTGTGTCTATACATGTTTGTCTTCTTGTGACTTTTCCCCCTGTTCATTTGTTCATTTTGTCCTATTCAGGTTTATTCATATTTTACCTTATTTTATATTATTATTATTTTTCTTTTCTTCATCATCTTTTTAAAGATATTTGTTTGTTTTCTAATGAGAAAGAGCAAGAGATGATATGGATTTGGTGGATGGTAAGTTAGGGAGGACCTGGGAGGAGATGGGGAAGGGGAAATATATATATATAATCTATTTTCAATAAAAAAGAAAAGCAATATATTACATTATGTGTATTATCCAAGACTAAGCAACCTTTCATTTTCTTCTCCCATTTGACCTTTTTCCTTCCCTATCCCACAGGACTAGAAAAGGCAAAGAAAGCCTCAGTCATATGGTTATTGAGAAACAGCTTTAAAAAATTCACAAAATACATTGGGAATGAAGAACTATAACTCCTTCAATTAGAGAGATTAGAAAAGCCTATATCAGTCACATAGAGACTACAGAGTTTATGTATCTGTGAATTCAATACAATAAGATAAAGTATTAATAACATAACCATCTCTAGCATCTAACAGGTAGGGATTCATCAGATATGTTTGTGTCTTGCCTAAGTCAAGTTGTGTCCTTCATGGAGATAGTTAGTCTAAAGTTTGGGTTTTCTTATTTGAAGACTATAGTGCATGCTGCCTTTTCTGCTCACCCTTGTAGTTTATGAAGACTCCATGAGGAGTGTCACCTAATCTCCCTATGTCCTAGCCCCATTCTCAAACAAATAAACACACTCCAGACCCTGTTGTTTTTATCTAAATGTATATCTTACAATTTTACCAGGAAAAACTCAGGAGAGAGAGGCTGGTGTGAAAACCTGCTAGCTCAGAGAGATTGAGGAGCAACAAGCTGACTTTCTTCTGTCCACGGCTCAGAAAGAGAGCATCCTGCTGCCACATTAACCCAAAACAAGACTGCCAAATTCAAAGTTCCTCCTTACTCCTCCCTGTGTCTCTGTCTTCTGGATTCCCTCTGACTCTCTAGGACTACTTTCTGTCAACTAGTTGCTGGTTCTCCTTCTGACCCAAGGTTGATTTTATTCAATTAATGCAGTCTCGGGATTCACAGTGTGCAGCAAGACCCTTATAACAGAATGATGATGTTTTAATAAATAGAATTCAGAGCTCTCTTACTCCACCCACTCTTTCTTTAGAAGTGAGTTTCTGTCATTGGGAAATAATTGAAAGGCATTCTCAGAGCAGCACAGTCTTTTCTTCATCCATTTCTCAGTTGCTCAGCAACCTCACTCTGTAGTCTGTTGTCTTCTCTTCACAAAAATGTGTTTCCATTAAGCTCACTAAGGAATTTAAGTTCTCAACCAGCAGAAGTTTCACCCACTCTTTTGTAGCACAATACAGTTTAAAAACCTTCACTTAAAACACTCTTTTCTTCTGCAACATTGCTTTCAAAATTCAGGTTCTTCCTTTGCCTTCTTTTCCTCATTGTGTACTCCAAGGAGAGGGTATCCATTGCTCTGCCTTCACATTCTTCATGGGCCTTTTACAGAAGTTTGTGTTCCAATTAGATAAAACATGAGCAAAGACCCAGCTGGTAGTGACTTTTGATGTCTAAGGCAAAAGAAACCTGTGGCTCATTTCCTACTTGGTTGGGTTGGCTCTTTCTCAGTCTATCTACATAGGCTACTGATATGCTATATCTCCAGACCAAGCCATAAACGTCTCTGAAGCTATGTAATTAGGTTAGGGTTAGGGTGTATACAGAAGAGGTATATCTGCTTCCCTTTTTCTCTTTCTTTAGGACAGTTGTTCATATGAAGAAGCAAGCCAGATCACATCAAAACTGTTAACTACAGCATTCTCCAAGATTAATGAAAATCCCTACATGAGATTGGGGCTTTGCCTATTCTTTGTTAGTTCCTATGCCACTTATTGGGAGGATGCATATATCATTATATATATACATATAAACACTATTTTTTTTTTCAGAGAACCTTGAATTTTTCTAATGCACAACTAGGTAAACACTGTCATTCAAAATTCCTTAAATATTTTAATTGGTTGTTTCTTCCATGTCATTATGATATTTACTATGTAGGAAAGAAATATGACCAAAGGAATGATATCTATGGAAGGAGGTTGAAGGATCACATGATATGATTATCAGTATGTCTGTCAGTGAGATTCTAGAATTAATGACAAAGATCACTGAAAAGTTTAGAAATGTAATTTTCTGAAATTAAAATTGAGTATGGTTATGGTCACTTTGTTTGCCACAAGCATGGTTGATGGTATTAAAAAACATCTACTTTAACTGGCTGTGTAGCATTTTAATAAATGCCTTGACCCATGCCATAAATCTAACCAGTTGAGATAAAATTTTTGGATTAAGCCTTTTTTCCTCATGATTCAAGTTCACCTTTTACTAATAGTTACCTTTTACAAATTTATGGACCAGCTTGTTCAAGGAATAGAAGAGGGTAAAAACATAACCTTTCTATTTTATAAATCTGAATTTTGATTTGTATGCTTTTCAAATCAGTCATAGGTATTTCAAATAGTGAAAGCATCCACCCAGAGGTAAGGCCTTGAGTGAAAATGAGAAACAGCTGGGGGTATCTTGCTAAATGATTTTGCTGCTAATAGCCATTGAAATAAGAAAGGCATATGACAAAAAATGGTGTTTGATATATGCAATGGCTCTAAAAAATTGTTTAAAGTAGAATCCTTTCATGTCAAATGAGGGAAGTGAAAAGTGTTAGGAAGGCAATTATCACCTGTTATCTGAATATCAATTGATGGCGTGGGAAAGCTAACGGAGTTATAAACTATAAATGTGAGCTATAGCTTCAACAAGGAATGAAAATGGCTTGTTAACTCATCCATTCAGTTGTTTATTTACTCATTCAAAAATCAGGCACCGCGAATGTAATACAGGCACCCGTATTTTAATGACAAGCCTCGAGAAACTGGTGTGACACAAAATAAGCAATTAAACACAGAGGTAAGAAAGATCCTCAGATTATGGTTGGTGGTATGTGAGAAATAAGCATTTCGATAGGCAAAACAGGTATTCAAAGGTGGAGAATCTCTCCAAGATAAGATGGCTGAAAGAAAACACCATGAGAGAAGGATATTGATCAGACACCAGAAGAATTACGTGTTGTTGGAAATTCCTGAAGAATAACGTATTAGAAATATTCTTGGTATAATACAAAGGAATACTCAAACATAGGCAAAGTAATACTTCTTACATCTCAGCAAGACAAAACTTTACTTTTAATCAAGAGAGTGCACTGCATACAACAAGAATATTGGGAGGGGTGCAGGAGGGCCATTAGGTTTTCATTGTAATGCTGATGGTGACAATGTCTTCTTCCCCTTAGCTGAGGTTTAATCCCATAGATTTTCAAAACTAACTTTAAGGGCAAAGCAAATTAAAGAAAAGGGGAAGGCTGGGCCAGTTAAGTCATTTAAATTAAGAAAACACAGTAAGACCTTTGTGTTTTTTGTTTTTTGCCTTGTTTCTGAAGGCTTACATTTTTTTTTTTTTTGGTGGGGGGGGGAGAAGGAGTGTTAAAACATTTGCATATAGTTTTACTACATAAGAGAGATAAAGACTTGAACTCCTTGTTATAAAAGAGAGTTTTAGTGTTTGACAGAAAAGAATAACATTAACTTTTTTTTTACAAAGGCAACTGTTTTGGAAGAGCGATTAACCCTAGAAAATCTCTAAAGTACAGAAACACAGGTCTGTAATCCTGTCACCAGGGATGCTGAGACAGGAGGCTTGCAAGTTCGAGTAAAGGTGAGCCCTATAACAAAACCACATCTCAAAGACAATAATGAATAATAATAAGAAGAAGAAAAATAGAAAATATGAGTACAAATAATAATGGGAGTACCACTGAAAAATAGCCTAGAGAACAACACGTGGAAGCCCAGACAGAATCTGAAGCCTTTGGTATGGTAAGGACCAGGACAGAAGGTTCAGATTTATTCTAGCGTGCCAGAAGTGACTGACCCAAGTCATTATTAAAAGCCTCTTTTGTGGGGAACTTAGTAAGAAGAGCATAAGAAATATTCACATTATATCTGTTAGTTTTTAAGTGGCGCTTTACCTCGCGAGGAACACATACCGAACACAAGACCACAGAAGAGTTTTTATTAAAGAGGATAGAGGTGACAGGCCTGTGTGAAACACACATGGGTGAGGAGATAAGGGGGGCTCATGCAAGATGGCACCGGCTTTTTAAAGGTTGGGCCACGCATGCGTACA
The DNA here is from genome assembly GCF_903995425.1 of Onychomys torridus. Taxonomy (NCBI): domain Eukaryota; kingdom Metazoa; phylum Chordata; class Mammalia; order Rodentia; family Cricetidae; genus Onychomys; species Onychomys torridus. The sequence goes on from NC_050445.1 coordinate 58,807,276, forward strand.
GGAACTCCTGTGGGTACTCCATGCATGCACGCAGATTACATGGCTGTGCGCGCGCTTTACACAACCACGTAAAGCCACAGAGTCCCGGTCCCGGGAGATGTCTGACCCGACCCAGAGATGGCTATTTTGAACCGGAAATAGTTAGGTGGTCCGCCGGGCAAGCCCAACCGTGTGGATAGGTAATTTTCTATCAATATCACTATTTTGAAAAACTAGCTGAAGAAGTTTAAGTCTGGATGGGAAAGTAGTGAAGTCAATGTCCCTTTCAAAGAATGTCGTTGCCTGAGCAGACAGGCACTGGGAGGTAACTCACAAAAACTGTTTTGAAGAAAAGAGAAAAAAATTGAAGCAGAATTTAGAATGACACTTGGCCTGAGCATGTCATGATGTCATGGTCAAAAGGAAAATACCTTGAGGGTAGAAGCATAAATCAGGTGGTTTGGTGATAAGCTATTGTTGTACCTTTTGTTTTGGGGGCTTAAAGTTTTTATTGCATCTTTGAAACATCACAGCTAAGCTATAAGGATCATCAGTATCTTGTGGCTTCTATCCAGCTCTTGGATTACCAAATGACATGTGGAACAACTCCCTTTTTAGAAACAAAAGTACCACTAACATTTTTCTAATGTTACCGTTTTGAAATTCAGTTATTTGATGAATCAAACCAGGTAAATTTGATAAAAGTTCACAATCATTTCCTTGGAAAATTAAGAAAGTGTTTGTTTGTTTGTTTGTTTTTCTGCGCTTACAATGCTAAAAAAGCAAAGGTCATGTCAACCTATGCATATATTTTCACTAAGGAAGTTTGACTTTCAGAAAGAGACCTGCCTCCTAAATAATGCTTTTGATAAGAAAGTAAGCATATGCAGATAATTGTCTCTTTTTTAAAAAATATTTATTTATTACATATACAGTGTTCTGCCTGAATGTATCCCTGCAGGCCAGATGAGGGCAACAGATGTCATTACAGATGGTTGTGAGACACCATGTGGGTGCTGGGAATTGAACTCAGGACCTCTGGAAGAGCAGTCTTAGCCCCTGAGCCATCTCTCCGCCCTGATAATTGTCTCTTAATAAGGTCGTAAGACTAAGCCTTTGATCCTGTTCTGTACATGGCTAAAGACAATATAGACAATAGCCAGCATTTCCAGAGGCTCACTTTATTCACCAACTCCGAGCCTCTCTTTTCTTCCTAAGGTGACACAGCTCTCCATTGATGTTGATGCCTCAGTAGCTCTTCCCAGTCACTAAGTCATTCAGAGTAGTGACAGCATTTCCTGGAATGCCGATAGTTTCACTGCTGAGAATGTGCCTGATTTTCCCAACAGCTGTGGTCCACAGCTTAGATGATCTGTTTTCTGTATGTTGTAGTTATCCAGCTCTAACCAAGATGACAAGAAAGCTGAGTATATGTGGAAAGAGCCAAGAAGAGATCTAAAAAGAAGATGCATTTAAGAGCTGTGAGCACAGGGTAAATATGTCTGCCATGGGTAAAGTGGAACCTATATACTGGGAAATCAAGAAGGAAATAACATATGGGCAAAAACCTGAAAAGACTTAAAGATTTAAAACCCAAACCTTGGAAAAAATTTTACCTAAAAATATAATAATAGAGGGGCCTACACTAGAACTGTATTTTGGATTTTGTTTTCTGCCTGATATATTCTGTGTGTTTATAAGCCTTGCACATGATCTTTCACACTGCCCAAAGAAGCACTTGTAATTTCATCATTTTTATTTGTTGTTTTCAAGGAATGGATTCTCATGTTAATGGTTTTGGTGATTTTTATAAAGGCTTCATTGGGTGATTACCAAACTTTAAAATGTCAAAGAGCTGGCTAAAGATCTGGAGAAAGTGGTTGCTCTGAATGACAAGAACCTTTGCAGAAACCCAGAAGTTCAGGAGAAGGGAACAGGAACTTATGGAGGAAAAGAAACTAGTGTACTTACAAAATTATATGCTGGAGAGGAAATAATTGCTCTTGTAAATCACATAGGTTATTTATTTATACAACAGTCTTATTCCTTAAAAATAGAGGTTTCAAAACTATAAGCTTAATGCTATTTTACTGTGTGGTATAGATAGTTAATACAAAGTGTAGATGCTGTTGTACTTGTTTGGAATAGTTTAGATCAGTAGCTTTATCTGAGTCTTAATGTTTAATGTCATTTGTCAAATTGTTTAGTGACAGTAATATATTATTATTGAACACAGAGTTACAGTTTTCCTTTTCTATGCATTGAAGAGATTCTCTGTTTTATTAAACACAGAAAAAATAGTTTTAATGATTTCATAAGACACTATTGCTGCAAGATTTTAGTCCTTATTTATTTGTAATCCCTTGTTCAATATTTAGAATATTTTAATTTTACAGTTATGGTTTGTTGTTAATCTTCCCCCAAAATATTGCCTACAATTCCATACTGCTTTTCTTTCCCTTTCCCTGTTTCCCTTCTTTGAAGAGACATTTTCTTACTACAGACTCTCTTCTCATACCTGTAATGATCTGTTTTTCTTCTTCTAGAATGAGGAGGCAGAGGAGGAGGAAGAAGATGAGGAGGAGTGAGGAGAAAGAAGAGATGATTGAGGGAGAAATGAATATGGAATTTAAAAAGCAACCAAACAAGAATGTCTCCAGCTGTTATTATCTTGTCTGCCCCTTTTTGTATCTTCCTGCATACTCTGATGGAATGGTCAACATTTTCCTGACATATTTTCTACCTGTGCACTTAATCAATATATTGCTCTAGATTTTTTCTTTCTCTATTTTCTTCATCTATTTTCTATAATTATTATGAAACATCTGGGGCCAGATACTTTTTAAAGAGTATGAGTTTATTTAGCTCACAGTTTTGAAGGTTGAAAAGCTCCAGAACACATCACCAGCTTCTTGATGCTCATTGCCTGGTAAGGGGTTTCCTCCTGCATCATGACTTGGTGGAGAGCATCACATGGTTATTCTTGTCAGCCATGCCTGCTCTAGCCTGTCTTCCCCCTTGATTAAACCACCTGTGCCAACAGGACCCTCCACTCTCATTTTCACATACTACTCAATTCAATTGATCAACCTGTAAGCCACACTAACATATAAATTGGTAGACCATATTTCTAGTAAATAAATTACGGTGAGACAAACTTAACCCATACCATTTGGATATTATCACCAATGATTTCTTCTTTTACACTAAATCATTCTAATGGCATATAAAAATGCTTAACCTCTCCTATCATGAAACACTCAGAGAAATCCTTAACATTTCATCCTGTGGCTACCTCTTTTGCCCCCTCTGGATGAAAACTGGCAGGCAGTGTTCTTGCTCTATGGATTAGCTTCAGTTTCTTTCCATTCTCCTTTGAACTCATTCCAATCAAGATGCCACTCCATATGCCACCAAAATATCCTAAAGTTTATCAGTGATCTGCACATTGTTCCAAGTAAATAAATTCTCATTTTCCATTTCTTTGTCCAAAAATGAAATAACTTTCTGTAAACTGCCTTCATTATTATTGAGCAGATCAAGAGCAGTAGCACTGAGGAAGCAGAAGCAAGAAGGTCAAAAGGTCAAGGTTATTCTAAGCTACACAATGACTTTGAGTTATGTCTGGGCTACACATGAGGTCCTATCCCCAAAATAAAAACAGTGTTACCCAACAGAACCACATATACATGACGAAATGTTCATGTATATCATTTCTGATTTATGTTTATTTCATATTTTCTTATATGTTCGCAAACTGGTACTTTATTTTCTTCAAGGCCAGAGGACTTAGGGGTCCAGTTAAACCCTCATCCCTCTGCTGGAACATCCCATTAGGCCACTGTGCTGTTGAGCTTGTTCATTTTAACTGAAAATGGTCCGGAATTCCCAGTCAAGTACAAGGAGAGCTCAGAAAGGATGAAAGTTTAGCAATGCTAAAGTCATGAGTCATGATTTTGCCTTTCATATTTAACTGATTTTCTCTCCATTTCACAATACTTCCTTTCAGGTACTGTTAAAATATTTGATGAGGCAAAGAGACCCTGGGACTTAAGCTTAAAGAATAAAGACAAACAAAAGCCCTATATATACTTAGTTGTAGTCTAAACTAGACAACAGAATATATGACCTTAGAAAACTAGCAATGTGGGCGGTGGTGGCACATGCCTTTATACCCACACTCAGAAGGAAGAGCCAGGTGGAACTCTGTGAGTTGGAGGCGAGCCTGGTCAACAGAGCGAGACCCAGGACAGGGCACCAAAACTACACAAAGAAACCCTGTCTAAAAAAAATAAATAAAGAAAATAAAGAAAAAGAAACAAGCAAGCAGAGCCTAGAACCGTTTCTCAGGTCATTAAAAATAAATACAGCAGAAATGAGACAGTTCAGGGGTTGAAGAGAAAGCCTAAAGATGCTAGAGTGAAGCTGGTAGGTAGAGTCCTTCTATGACTCTACCACAGTAATTTTCTTGTGAAATTAAGTTTTAGCTGAGCATAAGCTTTCCATAAATGCTTCTTCAGAATTTGCGACTGTGGCTCCACACTTATCTCTGGGTTTCTGGAGCTAAGTCTGGTGTCCTATTTGAACTCTAGTGGCCATGATGAAATACGATGACCAAACATAACTTGAGGAGGAAAGGTTTATTTGGCTTACACTTATGTGGCACAGTACATTAGCAAAGAAAGTCAATACAGAAATTCAAGGGGGAAACCTAGAGACGGGAACTGAAGCAGTGACCAGGAGCAATGCTACTTACAGCCTTGCTGTCTCTGGTGTGCTCTGCATCTTTTCTTTTCTGGGGACCTCCTGCCCCAGAGTGGCACTATCCAAAGTAGGCTGAGCCCTTCAACCTCCATTCAGCAACTAAGGAAAAAAATGACCGACAGATGCCAATCTGATGGAAACAATTTCTCATTTGAAGTCCCCTCCCCTCTTCTATGACGAAAACTAATCAATATACCTGGTATCTGAATTTCTAACAGTTTTCCAGATTGATTTTTGGTTGGTTGCTTGATTTTGGTTTTGGTTGTTTGGTTGGTTTTTTTGTTTGTTTTGTTTTGTGTGTATTATAGGGTCTCCCTGTGTAGTCTAGGCTAGTCTTGAACTTTCTTTAGTCTCCAAAATCTGAGATTATAGATGTGTACCACCATGCCCAGTTTTCCAAGATCTTTATATTTTAGCTTTTAACTAGAACCTAATACACAACATGTGTATTAAATGTGACTTTACACAGGCACCAACAGCAAATGCTTCCCTTAGACTGCATGGTAGCAAGGCAGTTCTGGGCCCACTGCCCACTGTGCTGAATGAGAGTCTAAGCTTTGATTTTATATTATATTTTGTTTTCTTTTGCATATATGGAGGTAGAGGAGTGTTTGCATGTTAGTGTGCATGTGCACCTGTGTATATGTAGAAATCAGAGGACCATTTGCCAAGTTGATTCATTCCTTCTATCATGTACATTCCAGGGATCAAACTCAGGTCACCAGGTTCAGTGACAAGAGCCTTTACATATATACCTTCTGAGTCTCCTTGCTGGCCTCAGAATCTGCATGTATTAAACCTCTAGGAATATTCATTAAGTATAAGCACTATCTTTGTAAACATACTATGAAGAGGGGAATAGAAAGAAATTGCTACACCTCCTATTATTGAGTATTTCTTTATACCCTCTCTTCATCACCCTCCATGTTACTCTGAGCCATATATCGAGAAAGATCCATTAATTTAAGTAAGGTGTGGATATAGGATACAGGAAAGCAGAATGTGAGAAGGGAAGATGGCCTGGAGATACTTTTCCTCTTGACCTTCTTTATTTACAACTCCTGACAGGATCAGTCATAGGCAGGTCACTCTGAAGCACAAAGACAACTAAGAGGTAAGCCAATGGTTTCCAATTTTTCATACTCTGAATGTTTTAACTATACATTATTACCAGAAAAAAATTACCCCTTATTTTGAATTTTATTAAAATAAACTGTCTTTAAGTAATTTTTCTTTCAAAGTCCATTAATAACACCAAAAAAAAAAAAACAAAAACAAAAAACTTTGTGCTTCTCAAATTCAACATCAGCATACTTTCTGAAAAGCTACTGAATACAAACCTGGAGTAGATTTCTATATAATCTTCAAAGATTATTTTATAATCTAATTCATCTTCTCAGATAATTATTTAAAAAAATCAATCACTGCCACTTCATAACAATAATAAGAGAGGAATAAGAAAACAGTGGTTGTATTGAAGGGTTCAATTTCTTCCCAAGATAAGATCAAATCAATCCAGCAGCTGGGAACTGCATTAAAACTATTTCTAAATGGAATTTAGCTGCATCATTTTACATTCCAGCTCCTTTGGTTTCAATGTTTGATGTGTGTGTGTATGTGTGTATGTGTGTGTGTGTGTGTGTGTGTGTGTGTGTGTATGATATCACAGTGGCTTTAAGATGGTATTTTAGAATTAATTACAGCCCCTTCACAGCTTTCCTGGAGGAGGCTTTCTTAGGAAATGACTTCCTTTATTTCTTTCTTTGCTTTTTGTCTAGTCAAAAAGGAATGACAAGTGACTGAGTCTCAAATGATACTTTTTTTTTTCAGTTTGAAAAAGGGAAGAATAAGAAAGAAAGCTGCCAGTAATGCAATATTGTGAATTTACACGTTAATAATGATGATCTAATCACACATAAGATATGCTTGTCAAATAATCACCTTATGCTATGCTTCTTCAACAACCCTACCAGTAGAATCACTTGGAATATTACCTAACATTGGAGTTATAAATAAATAAATGCTATTATCTTTATAAGCTAGCTTATAAGCATCTTACCCACCTCCAATGTTTGACTTCTTCAAAAAAGAAAGCACATCCAAATGTTGCTGTTTCATCTGGAAATTGTGTAATATTAGTCAGGACACAAACATTTACAAAGAATCCCAATTTAGAAGATTGGATTGTGTGTTTAGGAGGAAAAAAAAATGGTGCTGATTCATGGTCCATCTGACTCACGGTCCATCTGACACTGTTTTTCTGGCCAAATGCTTTGTTATATAAGCATTGCTTCTTGGTATGGCCACTTACTGTGGAAAGTACTGCATCTCACTGCCCCACAGTGACCCTAAACTTCATAAGCACAGTAGCTTGCCAAAAGTTTTTAAGGCACACACTAAAATGGTCTGTGGCAGAGCTGATTTAAAGATTGCATTAGCTATTAACTGATGAATACTGTAGTGTGCTTTAAACCACAATTTCCTCTCCAAATTTTGGGTTACAAATACCCATGTTAGAAAGTCTCAAGAAGAATAAATGTGATAATACAACAGAGTCTCAGAGCAATTAGCTGACCGAAGTTAAGGAAGGCTCACATCACTTATCTTCTTCCCAACCTTTCTGGTGACTTCTTGTGTATGTTTCTAAAATCAACACAAAGAATAGGACTTGGGAACATTTACTTAAATCAAAGTTAATCTGCATATTACCAAATGTATCAGCTCCAAAGTGATTAGAATTTCCTTAAAGAATGGTTGGAAATCAAGACAGTAATATCATTGGTTGTCCTCCCTTTCCTATATACAATATTTTGAAAGTCATGCTAAAAAATACTTAACATTAAGGCTTCTTTAAAATCTATGTGGAAACCAGCTACTTTTAAAATGTATTCATATATGAAAGGAATATTAGTGGAGTTATCACAAAGTGGGAGAGAAAATAATTCTACCAGACATCTTATGCCACCAAATAAAACCCAAGTACCAGTAATGGGTTTCATCTTATTGAGTCATTGGCCAAAGGGTTCCCATAGAACTATTTACCCCCAAACGTTACAGGCTAGTGCCAAGGTTACTGGTTACTCTTTAAAACCTGACAGTAAGGCCCTGTTGCTCAAGATAAAACTTCCTTTTTATCAATAATAGAGAAATTGAACAGGTGCCCAACTAAAAAAGTTCACCTCTACTGACTTACATGCATAGTGCTGGAAGTTACTTTGCATGCTACCAAAGGAGAAAAATAATCAACAATGTCACCCAACTACAAACATGGCAACCCATATCAGTCACCCACCTTCAAAATACAGTTATAATAGTGACAAAAATTACTGAGATTAACTGCCTTGGTCACTGATCTATTGCTGTGAAGAGATATCATGAACATGGTACCATTTCACTGGAGACTTACAGTTTCAGAAGTTTAGAAGTTTGGTCCCTTATCATCATGGCAGGAAGCATGGTGGCATGCAGGCAAATGCTGGAGCAGTAACTGGGAACTACATCCTGATTCACACAAAGGGCACTCCGAGCTTGCCATGGGCTTTTGAAAACTCAAAGCCCACCCCACTGACACATTTTCTCCAACAAGGCCACATCTCCTAATCCTTTCAAATAGCACTACTCCATAGTGACCAAGCATTTGTTCTATGAGCCTACAGGGGCCATTTTTATTCACAACACCACAATAACCAATCATTTTAACATTGTGTTTATGGTCCACTCCATGAGATAGAACCAATACTTGACATTGCTAAAGTGTCAAAGCGTCTAATATTAAATATGTCATGGACCCTAGGGGAAAAACTACTACTGTTAGTCTACTAAAGGAGCATAAAAATAAAATGACTCCTATTTACATATTGCTATGACTATAGATCAGAGCATTCCTTCACTTTCATGGAGAGGTGACACTTATTCTTGCAATTAACACAGAGTCCCACAATGGACAGTGCACCAAGCGTGATGGATTTTGGAACACTCAGTTTTAAGTGGGATGATTTATCTAGACCCTCTCCTCAAGGCTCTGGGATCCACGTGGTAGAAGAAGCAGATTTTTAAGAGCAGTAGGTTGTGGATGATTCCAAGCAAACAGTGTCTTCCAGGTACAAGACTGATGTATACATAAACTCACAGAGTCTTTGACAACATGCACAAGACCTGCACAGATTCAAACCAGTCTAAATATGTGGAAGTGGACACAAACTCCCATACCTAGCCAAGAAGTTATTGTAATTGATACCTAATGGGAAAGAAAAAAATCACTTTTTCCAGTGGAGTTTCACAGTGGAGTATATGAACCACACTCTAGGGCAGGCCTCATGCCCAAGAAAAGACGGCCAATGCAAAAGAGACGCCATGATTTTTTTGTGTGGTTTTTGTTTTGTTTTGATAATGTTGTCTATTTTTTAAACTTTTAGTTTATTTTTATTTTTAATGTTTTCTACAAAGTGAGAGTGAAAGGACTTGATGTTGCATTGGGAAGGACCTACTTGAAGTTCAAACTAAAAGGAAGAAAAGTACGTTAAAAATAGTTCAAGGCTGAATTTAGCTACTTCTCCATGTTTCATAAACATATATTTTACTTAACTGAACTAAGAGGACACAGTATCTAACTGAGGTTTTGATCTGGCACTAAAGTAATAACTCAGTCAAAGTTGCATACTAGAGAAAATTTGTGGGACATTAAAGTTATCACTGATATTTTGGGCAGTGTGTTCTCAAGCCGCACAAGCATTGTAAGGAAGCATGAAAAATGAGGATCTGAGTTCAGATCTCCAGCCCTTACATAAACCCCAGAACAGCCATCAGGAACTGGGTAGGGGTTCCCGAGAGCTTGCTGGCCAATCTAAATCAATCAGTGAGCTCTGGATTCACTGAGAGTCCCCTTTTCATAAAATAAACTCAAAAGCAATAGAGGAAGAGATCCAATTTTGACCTCTAGCCTCCACAAGCCTGTGCATGTAAACACTTCACACACACACACACACACACACACACACACACACACACTCACATACAGATTTTTCTAAGTTAAATTTTAAGAAGAATCCAATTAACTAAAATATTTCTCTATTACTAGATTTATTGCCTTCTGTAGGGAATTTTAGCAGATATACTTGAACTCTTAGTCCACCCTAAAACATAAAGCATAGATTCTATAGCATGCAGGACTGAGATCTGATTTCTTAGGGAATTTAGAACAGGTCAGACCACTGCAAGAATTTAGTATAATTTAGCATAATACCTACTTTTCATCGGAAACACAGTCACCTCATAAAATTATCCAAAAACTAAAAACTGCTTTAATTATGCCTTAGTTTTCATAAGAGAAATAATCTAGCTCTTACACAAAGGATAACAGAACTGTAATGAAAGAGAAAACCATGGTGGAGGAAAAAGGAATTGTATTAATTTTCTAAGGCCTTTCAAAGGAATTGGACCACCTGGACATCTTGAAAACAGAAATCCTTTCTTCTCCATTTGGATGCTGAGGATACTAGACTTTCACCTGAGGCTTCTTTTCTTCGTTTGCTTTGCCTTGTCTACCATCTACAGGGATTCCTGCCGCTTCTTTCTCTTTTAAAAAGGTTCTTAATGGGCTTTAGTTGAAGTAAACCATCATTTGAATGCTTTATCTCCAAATATAACAATATTTAAACTTTGTTACGATTTACTGTTTTATGTTTACAGGTATTTTGTTTGCATGTTGGGTATGTGTATTGCATGTATGTAGTGCCAGAGGGGGCCAAAGAGGGTGTCAGATCCTTAAAGACCCATCTCATGTGAGGTTTTCTGTGGCACTGCAGAAATCACTTCGGCATGTGAATATATGGATTTAGGGGGCACACAGATCAGCCCACCATAAGATTCCATCTGCATATAGCCTCTTCCCCTTCTTGCTTTGCTTTTAAAGCAAATAGGTAGACTTCCTCTAATGAACACAGTGAACTACCATGTGGGGTTTTGTTTTGTTTTACAGGTCGATACACTGTCTATTTACAGAATGTAAGTTTTTTGGTTTTGGGTTTTTTTGTTGTTGTTATTTTTTTGTTTTTGTTTTTGTTTTGTTTTGTTTTTGTTTTTTGGACAGTTTTACCATGGAGTGCAATTTCCTAGAAGTCTCTTACTTTGGGACAAAGTTAACAATAAAGCATACAACTAAACAATGTGTTTGGCATCCAGGTCTCCTTTATGATTTTCAATAGAGCCAATTACCAGGTTCAAGTAGTTTACTAGTAGCTTTCTTCTGAAGCAAGGATGAAATTGTAATTGTTATGAAATGTAATTGCTGTTACAGAAGTGTATGATATGGATGTTTCTCAAAAATAGTATATTTAATTGATATTTTGCATGATTTTTTACTTCAAATAATTATATCACTTTTGAAATGCAAACCTAATACATATAATAGCAAATTGATTCAAATATGTTTAATTTTGGTGCTCTAAAATCTGACTATTTATAATTTTTCTTTTTCTACTAAGTGTAATTTTCTTAGTTTCTGCTTCCTCTAGAAAAAGACGAATTTATTGTTAGGTAAAACAGTCTTTGAAATATATTCCTTGCATTGGTTAAACGGAGGCACAGAAGTAGTTCTGTATGGGCTTCCTAAATCTCCTGTCCCCTTCCTGAGGCACAACTGCAGCCTGGCAGCAAGCTTATCACTGTCTCCACAGCCCACTGGGATGTGACAAGGCTCCCTAAGCCTCCAAAGGTGGCTATTCATGCTAATCTGAGTTCCATTTTCTCAAACACAGGAAGGGAATTCCTTTGTCTTCCCAGGTCACTGAGTAAAACACTCACTTCAGTTCTGTAATTGTCTGCTATCCATTTTCCTTTTCAATCAGAATTTTATTTGTTTTCTGACAATTAACAATATTCACTATTAACATGTTAAGACAGAAAATATTCAGTTTCAGGAACAGACTGACAAATAGCAATGATTAAGGTTTGGTTTTATGTAGGGATTACAAAATGATCACAAACACTTCTTCAAGTAGGCAATTTGCAGCCAATGTTGCTTGGGCGAACAAGCACATCATTTTGTTAGGGATCAGGAGTTTACTTCTTACATGTGGAAAAAGAACTTCATTATCTTAATTAAAAGTGGTTATTTGGGGGCCAGGAAGTTGAATTAGTATATAAAAGCACTTGCCACAAGCAAAACACACCCTAGAGTTGCCTCTGACCACCACAGAAGCATGTATGAGTAAGCAAACACACACACACACACACACACACACACACACACGCATGCATATGCAAACACACATGCACTCATGCACATGCATATGATTAGGAATTGAAGTTTCGAATCTGTGATTATATGATTAGGAATTTCACACTAAACAGAAGATAATAACAGAAGAAAACACGTTTGCTCTAGGTAACCCTTCTGCTGTATTAGCATTCATATGCAAGTATTTTCTCTTAAAAAATGAAAAGAAAGCAAGGTGAAAAATATAATCTGACCCTTCTTATCTCCCGGAAATATGTGTGCAAGTCAGGACACATACTTAAAGCACACTGGGCCTCAAAGAATGCACATGCATTATCACTCTATCTCCAGGTACAGTGGGACAGGATGAGAAAATAGCAGAGTATAGGCAGGCCAAGCAGAAATCTGCAATCTTCTGAGTTAAGAGTTGTCAGGCCAATTAGAGATAACTTTCAGAGTATGTCCCAAATATTACATGGGACAAATGCATACTAAAAAGTACCCACTGCCAGCATGGTGGCACACACCTTTAAACCCAGCACTTGGGAAGCAGTGGACCTGTATTATTTTTATTACTAAAGTAACAATTATAATTTATAAAGTAGTACCTTCTAAGTGGAAAGGTAGCTGGATGAAAGATCTATTATATTTTTGGTGTTATTTTGGCTTCCTTTAGGGAATGCCATTAGCCACACATGAGAGAATTAGAAAACGTAATATAAAAATGTAAACTTAACTAGCTTCAGCTATGAAAAATTTCCCATTAGCAATGGGATCTCATCTTTTAAATCAACAAGTCACTCCTCACTAACAAAATTGAATAGTAACACCTTAAGGAAATATTAAGTGGTGTTTGTTCACTGACAGGTCATAAGTATCAAATACAATATCAAAGTTGTCTGTTGTATTTCTAAAACCCAAATAGTACAACAAGAATATACAGGCATATAACATAGGCAAACACACACACACACACACACACACACACACACACACACACGCACGCACTCACACACACACACAACATACATATGCAAACAATAATAAAAATAATAATAAATTTAAACTAATATTTTGGTTTCTAACAATAAAAATAAGCTTCCTCAACTGGAAAAATGTATTTGAGACTATTTAGTTTATAGAGTTGAAGAGATTTGTACTGAAAGGTTTTCTGAAAAAATCAAGACTTAATCAATATCTACAAAATATTCCACCCGAACAAAAAAGAATATACCCATGGAACCTTCTCAAAAATTGACCACATACTTGGCCACAAAGAAAATCTCAAAAGATAAAAAACAATTGGAATAACCTCCTGTGTTTAATCAGACAACCATGGTTTAAAGTTAGATGTTAACAACAACAACAACAAAAAAAAAATCTACAGAAAACCTACAATCTCAAGAAAACTGAATAATGCTCAACTGAATCACAAATGGGTTAAGGAAGAAATAAAGAAAGAAATTAAAGACTTCCTAGAGATCAATGAAAATGAATACACCACATACCCAAACTTATGGGACACTATGAAAGCAGTGCTAAGAGGGAAATTCATAGCACTGAATGCCCACATAAAGAAGCTTGAGAAATCTAAGGCTAGGGACTTGACAGCACACCTGAAAGCCCTTAACAGGAAGAAGCAAAGTCTCCCTGGAGGACCAGATGCCAGGAAATTATCAAATTGAGAGCAGAAATCAATAAAATAGAAATAAAGAGAACAATACAAAGGATTAATGAAACAAAGAGTTGGTTCTTTGAGAAGATCAACAAGATAGACAAGCCCTTATCCAAACTAACTAAAAGACAGAGAGAGAGCATCCAAATTAACAAAATCAGAAATGAAAAGGGGGACAAAACAACAGACAATGAGGAAATCCAGAGAATCATCATGTCATACTTCAAAAACCTCTACACCACAATACTGGAAAATCTAAAAGAAATGGATAATTTTCTGGATAGGTACCACATACCTAAGTTAAATCAAGACCAGATAAACCATTTAAATAGTCCAATAACCCCTAAGGAAATAGAATCAGTCATTAAAAGTCTCCCAACCAAAAAAAGCACAGGACCAGATGGTTTCACTGCAAATTCTACCAGATCTTCAAAGAATCCTTAATACCAATACTCTTTAAATTGTACCACACAATAGAATCAGAAGGTATATTACCAAACTCCTTCAATGAGGTTGCAATTACCCTGATTCCTATATCAAACAAAGATGCAAAAAAGAAAGAGAACTACAGACCGATCTCCCTCATGAACATTGATGCAAAAATACCCAATAAAAATACTCCAAGAACACATCAAAACAATTATCCACTATGATCAGGTAGGCTTCATCCCAGGGATGCAAGTGTGGTTTACCATACAAAAGTCTGTCAATGTAATACACCATATAAACAAACTCAAAGAAAAAAACCACATGATCATCTCACTAGATGCAGAAAAGGCATTTGACAAAATCCAACACCCCTTCATGATGAAGGTCTTGGAGCGATCAGGAATACAGGGAACATACCTAAACATAATAAAGGCAAACTACAGCAAGCCAACAGCCAACATGAAATTAAATGGAGAGAAACTCAAAGCAATACCACTAAAATCAGGAACAAGGCAAGGTTGTCCCCTCTCCCCATACTTATTCAATATAGTACTTTTAGTTCTAGCCAGAGCTATAAGACAACATAAAGATATTAAGGGGATACAAGTTGGCAAGGAAGAACTCAAGCTCTCCCTATTTGGCAGATGACATGATAGTATACATGAGTGACCCAAAAATTCAACCAAGGAACTGATACAGCTAGTAAAAACCTTCAGCAGCATAGCAGGATACAAGATCAACTCAAAAAAATAAAAAATCAGTAGCCCTCCTATATACAATAGACAAACAGGCTGAAAAGGAAATCAGAGATACATCACCCTTTACAATAGGCACAAATGATATAAAATACCTTGGGATCACTCTAACTAAACATGTGAAGGACCTATATGACAAGAACTTTAAGTCCATGAAAAAAGAAATTGTAGAAGATGTCAGAAAATGGAAAGATCTCCCATGCTCATGGATAGTCAGGATTAATATAGTAAAAATGGCAATCTTACCAAAAGCAATCTGCAGATTCAACACAATCCCCATCAAATTACCAACAAAATTCTTCACAGATCTGGAAAGAATAATACTCAACTTCACATGGAAAAACAAAACCCCAGGATAGCCAAAAGAATCCTGTACAATAAAACAACCTGTGGAGGCATCACAATCCCTGACCTCAAGCTCTACTATAGAGCTACTGTAATAAAAACAGCTTGGTACTGGCATAAAACCCAACCTGTGGACCAATGGAATCGCATTGAAGAACCTGACATTAACCTGCACACCTATGAATATATAATTTTTGACAAAGGAGCCAAAAATGTACAATGGAGAAAAGAAAGCATCTTCAACAAATGGTACTGGCGTAACTGGATGTCAATATGTAGAAGGCTGTAAATAGATTCATATCTGTCACCATGCACAATACTTAAGTCCAAGTGGATCAAAGACCTCAACATAAATCCTGTTACTCTGAACCTGATAGAAAAGATAGTAGGAAGTACTCTTGAACACATTGGCACTGGAGATCACTTTCTAAATATAACACCAGTAGCACAGACACTGAGAGAAACAATCAATCAATGGGACGTGTTGAAACTGAGAAGCTTTTGTAGAACAAAGGACACAGTCAACAAGACAAAGCAACAGCCTACAGAATGGGAAAAGGTCTTCACCAACCCCACATCTGACAGAGGGCTGATATCCAGAATATATAAAGAACACAAGAAATTAGACATTAAAATTAATTAGACAGTCTATTTAAGAAATGGGCTATAGAACTAAACAGAGAATTCTCAGCAGAGAAAGTTCAAATGGCTGAAAGACATTTAAGGAATTGCTCAACATCCCTCATTATCCAGGAAATGCAAATCAAAACAACTCTGAGATACCACCTTACACCTGTCAGAATGGCTAAGATCAAAACCACAGAAGACAGCTTATGCTGGAGAGGATGTGGAGTAAGGGGAAGTCTCTACCACTGCTGGTGGGAATGCAAACTTGTACAGCCACTTTGGAAATCAATATGGCGATACCTTAGAAAATTGGGAATCCATCTCCCCCAAGACCCAGCTGTAGCACTCTTGGGCATATATCCAAGGAATGCTCAATCATACCACAAGGGCATTTGCTCAGCTATATTCATATCAGCATTGTTTGTAATAGCCAGAACCTGGAAACAACCTAGATGCCCTTCAACTGAAGAATGGATAAAGAAAATGTGGTACATACACAAAATG
This sequence comes from Onychomys torridus, assembly GCF_903995425.1. Taxonomy (NCBI): domain Eukaryota; kingdom Metazoa; phylum Chordata; class Mammalia; order Rodentia; family Cricetidae; genus Onychomys; species Onychomys torridus. The sequence continues at coordinate 58,823,570 of NC_050445.1, forward strand.
GAGTACTACTCAGCAGAGAAAAACAATGACATCATGAGGTTTGTAGGCAAATGGATGGAACTGAAAAAATCATCCTGAGTGAGGTAACCCAGACTCAGAAGGATGAACATGGTGTGTATGTACTCACTCATAGGAGGATTCTAGATATAAAACAAAGATGACAAGACTGCTACACAACACCAGGGAGGCTACCTAGAAAATGGGACCCTAGGAAAGACACAGGAATCGCCCAATGACAGAGAAATGGATGAGATCTATATGAACAACCTGGATGACAGTGGAAGTAACGAAGGGCAAGGTTCAAGGCAAAGAGAGCTTAGGGGAGCAGGAGATAATAGCTGGATCAAGAACAGAAAGGGAGAACAAGGAATAACAGACCATGATAAATGATGACCACAAGAGAACAGGAATAGGCAGAGTGCTGGATTGGTCCCCAGAAATCCACAATGATACATCCTGTGTAGACTGCTGGCAATGGACGAGAGAAAGCCTGATCTGACCTAGTCTGGTGATCAGATAGCCAAACACCCTAACTGCTGTGCTGGAACTCTCATCTAATAACTGATGGAAGTGGATGTAGAGATCCTCAGCCAGGCCCCAGGTGGAGCTCCAGGAGTTCAATTGTTGAGAAAGAGGAGGGACTCTAAGAGTGTGAATTGTTGAGACCAAGATTGGAAAAGCAAAGGGACAAATAGCCAATTGAATGGAAGCACATGAATTATGAACCAAAGGCTGTGGAGCTCCCAGCTGGAGCATGCCCTCTGGATAAATGAGACAATTGAATAGCTTGAACTGTTTGGGAGGCATCCAGGCAGTGGGTCCCAGACCTGTCCTTAGTGCATGAGCTGGCTGTTTGGAACCATGGGCTTACACAGGGACACTTTGCTCTGCCTGGAAGGAGGGGACTGGACCTCCCTGTACTGAATCCACCAGGTTGAATTGAATTCCCAGGGGAGTCTTGGCCCTGGAGGAGATGGGAATGGAGGGGAGGGTCTGGACGGAAGCTTGGGACAGAGGTGGGAGGGGGAGGACAGAGGAACCCATGGCTGATGTGTAAAATTAAAACACAAATGTATAATAAATTAAAAAAGGGAAAAAAAAACTATCAGCAGTACTTATCTGGCAGGGGAGATACCATGATCACAAAGGTGGTTTCCCAGGGTGAGGCTTATCCATTGCACTCTGGATGTGCTCACCCCTGGGATTTCCTCAAATGCAGGAACTCGACTGCATAAATTGTGGTAGTGGGGGACTGCATTCAGGCTCTCCCATGAAATAAAGAATAAAGAAAAACTATCAGCAAATGACATATAAAAAATAATCTCTTATAAACTGAATGTATTCAGAAGAAATTCTACTAAAATTGGAATTTGTGGGAGATCACTGTATAATATTAAATCATGACAAAGCTTATGGTAGAGAGATGACAAAGGAAAGCTCTTACTTGAAACTCTACAACATGAGCCATTGCATAAATTACTGGATGAAGACTGTAGACAAGGAGAAAAAGTTGCCTCAGAAGAGCAAAACCAGAAATGTATGCTCACCAAGGAGGCTCACATTTCTATATTTCTCTAATTTTTAAGATACACTGACAATTTTTTTGCTTATTTTTTTCTATTATTTTGCTTTTTGTTTTGAAAGAGAGGAGAAAGGGAAGAGGGGGGAGAGGGAGAGAGAGAGAGACCATGAAGTTGGATGGGGAAAAAGTGATTGAAGATCTAGAAAGAGTTAGGAAAACGGAAAAATCAAATAAAAATAAACAGTATGAATAAAAGTAAGTGAAAATCAAGAGAACAACAACAAAATATCTGTGGAAATTTTATAGCATTGAGATGTCCAAAATTACAGCTTCAAGATTCATTTTATTTGATTTGATTCATATGAGGATTTTTTTTTCTGCATGTATGTGTACCTCACATGTGTGCCTGGCACTGACAAGAACTTTAAGTCCATGAAAAAAGAAATTGAAGATGTCAGAAAATGGAAAGATCTCCCATGCTCATGAATAGTATAGTAAAAATGGCAATCTTACCAAAAGCAATCTACAGATTCAACACAATCCCCATCAAATTACCAACAAAATTCTTCACAGATCTGGAAAGAATAATACTCAACTTCACATGGAAAAACAAAACCCCAGGATAGCCAAAAGAATCCTGTACAATAAAACAACCTGTGGAGGCATCACGATCCCTAACCTCGAGCTCTACTATAGAGCTACAGTAATAAAAACAGCTTGGTACTGGCATAAAACCCAACCTGTGGACCAACGGAATCGTATTGAAGAACCTGACATTTAACCTGCACACCTATGAATATATAATTTTTGACAAAGGAGCCAAAAATGTACAATGGGAGAACAGAAAGCATCTTCAACAAATGGGGCTGGCATAACTGGATGTCAATGTGTAAAAGGCTGCAAATAGATCCATATTTGTCACCATGCACAATACTTAAGTCCAAGTGGATCAAAGACCTCAACATAAATCCTGTTACTGTGAACCTGATAGAAGAGATAGTAGGAAGTACTCTTGAACGCATTGGCACCAGAGATCAATTTCTGAATATAACACTAGTAGCACAGACACTGAGAGAAACAATCAATCAATGAGACATGTTGAAACTGAGAAGCTTTTGTAGAGTAAAGGACACAGTCAACAAGACAAAGCAACAGCCTACAGAATGGGAAAAGGTCTTTACCAACCCTACATCTGACAGAGGGCTGATATCCAGAATATATAAAGAACACAAGAAATTAGACATCAACATGCCCAACAGTCCAATTAAGAAATGGGCTATAGAACTAAACAGAGAATTCTCCACAGAAGAAGTTCAAATGGCTGAAAGACATTTAAGGAATTACTCTACATCCCCAATTAACTGGAAAATGCAAATCAAAACGAATCTGAGAAACCACCTTACACCTGTCAGAGTAGCTAAGATCAAAAACACAGAAGACAGCTTATGCTGGATGTGGAGCAAGTGGAACTCTCCTCCACTGCTGGTGGGAATGCAAGCTTGTACAGCCACTTTGGAAATCAATATGGAGCTTCCTTAGAAAATTGGGGAATCCATCTCCCCCAAGACCCAGCTGTAGCACTCTTGGGTATATACCAAAGGAATGCTCAATCATTCCACAAGGGCATTTGCTCTGCTATGTTCATATCAGCTTTGTTTGTAATAGCCAGAACCTGGAAACAACCTAGATGCCCTTCAACTGAAGAATGGATAAAGAAAATATGGTACATATACACAATGGAGTACTACTCAGCAGAGAAAAACAATGACATCATGAGGTTTGTAGGCAAATGGATGGATCTAGAAAAAATCATCCTGAGTGAGGTAACCCAGACTCAGAATGATAAACATGGTATGTACTCACTCATAGGAGGATACTAGATATAAAACAAAGATGACTAGACTGCTACACAACACCAGGGAGGCTACCTAGAAAATGGGACCCTAGGAAAGACCCAGGGATCACCCAATGGCTGAGAAATGGATGAGATCTGCATGAATAACCTGGACGACAGTGGGAGTAATGAAGGGTAAGATTTGAGGGAAAGTAAGCTTAGGGGAGCAGGAGATCCCGGCTGGATCAAGAATAGAAAGGGAGAATGAAGAATAACAGACCATGATAAATGAAGACCACATGAGAACAGGAATAGGCAGAGTGCTCGAGAGGTCCCCAGAAATCCACAATGGTACATCCTCTGTAGACTGCTGGCAATGTTCCAGAGAAAGCTTGATCTGACCTAGTCTGGTGGTCAGATGACTAAATACCCTAACAGTCATCTTGGAACTCTCATCCAATAACTGATGTAAGTGGATGTAGAGATCCTCAGCCAGTCCCCAGGTGGAACTCCATGTGTCCAACTGTCAAGAAAGAGGAGGGTCTGCAAGAGCATGAATTGTTGAATCCAGGATTGCAAAAAGCACAGGGACAAATAGCCAATTGAATGGAAGCACATGAATTATGAACCAATGGCTGTGGAGCCCCCAACCAGATAAGGCCCTCTGAATAAGTGAGACAATTGTATAGCTTGATCTGTTTGGGAGGCACCCAGTCTGTGGGACCAGGACCTGTCCTTAGTGCATGAGCTGGCTGTTTCGAACCTTGGGCTTACACAGGGACACATGCTCAGCCTGGAAGAATGGGACTGGACCTACCTGTACTGAATCCAGCATGTTTAAATGAATCTCCATGGTCGTCTTGGTCCTGTAGGACATGGGAATGGAGGGGAGGGCCTGGTGGGAATGTGGAGGTGGGAGCGGGAGGGGGAGGACAGGGGAACCCATGGCTGATGTATAAAATTAAAACACATAATATTAATAAAAAAATTAAAGCTGGCTTTGGAGTTGGAGTGTGGCTCTCTCCTTCTATAAACCCAAGCATGCTTGTTGAAATGAAAATCCAAAATCTCTGTTTCATGTCAGAAGAGCCACCTAATATGGGACAGAAGAAAAAAAAGACGGGATTATGGTATTATTCTATTGCCACTAATCTCATAATTCTTTGGGTTTTTTTGACTCTTTAAAACTTTTCTTAAGGTGTGTATTTTATATTAAAATTTATGAGACATATATATTAAACTTTTGTCATGATATTAATGGTCATATAGAGTGCTAATTAATTCTAGAAAAAAGGCTCCATCTAGCTTTCTGTACTAGGTTTTCAGTTTGAGTCTCTATCAGTTTTCTGCAGTGAACCATGACAATGCCTAAGAGTGACTTTGAAGTGTCCAAAAAAATGATGGGGCCCCACAAGGACAATTCCATCAGGACAATGATAATACCACTAAAATGACTAACACCACCCAAAGATCAGCTTTGGACATTAAACTGCTCAGGACAATTTTGAGATGGCTAGTTGAGATGATCTAACCTCACTGACTACTCAAGCAAGGACTTGAGACAAGTCCTGTACTTTCCCCTTATACAGAGACTGGACAACAAATAATACAACTACCTCTCCCAGAACTTGACAATTAATTCAAAAATGTTCTTTCAGTCCCCTAAAAATGCCTTTGCCCCCAGGCAGCAGGAAATAATTTAAAAAACACCATGTCCACATTCCCAAGAGTTGGGGTAGGTCGTTTTTGGTATTTTAATGGGTTATGGATATTTGTCATTGTTTAGGATGGTCGGTTACAAGTTTAATTGATAATGGTCAGGAAAAAAAGCTAAACACAGCGATTAGATTCAGGGTTCTTCTTTGGGGGAAAAAAGGAAAAGAAAAAAGAGGATATAGATAAGAGGTAGATTGTTGAATCTCCTCTTGAAAAAAATGAAATATAGAAAGAATAGGATAAAAGTGTAGATTACTGAATCTACTCTGAAAAGAAAAAGAAGAGGCTGTAAATAAATGATAAAAAGGTAGATTATTGAATCTACCTTTAAAAAGCAGCTGCTAGTTTGAAATATTTTACATTGGATTGGGTTTTTGCATGTTGTATACAAATTATGTATATTGATACAAATTTGAGATTGATTTTGTTAGAAAATACTGTACATATTTTTATTTCTAATCTTGTTCAAGACATTATAACTTGTGGTGATACTTTATTTGTGCTTAAATGTGGTAATATTTTATTTGTATGTTAATAAATAAAGCTTGCCTAGAGATCAGGGGTAAAGGCTAGCCATTTTAAGTAAACAAGAAGTTAGGCAGCACACGCCCTTAATCCCTTAGCAGGCAGGATCTCTGTGCATTCATATCCACACTAGAGAACAGAGCCAAGTATGGTGACACACGCTTTTAATCCCAGTACCAAGCGTAGAGGCCTGGAGGTCTGTACAGACATATAGAAAGTGACAGAGCTGAGTAGGAAGAGGAAGTGAGGTAGCTGGGCTAAGAGAACCAATAAGAGGGCAGAACAGCAAGGCAATAAAGGTGTGGGCAGACAGGAAGTAACTCACATTTGGAAGCTGCAGAGTTGGTAAGGTGAGGTTGCCTGATGGTTTTCCCTGTTTCCCTGATCTAAGGCTTTCACCCCTATGTTTGACTCCATGTTTTTCTTTAATATGACCATTTAGAAATTTGTATGCAATACATATACAGCTCATTTAACAATGTGATGCAAATTGCTAGTACTTGAAAGTTATTACCAACTAATTAGGATATAAGAAATGCAAGTTAATAGTTAGCCATTACAACCAAACTTATAGTCATATTAGGTATGTTTTCAAGGTCAAACACAAATATATTTTAGGTAGACATGTCATCTTCAAACACTTTAGACATCTACAGAGTATGGCATTTAAGATGTTTTAATAACATAGATTTTTTTTTTATGACAATGAAATTTGTCTGCTCCTGGCAACACCAATATAATTCAGAGAAGATGATAGGCATTGAAGAAACTCCATATGGAGTTTACTTTCATTGTGGCAAGTTAGCCACTGGGCAAAAAAGTCCCCTTGCCTCAACTGCTAACATTATGCTGTCCAAGATGAACAAGGAGGACACAAAAGCAAAGACTGCTGCACCTTGCAAGACAAGGTAAGATAGCCCTTTAGAAAATCCTGCTTCACAGATAAGTCTGTCGGATATGCTAGGCCTGTAGGCAGAAGATAGATGGCCCAACTTTGCAAAGAAATCTTGGGTGACTGTCCAGGCAGCTAGCTGTTTCTGACATTTTCACATTTTTTGGAAGTCACTTGTTTCCACTTCCTGATTACTTAGGTAATATTATTTCCTTCTCATGTCTCTAAGGGAGTTGAAGATTAGATAGTTATAGTTTTCATTGTTAACTAATTCAGAGAAGAACCTCACTGAAGAGGTGTAAAGTATATAAGATTGAAAGACATCAAGAGACATTTGTGGCTGGTAATACAAGTTAGAATAGAAAGTGAATTAGATACAACATTTTGGACTCATGAAAATAGGATAAATAATGGAGTAAACTCTGAATTTGTCAATTGTTAATGGAGTGGACACTGTTAGTGTAATTCTTGACTATATATAAATATATATGTGTGTGTGTGTGTGTGTGTGTGTGTGTGTGTGTGTATTCATAGTATTACTTATTGTAATTATTACTTATTGTAATTATTGTATATAGTTTTTAAATAGTAGTTATAACCTTTGTTTAATATTTTTAGACAAAAAAAAGGGGAAATGTGGTAATATATCATGTACCCTAATAAGCTTGCCTGAGGATCAGAGGACTGACCCAGCTACTAGATTAGACACACATATCAAGCAGTAGTGGCACACATCCTTAACCCTATCACTTGGGAGGCAGAGACCCCTCTGGATCTCTATGAGTTCAAGACCACACTTGAAACAGAACTAGGCAGTGGTGGCACAAATGTTTAATCCCAGGACTGGGAAGAACACATACCTTTAATCTTGCAAAGTGCTGTCTGGACAGAGAAAGGTATATAAGGTGTGAGGAAACAGGAATTCACTCTTTTTAGGCTTTGGATTTCACAGAGGTAAGAACAAGAGTCTGGCTGTTCTGCTTCTCTGCCCTTTCAGCTTTCACCCTGGTATCATGCTTTGTTTTTTTTGTTTGTTTTTGTTTTTTATTAAAAGATCATCTAATATTTGAACAACATAAAAGTTTACTAAGTATGAATAATAAAGTACAAATAACAGTTGGCTAAATTAATTATGATAAAGCCATGGAATCACAAGAACACTTTTGACAAACTTTAAGAAATTACATATACAAATATTTACATATATATATATATGTGTGTGTATATATATATACATATATATATGTATGTATGTATTAGAGCATGGGGAGGTAGCATTCATATATGATTTTACAAATAAGTCGTAATCACATAATCACATTCCTAATGTGATTTACATTTTTGTATTGCTATAATATGTATAAAACTTCACATATATGTGCTGTGTTCTGAATTATAGTGTCCCAAGTTGCATATGTTGAAACTTAGCTCTTCATATTAGGGTGTTATGACATGAGACTTTTGATATGTGATTAGAAGGTGTTATAACAGCTTAATGTCTTTTGTTGGATTGTATAGATGTATTAATGGTAAGTATATGGCAGAAACATAGCCAATTCTAATTTCCCAAACCTGATTGAAATATGCCCTCCCACAGAAATACTGAAATGTCTTCAAACTACAAAAAGGATCAATATGAACTTTAATACATATCATAACTAAGAATGTCACACACATGATGACAAACAGCAATGTTATGATGTCAATCAAATGTGTAGTAGAGAGTAACAACTAACTTTTCAATAAAACATTGAAAGTAGTTAAAAGTCAAGGGAATGACAACTAAAAAAACCAAAACTGAATATTTTTCAGTCATGAATCTATATTCTGTAATAATATTATTCAACAATGTGGGGAAATAAAGACTAGTCCACAAAAATTCAAAACATAGAGATAGGTGGCTTGAAGGCTCATATTAAAAAATAGAATCCTACAGCTGCCCAGGGCTATGACTTGACCTGCTCCATCATCCACTCTATCTATGATCTGCAAGAGCACATGAAAGGACCTGACCCACAGTCCCCAAATTTCAGAATCTCCACAACACAGGGAATCAACAGGATATCCAGGAAGAATGTTACTGAGGGTCCAGCATTGATAATGTAGCAGAAATCAGAGGCCTCTAACCAGACGGATGACTCTGAAATGAACACTTGCATGTAAAAATATATGGACAAGTGGGTTTACTATGCGACTCACTGTGTCACACTGTAGCTTCCATGAGGAGATTTTTCATTTTTTCTCTTTTTTATTTTTTTCCTTTTTTCTCTGAAATTTTGTTTTATTTTGGGGGAGGTGTGGGGCAGAGTGCAGAGTGGGGGGGGGGAGAAAATGAATGATATTAAGAGACATGATGTGAAAGACACATAGAATAAATAAATAAAATTTAAAAGATAAAATAAAATCTCCATCTAGGTTTTTGTGCAGGTAGCCACAACTGCCATAGTTATTTAATGATAGTGACAGCCATGTCATGTCCAGAAGAAATCATTTCACAGCACTCGCTGCTAAGGGAAAACCATTCTTAATTTAAGTTTGGTTTGTCATACTCCAGTGTGGTCCCACATCTGTGCATGTGCACAGCACTAACTGGACTAGTGGGTTATATATATTTTAAAAGTATATAAATTTAGGCAAGGCACTTGTTGAATGGGAACAAAAGGAGAGGTGATTTGGAGGAAGAAATTGGGAGTAGATACATTCATGTTTCCTTGTATACATGCATGAAATTCTCAAAAATATAGTAGATTGAAAAAAAAAATCTAAAGACCAGGTAGTTTACAATTTCCAGGGAAAGTATCATAAGTGAGAAAGAAGTCACTCAGAAAGTGAAATAAGTGCCCACACCATTTTGAATAAATAGCTACTGTTTTAAATATTACTAGTCATGTCTCATGGAAATATACTACATTCATTTGAGATATAGGTGAAAATAGTAGAAAGCAGTCAATGAAGACAAGTCATTTGAGACATCAGAACCATCAGAAAGTGGTGAAAATATTTAAAACATGCCAATAAGGAATTTCCAAGTCTGTGAGATGGTAGATAACATAGGAACTTGGGGAAAACTGGAAATAGTTAGAAAACAGGCACCCTCTGAGGTGGGTGTTGGTGTAAAACTGCCGAAGCTTCAGCAGCAAATACAGACAATGTGAGGGTGAACTAGAGTGGAAGAGGGAGACTTCACGCTTAGGGGTGAACCCCCCAAAGGAATGTTAGGTAGCAGGTGCAGAAAGAGCATAGCTGCAGAGGGGTGGAGCAGGGTTTAAGATAAAGATCGCTCAGAAAGTCCATAATTCTTTCAGTACTGAAACACGTAGAAAGCAGTGGGCAGAGACAGAGAGAGATTGCATGGCATATGGAGTAGCAGTTACCAAAGGATGAGGGCTGAGAGGCTCAGAAAACACAATGCTGGACTCATCGCTGAGCAGACTTGTAGTCCAACTAATAGGATGCCTGCGGTTCAGTTAGCATATTTGTGCCTGAACAACCATCTTTCCATAGAATTGGCAGAGCCAAAGAGACAAAGTTTTCTAAACTCATATGGTATTGCCTATAAAATCAAGCTAAGAGGATATAGAACCTTAAATCTTTATGAGGGAACTCATTAAACTGGTGAATTGATAAACAATTTCAAGAAAAAAGCAGCAATCTCCATGATAAAAATAAAATACTTGACAACAATTTCAACAACATATTATAGATATCACTTCCTGTGACCAAGCACACCCCATTCCAGAGATACAAAGGTGGTTTAACACCTGCAAAGCAATAAATAAAATATGTATAAGGCATCAATCATAGTCATCTTAATAGACGTAGTAAAGGCTTTAGACACAGTCCCAAATCCCTTCAAGGTTAAATTCAGGAAAAACCAGGCATGTGGAGCACATCTTTAGTTCCATCACTCCATAGAGGTAGACGGATCTCTGGGAGTTTGAAGCTAGCCTGATCTATACAGTGAAGGGGAGGAGGAAGGAGAAGAAGAGGAGGAAGAAGGGGTGAGGGAAAAGGAGAGTGGAAGGGGGAGGAGGGGGAAGAGGAAGAGGAGAAGGGGGAGGAGGAAGACTATGATGAGATGTTGATGACAAGGAGGAGGGGACCTGGAAGGAAGTAGAATTGGATGTAATATTCTCAACATAAAAATGATAGAGGAGAAACTTATAACCAACATTACATAATGAGGAAAATCTCTAAACATTTCCTCTAAAATCAGATGGATCCTAGCTCGATTCATCAGATTTTAGAGAAGAAATTAACAGAACTAGAAGTGAGAAATGAAGAGGCCAAATTATCCATATACTTAAGAGACCCTAAAGACTCCATCAGAAAACTTTTTCTTTTCTTTTTTTTTAACTTTAAATATTCTTTTGTTCAAATGTTTGTAGTTTATTTTTAATGAGTACAGCATCTGGTCAGGAACCTCTTTTTTAATATTTGAGATTGTAATATAATTACAACATTTCTCTCTCCTATTTTGAACTTCCAAAGGTCAGTGACTTTCCTACACATCTATAACAAACAGAAAGAAATCAAGAAAACTGTCCTATTCATACTAGCTTCAGAACAATAAAAATACATGAATAAATATAAGCAAAGAAGATACATGTTTTATTTTTATTTCCCTATAAGCAAAATTACTACCCTATGATCCACTTATACTTTTCCTGGAAATATATACAAAGGAATCGAAGCCACTACAGAGGTATGCATGTATCCATGCACAGAGATACTTGTGTATCCATGTACTAAAGCCATATTACAGTGGCCAAGTTATGTGCTCAACTCAGCTGTCTATAAGCAGATATACTGATTAAGGAATTGTGGTGTGCATGTGTGTGTGTGTGTGTGTGTGTGTGTGTGTGTGTGTGTGTGTGTGTACATGCATTTAGCCATAAATAAGAACAAAACTATGTTGTTTGCAGGAATATAGCTGTGACTGAACTTCATCATATTAGTGAAATAATCTAGATTTGGAAAGACAAATAGTGTATGTGGACCTTCACAGGTGGACCCTAGATATATTTATTATTTTGTCATTGGGGAAACAAGCAGGGTTATTTGGGAAAAAGAGAAGTGGCAGGGAAGGAGCAATTATGGTGCACATAGCCATGAATATGACACAGACAGCAATACTCATACATGAAAATGTCTTACGGACCCTGTCACTGGACACAGCAAATGGACATCAATCAAAATAAATTAAATAAACTAACAAAGTGGATTTCAAAGGGTGGACACTGGATTCAATATGCAGGGAAATTCACCAGGAACAAATTAAATATGGTGAAATTGACACCGCGAGAGATCCCAACTTACAACTTAGGCAAACATATTTTGTTGGTGTCCCCCATTCTGGCGTGTGTGTGTGTGTGTGTGTGTGTGTGTGTGTGTGTGTGTGTGTGTATGTGTGCCTCTAGCAGAATCTAGGCTCCATGCTGTGCAGTATGTAAAGGGCATGAGTGTGTCACTGGCAAGCATCTACAACCAAACTCACAAATTATTACAACCTCCTTCAACCTTCTGGCCTGGATAATGTGAGCAGAATAAGGTGAGGCTATTGTACGACAATTCTCCTGAATTGATGCTATGTGAAAATGTGGAATTGCTTTATCTTCAGGAATTCACATCAGACTGTAGTCAAATACCAACTGTTGCAAAGGCTGTGAAAAAACTGGAACACTCATACTACCTCTAATGGGAATAGAAATTGGTACCCTAACTAGAAAAACTTGCAATAATATAAGCTAAAGATGAATGTGCTAGTAACATGCAAAATAATATTCTAAATCTAATTGTATCTTCAATGAAATATGGATATATATATATATATATATATATATATATATATATATATACTGAAATGCATATTCCTAATATTGTATTATAGAGAAATGAAAATAAATGCTATAAGGGACTACTCAGGTACAATTTATTTATAGGGCTAAATGCGATACAGTTCCACACAATTAAATATTATTATATTACATGTTGTATGATGTTTTATATTTTACATTATTATACATGTAACATAAATAACTAATTAATTATAAACAATAAAGTGCCCTCAGTGTGACAACAGAAATGATACTTAAACATGAAAGTTAAAGAGGAATTATACTAATAGATCTCAGAAGATGGAGGTTCATTGCATCCCACAGCAAGGAGTTCCCAAGAAAGGATCCCAACCAAGTGTCTGACAAGGACAAGGAGAGGTGACTTCATCCTATTTGAGGTACAAGTTGGAGGTATGGGGCCTTTCATTGGTGCACTTGAATGTCACTCAACACAATATAGTCAAGGGAGTGCAAGGAGGGGGAGCTTGTGATTGGGATCACCCTTCCATACTGCTTCTCCTAAAAGTACTCAAAGTAGCCTGTTGGATGAAAAGTTAAGGAAGGGATGTAAGTTTTAAATATTCATAATACAACAATGAATTTGTCATCAAAGCAATTTATTTTATAATAAAAATGGAAGGTAGGTATAGCTAGAGTTTTCCTGCCTGGCCTACAGTCAGGACAAATCTCTCTCACCCAACAGGCCCATAGACGCTCAGACGCAACCAAGTAAACACACAGAAACTTATATTGCTTACAAACTGCATGGCCGTGGCAGGCTTCTGGCTGTCTAGTTCTTATATCTTAAATTAACCCATTTTTGTTAGTCTATAAGTTGCCACATGGCTCGTGGCTTACCAGTACCTTACATCTCGCTTGTCATGGTGGCAGCTGGCAGTGTCTCTCTGCCCAAGCTTTCCACCTCCCAGAATTCTCTTCTCTCTTGTCCTACCTATACTTCCTGCCTGGCTACTGGCCAATCAGCATTTTATTTATACAGAGCGATATCCACAGCAGGTAGGCATAAAAAAGTGTGCAACATATGATTTGAAATAGGAGAGGACTTTAAAATGTGAAAAAAAAATTCAGGTTATGTTCAACTTGGGAGAGATGGGGAGAGGGAAAGAGTGAGAGAGAGACAGAGACAAAGAGGGAAAGAATGAACTAGCCTGTGCCATGGTCGTTTAGAGAAGGAATTGAATGGAACATTACATTATGTGTAATGTCTCTGAGAGGCTTGGGAAAACAAATGAGATGAGATTTCTTAGGTCAGAATATTAACAGCAAAAGATATCACTTCTTTGGAGCAAAAGCAGGATTGAGAAGGGGGTGTTCATGGGTCCCATGACCACTGCACTCCCCAGGCAGTGGAAGCTGGTGAGTGGCATCTGGGCTAGAAGGAAGGGGAACTGTGCTTTACCCAACCAATACAATGAGGCTGCTATTCACTGAAAGGGCAGTACTACAGAAGCACACCCCATTCTGCTTTGCAGAATTCAAGTCTGTATTCTGTCTGAGGCTGTCCTGTATTGGGAGGCGCCTGTCAGAGCAGAAAGCTGCATGGGTTGTAAGGCCAAGCCCAGCAACTGGCAGAAAACTGGTGAAGGTAAAATGATTTGTGCTATAAAAATCACACTTAAATGTCACACAGCTAATAAAAATTATACAAAAATTAACAAAATTTTCAAACATTGTATTGACTCGAAATTTGTATGTATTAAATACAAATAGTCCAGAAACACAAATATTATCAAGCATTTAAAAATCTCTCAGTGACAATGTACATGTGAAGCATGATAAAACCAAATTCAGTGCAGGATGATGAGACTAATGTTTGACCTAGAGATTATGAACAGAACTAACATGAAAATTTAAATATAAACACTGCAGTTCAAGAGGTAGGCTAGGCACTAGTTTAACTCCTTGAGAGAGTAAATACTTCAGTTAATGCCTTGATTCAAACCACACACCCAAAAGCAGCTCTGATTTAAATATTTAACAATCAGCAGATTTTGTGTTCATTTGTATTATCTAATAAGACTGCTGTCTGCTCATAGCACACACTGAGAGAGAAAAGATCCTTTGACCTTGACTATTATCATCCCATGACACTGGGGCCTCACACCAAAATGGTTTGGTGCCTACTATGCCAACCATATTTTCCCTATAAGCATTTATTGAAAACCCACTGTTATCATGATCTGTGTGTTGGGGAGGTGGTGGAAAGTAATAAACATGATAGAACATCTTGCCTAAAACACATCTCAGCTTTGTGGCTAACAAGTACATTTTCAGAATTCATAGGAAGCCACTGTGAGTGGATTCCCATATCTGAAGGAGAAAAAAGCTATATTAAGCAAAAAATAGTTAGATCATTCAATACTATTGTAGCCTCATCAAAAATTCTGGTCATTCTTTAGAGATAGAGGGTAAATGAAAGGGTAGCCACAAATGCCAAAGTCAGGTACCTGTGTGGTGAAGGGTCACTTAAACTGCCATGCTGAAAGTGGATTGAATGGTATTGTAACTGTGTGACAAGACAATGGCTGACTTGACTTGGGGAAAGTTGTGAAAGGTATATAAGGTGATGGGGTGCTTATTTTTGATCTGACCATTACAATTTTTATCTGTTGATACAGAACAGTTCCTGTTCTGAAGCCAATACAGGATAGATTATTTCAAGCCCTGAACTCTGATTGAATGACATGTTCTTCTGTGAAAGAGGTTACATTAGCTTTACAGTCACAGAAGAACATGGAGTATTTGTGAAATGCATTGGGAGATGGGAATTAGGTATGCAGCTTATGAAGTCAGATGCTATCATAAAACATTCTCAGCTTGGGGATTTATGGAAGCTAATGGTTTGCTACAAATGCACTCCAAAAATTTCAACTGGCAGACTAAAGAATGTTACACCAATGTAATAGTGGGTGATAATTGACTTATTGTAGTGACTAGAATAGAATAAGATCATTATGACTCTTGACATTCAGTATTCCAAATTTCCACAATCATAAGGTTTTACTTAGTTGATCAATCTGCACAGATATGCCCTTTTCAAGGAATTTCTGCCCACACATATACATATTGAAATGTTGCATGTGGCGGTATTGTGTTCCCTCAAATATTGTGCACCCTAATAAATTTACCTGGGGTCAGAGACAGAACAGCCACAATATTAAACATAGAGTATAGGCAGTGGTAGCACATGCCTTTAATCCTAGCATTCCAGAGACAGAAATCCATCTGTTCAAGGATACAGCCAAACTTGGTGACTCATGCCATTAATCCCAGAAAGAGAGCCTTTAATCCCAGGGAGTGACGGCAGAAAGAGAAAGATATATAAAGCATAAAGACCAGAAACTAGCAGCATTTGGCTGGCTAAGATCTTAGGCTTTGGAGCAGCAGTTCACCTGAGATTCATTCTGGATGAGGACTGAGATGCTTCCAGTCTAAGGAA
This sequence comes from Onychomys torridus, assembly GCF_903995425.1. Taxonomy (NCBI): domain Eukaryota; kingdom Metazoa; phylum Chordata; class Mammalia; order Rodentia; family Cricetidae; genus Onychomys; species Onychomys torridus. The sequence continues at coordinate 58,839,356 of NC_050445.1, forward strand.
ACAGGATCAGCTGAGGAACTGGAGAGGTGAGGTAGCTGTGGGTTGTTCTGCTTCTCTGATCTTCCAGCATTTATCCCAATAACTGGCCTCAGGTTTGATTTTATTAATAAGTACCTTTAAGATTCATGTTACAGTTGCATGATAATCTAGAAATATACTCAATTATGTGTCTGCTAAAGTAATATACATAACAATACATTGTCATCATAATACAAAACAAAATTACAAATATTAAAATCTGTGATGAGAATTAAGAGAAGTGGACCTATTTGAAAAAATTAAGAGAAAAATCAGTTGAGATTATTTATAAGTTCACCATGGAGGTAGTAAAGTGGGTTGGAAGGTACTGAGCATAATGCTAAGGCTGAAAGCCTCACAAATGAAAGAACTTATGCACAATTCTACTAATGAATTTATGTGTAGCTTGTTATCTTAAATCCTTGGAAACAAGGCAAAAATATGGATTCCTGACATCTATTAAAATAATCTACCATAGAATACTAAAGGAAATATAATCTATTTAGTTTATTTTTAAATGTGTGTATGTGTGTGTGCATGTTCATGCTTAGGACTACACAAGGGTACATGGATGTGTGTGTGTGTGTGTGTGTGTGTGTGTGTGTGTGTGTGTGTGTGCAAGTAGAAGCTAGAAGTTGACCTTGGCTGTCATTTTTTTAGAACCCTGTCTACCTTGTTTTTGTGGAGAAAGGATCTTTAACTGACTTTAAGCTTGTCAATTAGGCTAGTCTGGCTGAGCAGTGGCCCTAGGTACCCATATGTCTACTTTCCCAGTGCTGGGATTATATAAATGTATGCCACCACACCCAGTTTATTTTACATGAGTTTTGAGAGTGAAACTTAGGGCTTGATGTTTGCATGCTAAGTACTCTAACTAATCCATCTTCTTATCCATAATATTTCACCAACATTGTGGCCTAAACAAGATCTGAACAAGGATGACACCAAGAGAAATACTAACATGGAAAGCAGAGAAGGCCTGAACCCTAGACAAAGAACCACAGCAAACTAAAGAATTTTGAGAGCAGGAGAAATACTTTTTCCCTGGAATGAGAACATTAATTGGTTATCCAAAACCAATTCTAGTTCTACAATTTACACTGGACATGAGGCTTTTGTTTTCAAGCAGCTGGTATAGGATGAGCAATAGAAAAAGATTTCTACCTGTCCTCACACTGTACATAAATTATAGTCATTTATCTCCTAATGTTTCTCTGAGTTCCATTCACATAAGTGTTTTAAGTTCCTATTTATTCAAGTATTGTTCAGTTATATGCATGATGTTTTGATTTTTTTTTTTCTAAACAGGATTTCACTCTGGAGCCCAGTATTGTAAGGACACTGTGCCAGAAACGTGAATGGACACTTTTCTTTTTTTCCACAATGTCAGAATTGATTGAGCAACAATAAACTCACAAGGTTTAAGAGTTTCATTGACAGTAAATTGCCATATAATTCACTTGCCTTGTTAACCTAGCTAAGGCTAATGAAAGTCCTTTATCCCAAAGTTACATACTAGTATTAGTTTTCATATCACATATCACAAGTCAATATATCAATACATCTATAAGAATAAATATGAATGACAGAATGAATACAAGTTGAAAGAGGTTGCAGCAGAGTTTGCTGTGGGATATTCTGTATGTCAAATGTGTTGATCTGATTGGTTAAAATAAATAAAGTGCTGATTGGCCAGTAGCCAGGCAGGAGGATAGGGTAGGCAGAACAAGGAGGAGGAGAATTGTGGAAAGTGAAGGCTGGGGGAGAGAGACACTGCCAGTAGCTGCCATGACAAGAAAGGGATAAGGTACTGGTAAGCCATAAGCCATGTGGCAAAGTATAGATTAATAGGAAATGGGCTAAATATAAGAGTAAGAGCTAGACAATGGTAGGCCTGAGCTAATGGCCAAGCAGTTCAAATAATATAAATGTCTGTGTGTTTATTTTACAAATGGGTTGTTGGACAAACAGGGCTTGGTGGCACCTGGAGAGAAGCTCTCCAACTATAAGAGTTCAAGATGCTTTTAATGTGAAATGAAAAGAATCTGTATTATTAAGATAATAAACTATACCAGCACCAGGAGAGAGCAAGTGCTGGAGTTGCTGGAGCTGCTGAAGCCAAGGTTGAGGCTGAAAATGTTCCTGCTACAATGTGGAATACTAAACCTGGTTCCAAAAACAGAAAACAGTGTACCCAGCCCATGGTCCAGATAGGTGAATAGGTAGACAGTCTGGGAGTCTTTTACCAGTCTTCACCCTGTGGGACCTTGGTGTACAGACCAAGCCACAGATGATCATTTGGTAGAGGCCTATGCCATCTTAATGTTAAGTGTCCATCATTTTAAGGCTTCCTTGGTTGGCATTTCTAAAATGTTCTTGGACATGCTTTCTCTGATATTATGTTAATACGCCTATATACCTGGCAGTTTCTTTCTTTTCTTTCTTTTTTTTGTGGGAGAGTATTTATTAATTTTTAAGTCATTAATTTTTTTCTTTTTTTATTAAGAGATTTTCTATTCATTTTACATACCAACCACAGATTCCCCTGTCCTCCCTCCTTCCATCCCCCAGCATTGCCCACCAAACCACCCCCCCATTTCCACCTCTTCAGCAAAGCCTGGTGCATTCAGTTGAGGCAGGTCCAAGCCCCTCCTCCCTGGACCAAGGCTGTGCAAAGTGTCTCACCATAGGCACTTGGCTCCAGAAAGCCAGCTCATGCACCAGGGACAGGTTCTGATCCCACTTCCTGGGGGCCCCCCACTAATAAAACAGAACAACTCATTTCTACTTCTGGAAATAAATCGTTTGTCAGTCTATGCTGAATACACTGAACTCATCTCTAGTAGAGAGATATGGGGAAGCAACACCCATGTACAAAGGTGCTATAATGAAGCTCCTTACTTTATATTCTAACCTAGAAAACTAACAAAAAATACACCCCCAAAATAAGTAAAAAATAAAAAGGGGTTGTGCGTTCATACCAAAAATAAGTAAAATAAGATGATATGTTTCAGATGATCCTTTAAAAGATCAACATTTCAGAAAATTGAATGTACAATCTATTTACTAACTTTTTTTTTCAAAATATAACCATAAATTCTCCATGACTAGCCTCTTTTTCCCCTAAGGAATATTTTAACAGAACATTCTTTATCAGATCATTCTTTCTGCTATTCATCATCTGCTTTGACAAAGCTATAGAACAAAAGATGATTATCAAGATATAATACCGATGTTAATACTACTCAACACAGATTCTATAACAGATATTTAAAGTTTCAAGTGGATTTCTTCCCATATAAGTATACATAAATATATCAAAGTGAAAGGCCAATGAAGCACTGTTGCAAACTGAAGTATTCCAGTGTAGCTTGCCCTGTTTGTGGGGACCCTCGGAGTGGGACCAAGAGCTGTCCCTGGTGAATAAGCTAGCTTTTGGGAACCTATTCCCTATGGTGGCATGCCTTGTTCAACCTTGGGTAGGAGCTTGGATATTCCTCAACTTGGTATACCATGCTTTGTTGACTCCAATTGGAAGCCTTACCCTTTCTGATGAGTGGATGCAGAGGGATAGAAAGGAGGTGTGTGGAGGGAACTGGAGAAGAGGGGGAGGGGAAATTATGGTTAACATATAAAATTAATTTAAAAATTTAATGAAAATTGTGATTATTGAAAAGATGTTCATTTTTACTCTGGTATTTTGTTGATATGTGTGTTGTGTGTGTTCTTATCATCTGAATAGAATGTAAATTTGACTCCTTTTTTAGCAATCTGTATGCCATTAATTTATGTTTCCTGCCTAATTGCTCTTGCTAGAGTTTAAGACTTCGTTGAATCTGAGTGATGAAAATGAGCTTCATCTATTCCTCTGTAATCTAATTTAGGGTAAATGACTTTCATCATGTTGCAGAACATTTCACCCATATATTATTTGACTGCTATGTTCAACTATGAAGGGATAGTAAATGTTTTTAACGTCCTTTTCTACACCTACACATACTGAGATGATCATATGGTATTTTCTCTTAGTCTGTTGATGGAATATCACCCATGTGTTGATTAGAAATATATTGAAACATTTTAGCATCTTTGATGTGAATCTCACTAGGTCCTGTGAATATTTTTAAAGGTTGGTGCTTGGGTTGACAATTTTTGCTGAGGAATTTTTCCATCTATATTCATCTAGGAAAATCCCCTGTTTTTATTGTTTTGCCCTTGTGTGGTCATGGAATCAGGTTAACACTTGCCTCATAAAATAGATTTCAAAAAATGTATCGCATCCTAATTTTTGAAGTAATTTTTAAAAGATCAGCATTTTTAAAAATGTTTGGCAGAACTAATCCATCTGTCTGGAGCTTTTTGTGACAGAAGAGTTTCTCAATCTTATTTCCTTGCTTGTTAGAGGTCTGTTCTGGCTTCCCTTCATGATTTGCCTTTGGTAAAGTGTATGTGTTCAGGAACCATCTGTTTCTTTCAGAAAATCAAATTTATGCTTATATATTTGTTCATAATAACCTCTAGTCCTTTGTACTGATTTGGGGTCAGTTACAATATTATTTCATTTCTGATTTTATATATGTGTGTGTGTGTGTGTGTGTGTGTGTGTGTGTGTGTGTGTGTGAATTTACCAAAGTAAAATTGCATCATTTCTCTTCTCCTACTCCTTATTTCTACCCAACCCATTCATGGTTTCCTTTTTTTTTTTTTAATTGATCTTATTTATTTTTATTTTTTATCTAGTCTGTTTTGGAACAACGTCTCATCATATAGCCTTAGCTGGCCTGATTCTTACCCTGTAAATCAGGCTGATCTCAAACTTCCAGAGATCTGTTGTGTGACATTTTGTTTATGTTCTGACAAATAAAGCTTGCCTGGAGACAAGAGGATGGAGCTAGACACTGGTTAAACATAGAGGCCAGGCAGTGGAGACACTTGGGAGGAGGAAGTAGGAAAATCAGGAGTTCAAGGCCACCCTAGGCTGCATGAGATTGAAACAGTCTAAAGAGAAACAGCCCAGTGGTGGTGGCACAGGTCTTTAATCCCAGCACCGGGAGGCAGAAGGAAGTGGATCTCTGTGAGTTTGAGGACAGTCTGTTGTACAGAGTGAGTTCCAGGACAGGCTCCAAAGCTACACAGAGAAACCCTGTTTCAAAAAACAAACAAACAAACAAACAAAGAGAAACAGCCTGGAAGTGGTGGTGCATGCCTTTAATTCTAGCACTAGGGATGGGGAGACAGGAATAAAAAGTGGGTGGAAACAGGAACTCCCTCCTCACCAAATGGAAATTTCTGCCCCACCAGCAACTCCCAAATACCTGGCAGTTTCTTTCCAAATAATTGACTCAGAGCTTAATATTGCTTATAAATATTTGTCGGATGGGTCAGGCTTATTACTATCTAGCTCTTACATCTTAAATTAACCCATTTTTTTTCTTTTCATTTTTCTTTACTAAGAAATTTTCTACTCACTCTACATACCACCCACAGTCCCACCTACTCCCTCCTCCCACCCTCCAGCCCTCTCTCCCAAGCCACCCACATCCCCCCATCTCTCAAATCAAGGTCTGCAATGGGGAATCAGCAGAGTCCAGCACATTGAGCTTAGGCAGGTCCAAGCCCCTCCCCACTGCACCAAGGCTGCACAAGGTGACACACCATAGCCACTGGGCTCCCAAAAGCCTTCCCATGCACCCGGGATGGATCTCGATCCCCCTACCTGGGTGGCCCCCAAACAGTTTGAACCAAATAATCTTCTTCCATATCCAGAGGACCTATTCCAGTCCTATGAGGGCTCCACAGCCACTAGTCTACAGTTCAAGGGCTTCGACTAGTGTGGCCAGTCATTTCTGCACATCTTCCCATCATGATCTTGACATCTCCCACCTGCAGAATTCCTCCTCTCTCTCATCAATTGGATTCCCAGAGCTCAGCCTGGTGCCTGGAGTGGATCTCTGCATCTGCCTCCATCTGTCACTGGACAAAGGCTCTATGATGACAGATAGGGTATACACTAGACTGGTCACCAGAGTAGATTAGTCCAGGCACGCTCTGGACCAATGCCAGAAGACCAAGGTGGTCATCCTTGTGGATCCCTGACAGCACCCTGCCTCTTCCTATTCACATCATGTCCTCATCTATCATGGTTTCTCCCTCCCTGCCCTCCCACTCTGTCCCTGTTCCACCTCGACCCTCCCATTTCCCTATGTTCTCATCCCCCCCACTGCTCACCCTCTGCAGCCCCACACCCCACTCCCAGTTGGGTCATGTAGATCTCATCCACTTCCCCATTGATGGGCCATCCATGTGTCCCTCCTAGAGTCTTTCCCTACTAGCTAGCCTCTCTGGAGCTGTGGTTTGCAGTCTGGCCATCCCTTCCCTCACATCTAGTATCCACTTATGAGTGAGTACATACTATGTTTGTCCTTCTGAGTCTGGAAATTAACCCATTTCTATTAATCTATATATTGCCATGTAGCCCTGGCATTACTACTCTGCTAGCACATTGCTCCTTGGGCATATGGATGGTGTCTGCCTCACCTCTGCCCTTCTTTCTCCCTGTGTTCCACTCGGCTTTTCAGCCTAGCTATATTCTACCTGGCTACAGGCCAAATCAGCTTCATTTATCAACCAATGAGAGCAACACATATTCAAAGCATACAGAAAGACTGCCCCACAGCACCCCCATCCAGTTAAAGGATCTGGAGAGGTAAGAAGTGACTGTGGCTGCTCTGCTTCTTTGATCTTTCAGCTTTCATGCTCTATATCTGACTACAGGTTTTTATTCATAAGACTAATTAGGATTGTGCTTCTGCAATTCTCCTGAGTTCTCTGATTCTCTATGTCATCTTTGTCATTTTCATCAAGGTAATACAAGAAAAGAGTTGCCTCACATTGTGATGTTTGGAGAAGTCTGAGTAAGGTGAGTGTGAATTATTTAGACATTCAGTAAGATTTACCATTGAAACTGTCTGGTTCAGGTCTGTTATTTGTTGAAAAGTTCATTATGAATTCAATCTAATGCAATCTCTAATGGGGAGGTTTTTTAAAATATTTTTATTCATTTTACATACCAACCACAGATATCCCTCTCATCCATGATCCAGCTTCCTCCCCCACCTCTCATTCCTTCCTCCAAAAGGGTAAGTTCTCCCATGGGGAGAATGCTTAGCCTGATACATTCAGTTGAGGCAGGCCCAAGCCCCTCCCCACTCTATCAGGGGTGAGCAATGTGTCCAACCATAGGTAATAGGCTCCAGAAAGGCAGCTCATGCACCAGGGATAGATCCTGATCACACTGTCAGGGGCCCCTCAAATATAACCAGCTACACAGCTGTCTCCTGTACTAGCAGAGGAGCTAATACCGTCCCATGCAGGTTCCACAGCTATAGGTCTAAAGTTCATGAGTTCCTTTGAGCTTGGTTCAGTCATCTCCGTAGATTTCCCCATCATGATCTTGACCCCTTCCCTCCTTGCTCATGTAATCCCTCTTCCCTCTCTTTGATTGGACTCCTGGAGCTCACCCTGGTGCATAGTTGTGGATCTCTGCACCTGCTTCTATCAGTTACTGGATGAAGGCGCTATGGTGACAGTTAGGAAATTCACCAATTTGATTACCAGGGTAGGCCAGTTCAGGTACCCTTACCATGGTTGCTAGTAGTCTAGGCTGGGGTCATCCTTGTTGATTCCTGGGAATTTCCCTAGCACCAGGTTTCTCCCTTACCCCATAATACCTCCCTCTATCAAGATATCTCATTCATTGCTCTCCTATTCCATCCCTCCCCCCCAGCTCAACTATCCCATTCCCTCAAGTTCTCATCCCCCATCTCCTACCCTCTATTGCCTCCCCTCATCCTCAGTTCACTTGTTATGATCTCCTCTGTTTACCCTTCCCAAGGTGATCCACACATCCCTCTTAGGGGCCTCCTTGTTTCCCAGCTTCTCTGGAGCTGTGGGTTAGAGTCTGATTATCAATTCCTTCTTACATGGATTTAGATTTGGGATATGATTCTAAGAATTGCCTATTTCACAGCTACATTTTGACTAGATATTTATGTCTGATCATAGTTACTTTTGTACTGTAAACATTTTAAAAAGAAACTATGAATTTTTTTTCTTGAAGTGTTGGTAAAGAAGAAGAAAAGAAGAAATGTCTCAATTTCACTTTGTCCTACCCTGAAAGTAATTTACATTATATAACACAAAGTTTTCTGACATTCTACCCAGTATTTCAATCAGAAACGTATCCTAAGGAAGTTACTAGAAGTCAACACATTTACTGAAGGACGTGGAACTCTTTGTAATAGCAAATAGTCAGTCTATTTTAGTATCTAAAAAAATAGTAAATAATTCATCCAGGCAGTTCCATTCAGTGACACACACACATATAACAACAAACCAAACGACCAAGCCAAAAACTAACATCAAATTTCATGTAATTCCTAGAATGAAAATGCTGCAATACAATAATGGCATAAGCAGATATGTAAAGGTTCTTAAATCATCAATGTTGCCACATTAGCTCTACTTTTGTCATTTCCCTCTTCTGTTCTGGAAGGACTCTGAAGCTTGGAACTTAATATCACATTTTGAATTAAAGGTAAGTACAATGACAGTTGCTCTCCTCATTTGGGTACATTTTTCCATTTGATACACCAGCCTGTCAAGAGCATAGTAATTTATCATACTTTCATAATTATCTCTTCCTGTAAATAAGGCCCTCACTAACTAGAATATTCTAAATTAAATTGCTGATAATGCATTAGTAGAAACAACAAGATGTTTTTGTTTATTGCTGAGTTTTAAGTGATTGAAAACATTTAATTATTGGCATTTTCCAATTTCACCATGCCCTGAAGACTAATGGAATGTGGCATGGTATAATAAATACAAACATAATATTATCTAATTATGTTACATTAAGAAAAATGAGAAAATGTTCTTTTGTTTGGATGGCATCAATGTCAGTGAGGCTTGAAATACTCAGAGTGCCACACTTGCCTCAGGCCCTGCATGGCCACAAGGCTCTCTCCTTGAGGAAAGAGAACAGTGCCTCACCTGACCACTCCATTAATGCATCCCCACTCATTGCTTCCTGGACGTCTTTATAAGCAGTTCTGAACCTACTTAGGTGACCTTTGTCCTATACACAGATTATATGGAGAGATTCTTTGCAGAAATTAATTGTTTTTTCTAATTCTGTGAAGTTATAATGAATTTTTAAAATACTAGTAAAAATTTTACTACTGTTAGTATCACTACTAACTGCTAATAAAATAAAATAATGACACAAGGAGAAAAATTTCCTATTCTGTATGCTAAATACCATCACTCTGAAATAAATGAATCATTGTTCTAACTTAAATTCTGGAATGAAAGCAAGGAAAGAATGAACTAGTTTGCAGCTTTCTTTGGAAGCACAGGCACCCAACCTCTGCTTTCTCCAGGCTCTGCAGAAGCTCTCATGAGCTGGAGGAGCTGTAGGGAGAAAGAAGTCCTATCTTCCCATGAAGACACTATTGGGAGCATCTACACACTGGGCTACCCAAGGCCTGACTTGGACCTATGTGTTTCATCATGGAATCATTCCCTACTTGATGCCAAGGGGTGAATGAACTAATGTTTGAGACATGTCTTGAACAATTTATTTTTATTTTTTTGCCAAATAGTCTTGTAAGGTTTAATCAAATATTTTCATATAATATATTTCGATCATATTCTTCTCCTTGAATGCCTCCCAGATTCTCCCCAGAGACTGTTGCAAAAAAAACCCTGTTTTCTAATTCATCTACTCCTGTATTATTATTATTAAAATATTAAATCATTAAATATTATTAAAATTTTATTTAAATTTAATATTATTAAAATAATTTTTATTATTTAAATTATTAAATATTATTAAAATAATAACAATTTTAACATTCAAGCACTGAAATTAAACTAAGCAATATGCCCAAATCCAGGTTCCCACATCTAAGAACCTGGAATCAGCTGATCACTGACTCCTGAATCTTCATGTCACAGTACACTGTGCTGTTTCTCACAGTAATGATGCTCACTACCAAACTCATTAAATCCAGTGTTTGGGGTCATTTCATACCATACATCATTAGGATGCCTGATATAAACAGAAAGAAGAAAAGCTGGCTTTAGAAATTCCACAGGTTTGCTTCTCATTCATTCTCTCACTGTCTCCTAAATAGTTCTATACATAAACATGAGAACTGATGTATAAACAGCATGAAAACTTACTGAAATTCTCAGCAAGTGTTCATTCCAAGACTCGCAAAAGAAACACCAGTTCCATAATTTTGAACCAATTTTGAGGCAAGCTTTAATTAAGTACTGACCAGAAAAAAAAAAGGCCTCTGGTCAGGTCCACCCCTGGTTTGCCAGCCAGTGGTGATGAGTCATATGTTGTAAGGGCTTTTAAAGGACAAAACCCACAATTCCTTGCATTTCCTCTCAGGTCCAATCAGGGGCAAGCATACATCCTTGGCGCCCAACGTGTTGGCAAGAGTTTCCACCTAAAACCTGATAAAAAAAGATTCTAAAACAGAGCTAAAAACAGCTTCCTACTTGTCTCTCTCAAGTTAGTGGCAGCCTGCCGGTTTGAGCTACTATGGCAGGTTCCTGGTGTGTGAGGCTGACCTGCAGTGTGGCGGGAATGAGGAGTCTACAAGCGGCACTTTACTCTGCTGCATGGTAGATTTAGCCTTTGCTAGTTTAAAAAAAAAGTTTCTGGGCTATGTACTGCTTTGATAGAACTGGTTCTGATAGTTGATGGTACACATGGCTCCAGACCCAGAGCTGGTGGTAAACTGTACCACCGCCATGTTGGGAAGCTGAGGTGGGCGGAGCCAGCAGCCTCAGTGATGTTTCAGTCTTAGAAAGATGGATATTACACAGAGAATCTGGTTTATGTTGTCTTTGGGGTTTTTAACTACAGAAAAAGATTTGATCATAAAAGCTGTTGAGTTAAACAAATATGTAAATTTTAAAGGTACCTTGACTTCAAAATTTGGATATAAGGATATGTTGCTTTGGAAAAGAGTCTCTGCTTTTATTTCCACAGAAAGCCAGAGGCTGTGGATTTGTTCCAGATTAAGATACATCAGGTTTGATCAGTCAAGACCACCTGAAAGGTCTCCGATGACACCATGGCCCAGATGATCCGACATCCAGAATGGTTTCAAGGCAACTGGCTCAGAAGTTTACGCTCACGGACTACTCCATAATCCTAAAATTTTCTTTATGTCCCCATAAGATACAGCGCCCCCCTCCAGCAGGAAGTAGTAAGAGAAACTATGCCCAATTTCCCAGCTGGCTTTGGAGATGGAATTGGCTCACTCCTTCTCTAAACCCAAACACATTGTTAAAAGAAAAGGTTAAGAGCTTCTTGTGTCCCAATTCAGAAGAGCCCTCTGGTATGGGACAGAGAAAAACCACTATTTTATTTAAAACAGGTTGATTATAAATACAATCTCTTTTTAAAAAAGAAAAGGGGATATGATATAGATATAACAGGATAAAAGGGTAGATTAAGGAACTTACTTCTAAAGAGCAACAACTTGTTTAAAATGTTTTACATTGGTATAGATTTTAGTCTATTGATACAAACTTAAAGTTAATTTTGTTATACTGTGTGTATATTTCTACTCGTGTTTAAGGTATTATGTTTGTATAGCTCATTTAAAATTGTAATGGATAATTAAAAATAGTTTAATAATTGGTCATCTATGATAATCATACTCGTAGCCATGTTAGTTAAGTCTTCTAGGTATACACAGAGATATTTCAGATAGATAGGTAATCTTCAAACACTTCAAAGGTCTACAGAATATGGCATTTAAAATATTTTTAAAATTTAGACTTTCTAGACAGTGAGACATGTCTGCTCCTGGCAGCACCAATTTACTTCAGAGAGGAGGATGGGCATTGAAGACACTTCATATGGAGTTTATCTTCACCTTGGCAAAAATAGCCATTTGGGCAAGAAACTGTTCTTTCCTGGACTGCTTGATTGACTGGACGTGCAGGACCCATAGAAAGATGACCACTGAACTTTGCTTGACAAAACGGTCCTTCAGGTTCCTGCTTCACAGAGGAAACTGCCAGACGTTCTACAGGACACTGAGAGAAGTGACCAAGAGACTCTAGCCCTGTGGGCTGAAGACAAATGCCCCAACTTTACAAAGGAATATTAGGTGACTATCCAGTCTGCCAGCTGTCTCTGTCTACCTTACAAGACTCCCAAAAGTTGCTTGGATCCTTCTCCTAGTTCTCAGGTAATATCATATCCTTCTGAGGTCTTTGATGAAGTTGAATACTAGATAGTTATAATTTCCTCAATTATGATAAAAGATAAGTTAGATATAAAACCTTGGACTCACAAATATAAGATAGATAGGATATCTTCTTTAATATTGTAACTGTAATTCTTGCTTGATAACTGTTTTGTTATATGTAATTTTACTATGTAAAAGTTAAAACCTTCCTTTAAAAAAAAAGAAAAAGAAAAGGGGAAGTGCTGTGGATATCACTCTGTGGAAATAAAATGCTGATTGGCCAGTAGCCAGGCAGGAAGTATAGGTGGGAGAAGCAGAGAAGACAATTCTGGGAACAGGAAGGCAAGGCAGAGAGATTGCAAGCCACCGCCATGAGAAGCAAGATGTAAGGTAGTGGTAAGCCATGAGCCACGTGGCAAAGTATAGATTAATAGAAATGGGCTAAATATAAGAGTAAGAGCTAGACAACAGTAGGCCTGAGTTAATGGCCAAGCAGTTTAAATAATATACATGTCTGTGTATTTATTTTATAAGTGGGCTGTCTAACAGGGCTTGGCAGGGGCTGGAGAGGTCTCCAACTACACATCCTGACATATTTCCTGCCTATGTACCTGCTGCACATATGTGATCAAGCACATCGAGTGGAGATGGGTCAAACAAACTTGTTTAGGGGAGTAAAAAACACATAGCTTTGTTATTTCCCAAGAACTACAACTCCAAGAATTCCAGGTAGTTACCTTGTTCTTCGAAAGTTGGGGCTTACAGGTTAACATTGGTTCTTACATAAGAATATGGTAACAACCCACAGCCCAAGCTGATGACACCAAGTGTTTGTGTGTCTGATTTATTATTACAATTCTTCCATCATAGCAGATTATGATTAAAAACACTTTGTATATTGTTTCAGTGTTTTTTTAAATCAAATAAAGAAGATAATTATCTTTCTAAAATATTCAAATGACTATTCACAAATAAAACATGGAGCATTGTCTTTTCTCCAAATAAAGCTCATGCCAGCATAACTGTGCAATACAACTTTTCCTTACACTTTATTTACCTGTCTATTGCATCCATCTTGATAAGCTTGTTTCTGGATATAAATGCATAGACATAGAGAAAAGTGAAGTAAAATATTCTAATAAGTATTGAAGATAAAGAATTTGCTCTCTGTTTGCCCAAACCAATAACCCAGTCTCATCTCCAGTACTACAAAAACAACAACTACAGTCTTCCCTCCCCCCCCATATTTCCTATGGATCCCACAAACCATCCCCTCCTAACCTCCCTTCTCCCACGAACCCTACTCTGTCAGGCACCCTCTGCCAACCCAAGGGCAGCTCTTCTCAGGGCAACAAGTAGGCTGAAGTCAGATCCACACCCCTCCTCCTGCTCCTGAGATCTTCCTCCCACACTCATCCAAATCTGTGTAACAGAAAACCTGATGCCATCTTGCCTTCCTCTCTGACTTCATCCCCATGGAAGCACAAAGACCTTTTCCTCTAACCTTCCTTCCCCCTACTCATCCCAGCCTCCAACACCAGCAGTCATTCCCTGTGAACATATCAGCTGAACAATCTAGGAAAATGAATGACACACAGCCATCGGACTCATGAAAATTCAGAGGGGGGACAGAAACCAAGGCAAAACACCTGACTAACAAAGACATATCTAAAAGTCAGCAGCTAGACCTTTAATCACCCCAAGCCCAGATGCAGAGACCCCAGCATAAAATGAAAATCAACAACAACCAAGGTAATACATCTCCACTAGAGCCCACCTGTCCCATCATAGCAGACCCTGAATATCCCAACATAGTTGAAGCACAAGAAAGGACATTAAGCAACTATTAGGAAAATAATAGAGGCCCTTAATGAGGAAATGAATAAATCTCTTAAAGAATTTCAGGAGAACACAAACAAAGAGTGTAAGGAAATGTATAAACTATTCAAGACCTGAAATTGGAAACAGAATCAATTAAACAAAGCCCAAACTAAGGGAATTCTGGAAAACAAAAATTTTAGGAACTACAGAGGCAAGTTTCACTGACAAAATACAAGAAATGAAAGAGATAATCTTAAGCATTGAAGACATAATAGAGTAAATGAACACATTGGTCAAAGAAAATGTTAAATCTAAAAACCCCTGACACAAAACATCTAGGAAATATGGGACACTATGAAAAGATCAAACCTAAGACCAATAGCTATAGAGATGGAAGAAACGCAGCTCAAAGGCCCAGAAAATGTTTTCAGCCACATCGGAGAAGAACATTTTCCTAACCTACACAAGGACACACCTATAAAGGTACAAGAAGCATGCAGAACAGCAAAAAGATTGTACCATAAAAGAAAGTTCCTTTGTCATATAGTAATCAAAACACTAAACATACAGAACAAAGAAAGAATATTAACTGATGCAAGGGGAAAAGACAAAGTAACATATAAAGCAGACCTATTAGAATTACATTTGACTTCTCAATAGAGACTAAAAGTCAGAAGGGCCTAGACAGATGTGCTGTAGACTCTATGAGACCACAGATGCCAGCCAGGCTACCAAAGGCATCAAAAATTTCAATCACCATAAATGGAGAAAATAAGATATTCCAGGATTAAGATAAGTTTAAACAATATTTTTCTACAAAACCATCCCTACAGAAGATGCTGGGAAAAATCCAACCAAACGAGATTAATAATATACATGAAAACATAGGAAACACCAACAAAATTTAAAAAGTGAAACACACACACACACACACACACACACACACACTTAAACACACTACCACCACTACCAACATCAAAAAACAGGAATCAAGACTTATTGATCATTAATGTTTTTCAATATCACTGGTCTCATTCCCCAATGAAAAGACACAGATTGACACAATGGATGCAAAACCAGGATCCATCCTTCTGGTGCATCCAAGAAACACACCTCAACATAAAGGATAGACAGTGTAAAGGATTGGAAAAAGATATGCCAATAAATGGACCTAAGAAGCAAGCTGGTGTAATATCCAACAAAATAGATTTCAAACCCAAACTAATCAAATGAAATAAAGAAGGATGCTACATACACATCAAAGGAAAAATCTACCAAGATGACATTTCAATTCTTAACATCTATGTCCCAAAGACAAGGGCAGCCAAATTTGTAAGAGAAATACTACTACAGATTAAATCACACATAAAACCTAACAAACACATTGATAGTGGGAGATGTCAATACCCACTCTCACCAATGGACATATCATCCAGACAACAATTAAACAGAAATACTGGAGTGGATTGACATTATAAACTAATTGAAGCTACAAGGTATCATCAGAACATTTTACTAAAAATTAAAAGAATATAACTTCTACTCTGTACCTCACAGAACATTCTCCAAAATAGGCCATGTACTCTATTACAAAGCAAATATTGAAACATACAAGAAAATGGAAATAACCCCCTGCATCCTATTGGACCACCACAGATTAAAGTTGGATATCAACAAGAGAAACAACAGAAAGCTTAAAAGCTCACAGAAAGTGAATAACTCTCTACTAATTGAACAAATGGTCAGGACAGAAATTTTTAAAAAATGAATTGAAGACTTTCTAGATTTAATGAAAATGAATACAAGGCATATCCAAACTTAATGGACACATTAAAAGTGGTGCAAAGAGTAAACTTCATAGCATTAAGTGCCTACAAAAAATAAATGAACAATGGAGAGATACCATGCTAGCAAATTAACAGCATGCCTGAAAACTATAGAACAAGCAGAAGTAAACACACCCAAAAGGAGTAGAAGGCAGGAAATAATAAAACTGAGAGTTGAAATAGCTAAAATAGAAACAAGAAGAGCAATACAAAGAATCAACAAAAGAAAGATTTGGTTCACTGAGAAACTCAATAAGATAGACAAACACCCAAAGTAACTGAAAAACACAGAATATCCAATTTAACAAAATTATAAATGACAAAAAGAAAACATAACTACAGACACGAAGAAAATATAGAGACTTGTAAGGATATACATAAAACATCTATATTCCAAAATACTGGGAAATCTAAAAGAAACAGATCATTTTCTTGATAGATACCACTTAACAAAGTCAAATCAACATCAAATCAACATTTAAAAAGACCTATAACACCCTAGTCCCTAGTGTAATAAAAGCAGTCATTAAATGTCTCCCAACTAACAAAGAAAAAAAAGCCCAGGACCAGAAGGTTTTAGTGCAGAATTCAACCAGACTTTCAAAGAAGAGTTAAATTCAGTACTCCTCAAATTATTCTGCAAAACAGAAACAGAAGGTACATTGCAAAATTCTTTTTATTAGGTCACAGTAAGCCTTCTACTTAAACCAAATAAACAAAGAAAGAAAATTACAGTTTCCCTTCTTAACATAAATGCAAAAATACTCAATAAACACTTGCAAACAAAATCCAAGAACATATAAAAAGGATCAATCAACATGGCCAAGTATGCCTTTTTCCAGCAATGCAGGAATGGTTCAACTTACAAAAATCTGTCAATGTAATCCACAATATAAACAAACTGAAAAAAAAAATTAACATCTCATTGGATGCTGAAAAAGCCTATGACAAAATCCAACACCCTTCATGATAAAGGTCTTGGAGAGATCAGGAATACAAGGGACATACCTAAAAATAATAAAGGCAATTTACAGCAAACCTATAGCCAACATCAAATTAAAGGCAGAGAAACTCAAAGCAATTCTACTCAAATGAGGAACAAGATAAGGCTGTCCACTCTCTCCATATCTATTCAATATAGTACTTCAAGTTTTAGCTACTACAACAATAAGACACTGAACGATATCAAATGAATACAAACTATAAAAAAGTCAAAGTATCATTTTTTGCAGATGATATGATAGTATATATAAGAGACCCTAAAAACTTCACCAGGAAAATCCTACAGCTGATAAACACTTTCAGCAAAGTGACTGGATACAAAATTAACTAAAAACAAAACAAATAAAAATAATCAAAGGACAAAGGGACTGAAAAAAGATGAGGTAAGCAGCATCTTTCACAATAGCCTCAAGTAATATAAAATATCTTGGGGTAACTCTAACCAAGCAAGCAAAAGACTAGTGTGGTAAAAACTTTAAATCTTTAAAGAAAGAAATTGAAGACAATATCAAAAGATTGAAAGATCTGCATGCTCATGGATTGGTAGGATTAACAGAAAAAAATGGCCATCCTACCAAAAGCAATCTACAGATTCAGTGCAATCCCCTTCAAAATTCAACACAATTCTTTATGAATCTTGAAAGGATAATTCTCAATTTCATATTGAAAAGCAAAAACAAAAAACAAAAAAACAAACAAACAAAAAAAGCAGAATAGTTAAAACAATCCTGAACAATAAAAATAACTGCTGGATGTCTTACCCTTCTCAATTTCAAGCTATACTATAGAGCTTTAGTAATAAAGCTATGTTGATCAATGGAAGTAAATTGAAGACCCAGACGTAAGTCCACATACCTATGGATATCTGGCTTTTGGTAAACGATGCAGAATTATTCACTGAAGAAAACATACCATCTTCAACAAATGGTTTTGGACAAACTTGATGTCTATATGTAGAAGAATGCAAAAACATGCTTATCTTCCACCCTGCATAAAACTCAAGTCCAGGTGAATCAAAGACCTCAACATAAAAACAAACACCCTGAACCTGATAGAACAAGTGAGGACTAGCTTCAAACTCATTGGCACAGGAAACAACTTTCTCAACAGAACACCAGTAGTGAAAGCAGTAATACTAACAGTTGATAAATGGGACCTCATGAAACTGGAAAAACCTTCTGTAAGGCAAAGGACACCATCAATGGGACAAAGAGAAGCCCACAGAATGGGAATAGACTTTTACCAACTCCATATCTGATAGAGGAATTATATACAATCTAAGTAAAGAACTCAAGAAACAAACAGGCTATTCAAAGAGCAACATGGACACCAACCCAGGTGACCTATAGTTGACATACAATCTGTCCTGCTAGCAAGATGTACTGGGGAAATGGTGGCTTAGAACTTGTGAGAGCGATCAACTAATGTCTGGTTTAACTTGAAGCCCACACAAGAAGGAGCCCATACCCTTCACTGCCCAAAGGGCCAGGAACCAGAGACTGGATAGCCCAGAAACCTAGAGTAGAACCAAACATAACTCCATAAAAAGATAAAAAATCAAGGAAATCATTCCTATATATTCTACTATAGTCATAAAGTATTGGCTTGTTCAGTCACCATCAGAGAGGTTTCCTCTCGCAGCTAATGGGACAGAATGCAGAGACCCACAGCCAGACAGTATGCAGAGAGAAAAATCTAAATTGGAGGTCTCCATCTGGTCCCTTCCCTTAGAGACTAGGCAACCTGTGGAAGATGGGGAGGAAAGATTGTAGGGGTCAGAGTGGATGGAGGACACCAAGAGAACATGCCCCACTGAATCAATTAAGCAGAGCTCAAATGGGCTCACAGAGATGGAAGTGACAAACACAGGGCCTGAAATGGTCTGCACCAGGTCCTCCATGTATATGTTATGGTTGTTAGCTTGGTGTTTTTATGGGAGTCCTAACAGTGGTAGTGGGTGTGTCTCTGACTCTTTTGCCTTCTTATGAGATTCTTTTCCAACTATTGAGTTGTCTTGTCCAGCCTCAATATGAAGGCTTTTGTCTTGTCTTATTGTATCTTGTTTTATCTTGTTTGGTTGTTGTCTCTTGGAGACCTGCTCTTTTCTGAAGAGGAAATGCGGGGGGGGGGGGGGGGGGAGTGGTTTAAGTGGAGATGGGGAGGAGTGGGCAGAGCAGGGAGGAGTGGAGGGATGGGAAACTGGTTGGGATGTACTGTATGAGAGAAGAATCTATTTTCAAAAAAAGAAAAAAAGGGAAGGAAGGAAGGAAGAAAGTAAGGAAGGGAGGGAGGGAGGGAGGGAGGGAGGGAGGGAGGGAGGAAGGAACCAAATAAATAATCCCACTAGAAATGAGGAACAGCTCTAAACAGAAAATTTTCAGTTGAGAAAGCTCAAATGACTGAGAAACAACAACAACAAAAAATGTTCAGCATCCTTAGCCATCATGGAAATGCAAATCTAAATGACTCTGAAATTTCATCTTACACCTGTCATAATGGTTAAGATCAATGACATAAGTAGGAACTCATGCTGGATAGGTTGTGGAGCAAGGGGTACTCTCCTCCATTGCTGCCATTGCTGCAGGGAGTTCAAATTTGTACAGCCACTACAGAAATCAATATGGTGGTCCTTCAGAAAGCTGAAAATCAATCTACCTCAAGACTCAGCTGTAACACTCTTAGGCATATACCCAAAGGATACTCCATCCAAAAATGAGCATACTTGCCTAACCATGTTCATTGTGACTTTATTTGTAACAGCCATAAGTTGGAAACAACCTACATGCCCCTCAACAGAAGAATGGATAAAGAAATTGTGGTATATTTATACAATGGTGTATTACTTAGTGGTTTCAAAAATGACATCATGAAATTTACAGGCAAATTGATAGAACTAGAAAAATCATCTTGAATGAGGTAACACAGACACAGAAAGATAAATATAGCATGTATTCATTTATAAGTGGATATTAGCTCTTAAGTAAATCATAACCAAGCTACAACACATAAACCCAGAAAGGGTAGGTAAAGAGGAGATATCTAGGGGTAATGAATGTTCCCAAGAGGGGGAAGTAAATAGATTTAATTGGTGGACTGAGGGTGGGTGGGGGCAGAAGGAGGGGAGGTAGAAGGAAAGAGTACAGGGAAAGACAACTGGATTGGGAGGGGCACTTTGAGCATGGGAGTGTGGAAACCTAGTACAATGGAAACTTCCTGGAATGTATGAAGGTGATCCTAATGAACACTCCTCAGAGCGGTGTTTGCGCATCTCTACTGGCCATCTCTTGTAGCCAGTTGAGGCTTCTAGTGGCGGGACTAGGATGCACTCAATTGAATTGTTGGCCAAGGGGGTTCCATGAAAATCCCCCCAAAACCCAGGCTGTTGCTAAGACAAAATGTTGCTCTCCACAAACTGACAGCAGGGCCCCATTATTAAGGATTGCACCCATATAACAACTATTGAACATGGGGAAGTCATTTCTTGTACCTGTTTGGAGCTCTCATCCCTATGTTGCAGTATCTTTGATGTGGGAAGGTACTCTGCATGCTACTGAAAGTCAAAGATGGATACCAAGCCTGCCACAAAACCTTGACCCTCAATCTATCCTGCCTGCATGATATGATTGGGTAATGGTGGAACAGTCAAGTAGCCAACAATTGAACCTATGTCTGTTTTGACTTAAAATCCACTCCATGATATCCTATATCTGACACTGCATGAACAACCAAGAATCAAAGACTAGATATCCCAGGGACCTAAGGTAAAATCTAACACTACTGTTCAAAAAATTAATAAAATGATTCCTAATGATATACTGCTATACTCATAGATCAGTCCCTTATCCAGTCATCATCAGAGCGGCATCCTTCGGCAGCAGATGGGAACAGATGCAGAGATCCACAGCCAGTAATTATTCAGAGAAAGAGTATAAATGGGAAGTTTCCATAAAATTCCTCCCCTTAGAGCTCAGGGAATCCAACAGAAGAAGTGGTAATAGCATAAAAGCCAGAGGGGATGGAGAATACCAGGAGAATAAGGCCCTCTGTCAACCAAGCAAGGCACATATGAGCTCCCAGAGACTGAAGCAGCAAGCACAGGGCCTACATGAGTCTGCACCAGGTCCTCTGCATACGTATCATAGCTATTACCTTCGTATTTTTATGGGACCCCTGACTGCCAGAATGAGTGGGTTTATGACTCCTGTGCCTCCTCTTGGCCTATTTTCCTTCTGTTGGGTTATGTCCAATTTCAGTATGAAAGTTTTTGCTTCATCTTTTTATGTTTTGTAGTGTTTGGTTATCTCTTAGAAGCCTGTTCTTTTCTAATGAGAGGCAGAAAGGGAGTGGATCCAGAGGGGAGGGGAGTTGGGGGAAAACTGGGAATGTTAGAAGGAAGGGAAACTATAATCAGGATATACTGAATGAGAAAATCTATTTTTTAATAAAAGAAACTTAAGGATTTGTCAGCTCAAATTACTCAAGTAAATGAAGTATTTTTCTATATGTTGAAGGCAAACGTATTAAGAAGAGGAGGTAGTAGTTTCCATCATATCAATTAAGATGGATAGGTGTGTTATTTGATGTAATCTTCCTGCTAACAGCTATTTTTCTACTGACCACATGTGCTGCTATTGGTTAATTTACTTCACTGTGATTAATTTGTTCAAGCTCTTTAGATTTATTGCATGTGGTTTATCTTATCAGTAGAAAATGTAATCGTGAGATAAATTAATAGAATTCAATTGAAAACAAGAAATAGTCTTCAAAAACAGGCATAATTAATGAGAGTTCTGTGGTTTCAAAAAAAAAAGTATAATGGAAAATAATAACATTCATACAAATGTGACTTTTATTTTTCCAATAGTATCTCCTTGTATAATCAAAGCCAGGCTTGAATTTGCCTCAGCCTCCAGAGGGATGGGATTACAGGTTTTTCTAACATATCCAAAATCCTATACAATTTTACAAATATGTTGTGTTGTTATCTGTGAATAGATCAAATTAACTTCAGAAGCAATATTTATTTGCAGTTATGTACCACTTTCAGGTATGCGCTTGATATATTTTTTGCATGCTAATATTCATACTTTGTATAAAAATGTTTTCTTATATATAAATTGAGCTTGTATGGAAATTGAAATATAATAAACACACTGGGAAAGATAATTAAAAGTCACATTCATTTTGGATTACATTAGGAAATTATAAAACTTTGCATGAATTGGGGATATAAAAGACAGATACTCTTCAGAAAATCTAATTGAAAGGTTAAAGTTAGGATATTTTGGCTAGCAATCAGTAAAACAAAATTAGTTGAAATCTCAGTATAAATTTCAGTCATACATAGTGGATAAACATTTAAAAGTACAAACACCTCATAGTTAGAAGAATTCAATGCATTACATCCATGGAAAAACTTTCATGATTGGAATCTGTATATGCTGAAAGAAGACAGGGCTACAAAGTCCTGACAGCACACAGGAGTCAAAGCATGGGGCCTTGGCTTATACAAATACAAAGGGACATTGTTTACAAAGTATATTATCAATAATATTGAGAGTAACCTAAAGGGAAATATTTTATTACTCTCATAACTATGAACTTAGATTAGCTAATGGAATCCTAGAAACCTTGTAAACATCTTCAGAAAAAAAAAATCAAAATGTACTTAATATGGTCCTCTATCTCTTGATCAGAAGCATACAGTTTATTCTGGAAACAGTTTGCAACACAGTATTTTCTCAATGGGATACATTGTTCTATGTTTGCAATATGGATAAAGACTCATAGAAGACAGAGAAATTCATTTGAAAACACTTGTAATACTGAAAATAATTGATTGCAAGACAGTGGAAGTGGGGTACAAACTAAGAAAGAAATTAGAATTCTTTCAGACATTATCCAGGATTATGTGAACTACATAGTTTGTGACTTTACAAAAATAAGAGGAGGGGAAAAAAAAAAGCCCAAAACAAGAGTATGACTACACAATAGATTTGTTCCATTAAATTCCAAATGTGTATTTCCAACTATCTACTCTCAGAATGTATCCTGACAATCCATCCTGACTTTCCAAAACAGCTCTGTGTTTTAGAGCTTCCTACTATCCAGTCCACACCCATCCCCTGTCTGTTTCCCTTTCTCACCTAAATTGATGCCTGGCTTTCCCACCTGATTCTTATTTGGCCTCATGGAAAAAAGCCCCTAACACATCTTGTAAAGCTCCTCTGTTTTCACTAAAGCACAGGAATAGCTTGCAAGTGAGTCGAGTATTTGAGTAACAGCTTTGTTGTTAAAAAGGTAAAAAAAAAAAAATCCTTGTGAGTGTGAGTGAGTGCATTAGAGAGGAAGAGAGAGAGACAGAAGGAGAGAAAGGTAGGGAAGAGGAAGAGTGGTATAGACAGAAGGGACAAATGGAAGGAGAAATATGACAACCGACTTCAGCAATATTTGCTTAAAATTGTGTACTGCTTCCAAGTATATGCTTGATATATTTATTTTTGGGTAAAAATTTCTGTCATTTAATGTCAAAATGAAAATAAATATAAGTATGGAGAAGAATATAGATTAAATGACACACAAAATGCATTAGACTCTGTGGTAAGTATAAGAGTAACAGACAGGTACTAATGAAAGCAAATTGTGGTTTTTCTGGTCATCATCATCCCAATGATATTGTCAAAAATATAATAAGAATCTATGTATAAATAGGAAATTTTATTAATATTACTAAAAATAATAAATCACCTAAGATAAAATTGCATATGAAATATTGAAGAGCATGATAAAATACTACAAAACTACTCAGAACACAAAAAAACAAGACTCAATAGATTACATATCATAATTAAAAACTGAGCACTATAAATATATTGACTTTAAGCCGGGTGGCAGTGATGCATGCCTTTAATCCTAGCACTCAGGAGGCAAAGCCAGGTGGATCTCTGTGAATTCAATGCCAGCCTGTTCTACAGAGTGAGATCCAGGGCAGGCACCAAAACTACACAGAGAAACCTTGTCTCCCAAAACAAAAACAAAAAAAACAAAAAGAGAGAAAGGTTGACTTTACTTTTTATATTTTAATATATTAATAATTAATTCTTAGAGATTTTTTATGTGTGACCATTATGTACTTGGGAGATATCTTCTCTCAGGTCTTCTACATGCCCTACTAAATTTCATGGCCTGATTTTTATTTTTTAAATAAACCACTGAGTGTAATCAGTGCTTTGTATGCCAATAGATATTGAGTCAACTGGAACTTGGGCAATTTAGTATCACAACCCTGAAGAAATAGGACCCTCTCTTCACAAGCAGCCATCAACTGCCAATAGGAGTTCATGAGTCTCTTCCCCATTGATGCTGCAATGTTAAGTAGCTTGAGCTTGTGCTAATCTTTTAGAGACAGCCACAGTTGCTGAGAGTTCATGAGTTCAAGCATCTGTCATGACCATAAGTCATGTCACAGCAGACTTCTCCAATCTCTAGCTTACACATTCTCTTAGCTCTCTCTTCTTCAATGATCTCTGAGTCTTAAAAAAAAAAAAATAGGATAATACAGATGTGACACCGAGAGCTTGGAACTCCACTATCATTATTTCCAGTTGGACTAATTGTGGGTCTCTGTATTAACCTTCATCCACTACAAAAAGGAGCTTCTCTGATGATGGCCTGAAACTTTCACTAATCTGTGGATACAAAGGTAAGTATTTAGAAGGCAGTTTGATCTATATTAGTTTAGCAAAATAAAAATAGTAGGTTCTTTCCTAGGGCCTGTGACTTCGCCAACCATGGATTCATGGTCAGGTTTCATCCTGTGGAGTGGGACTTAAATCCAGTCAAAAATCGTATGATATATCCAAGGCCTCCCATGGGGAGGCACATTCAGTAGAGGCAAGTCCAAGCCCTTCTATCTGCCTCAAGGCTGCATGTGATGTCCCATCATGGATAGTGGGCTCCAAAAAGTCTGCTTATGAACCAGGGATGGATTCTGATTATACCGCCAGGGAACCCCCCCAAGCAGCTCAAGCTACACAGTTGTCTTGTCATGCAGAGGGCCTGGTCTATTCCCATGCAGGCTCTATAGCCATTGACCCAACTTTCATGAGTTCCCACTAATTTGGTTTGGTCATTTCTGCAGGTTTCTCCATCATGAACCTGATGGACTTGCTTGTAGAATCCCTCTTTTTCTCCTTGACTGGACTCCTAGAGCTCTGCCTGGTGTTTGGCTGTCGATCTCTGCATCTGCTTCCATCAGTCATTGGAGAGAAGCTCTGTGATGACAGTTAGGGTATTTACTGATCTGATCACTGGGGTAAGCCAGTTCAGTTCAGGCACACCCTCTAATATTTCCAGTAGTCCAAGCTGGGGCCATCCTTGGGAATTCCTGGCAACTTCCCTTAGCACCGGGTTTCTCTCTCTCTATCCCCATGATGTCTCCCTCTATCTTGCTATCTCTTTCGTTGCATTTCCATTCTATCCATTAACTGCCCTTATATTTTTACAGATGTTGTGAAAGTGATCATAGCTGCTGTGAGTTCATGTGTGCAGAAGTCACGGTGTGCCCAGAGGACAGCATTTCACAGCTCTCCCGGAATCCTCTGTGGTTTTAGAATATTATTTTAAGATGTGTTTCATGTGTTAATGCTCTGTAACACATGTTTTTGTTAGGGTTCTGGAGAAGTCTCACAAGAGACCACCATCTACATATGCAATCAGCAAGAGTGTTCATTACTCCAGCATTGTGGGGCTGTCCATTCCACATAAAGGCAAAGGTGGTGACCCTAAGAGGAGCTCACAGCATCCTTTTGAGCTCAGCCAAGGGTGAGTTCCTAGGGCAGCTAGGTTGTTTTTATCTACAATTGGCTTAATAAGTAAGTGGCAATCATATTAGTACATTCCAATTGGCTATGGCTAGTCAGGGCCTAATTAGGGCTACATTTTTTTTCCCCATTTTGGGACAGCAGGGTCAAGTCCCAGGCTTTGCCCTTATTTGGTTATCTGCTGACTGTGGCTTAGGTCTCTTCATCCTTGCTGTCGGGGTATTGGAGATTGATTTTCCTTTGTTTGTGGCTCTTCCTCAGAAACTGCTTGCTTGATTCAAAGAAGCAGGGACCAAGGCCTAATAATTCTTAACTGAGTTATTAGGGCAGTTTGTCATGATGTTTGTCTGGCTCTCTCAGTTTTCATGATGCAAAGATGTGTTGCATTCTTTTTTTTCTTTTTCTTTCTTTTTTTTTTTTGTTTGTTTAGTTTTTTTGTTTTTTTGAGACAGGGTTTCTCTGTGTAGCTTTGTGCCTTTTCTGGAACTCACTTGGTAGCCCAGGCTGGCCTTGAACTCACAGAGATCCACCTGCCTCTGCCTCCAGAGTGCGAGTGCTGGGATTAAAGG
Organism: Onychomys torridus; assembly: GCF_903995425.1. NCBI lineage: Eukaryota > Metazoa > Chordata > Mammalia > Rodentia > Cricetidae > Onychomys > Onychomys torridus. Next base: position 58,865,698 of record NC_050445.1, read on the forward strand.
CATGTGCCACCACCACCCAGCTGTGTTGCATTCTTTTATACTGCATTTGTTTAACTCTGTGAAGCTGTGGTACTTTGCCTGTCTCAAACATTTGATTGGTCTAATAAATGGCTAAATGGCCAATGGCTTGGCAGGAAATGATAGGCAGGGCTGGCAGGCAGAAAGAATAAATAGGAGCAAGAGAAATCAAGAAGAGAGAAAAGAAGGGGCCAGCCACCCAGCCACACAGCCAGCCATGGATTAAGAGTGAAAGTAAGATTATAGAAGTAAGAAAAGTTGGCTAGAAATAAGACAAGCTAAGGCTAAGCATTCATAAGAAAGAATCAGCCTCCATGTGTGATTTATTTGAGAGCTGAGTGGCAGGCATCCCCCAAACCCAAAAGAGTTATAAAAAAAAAAAAAAGACTGCATTTTGGCATACCAACATGGGCTGTCTAATTACCATAGATAATAGAAAGCTTAAAATACAAAACAAAAACAAAAACAAAAACAAAGGATACAGCTCCCTTAAACTCTGCCAGCAGCAGAGCACTTAAACAGCCTTTTTCACATTAAATAGAAAACAAAACAAAACAAAACAACATTCTGGTTTTTGCATTCTTTGTGCATCCTTTTCTGAGATGTCTATAGAATCTTTAGGAGGACTGTTACAATTATGGCTGAGTACTCACTGTCAAATAGCCTCAACATTTTGAATAGTAATGAATCTCTGCATTAACCATGATGTACTATAAGAAGAAACTTCTTTGACCAAGGGTGGAAGATGCTCTAGTGTATGAATTTAGGCTTAAATATTTAAATGGAATGGAAACATAACCGTTTAGAAAAACAACATTAATAGGTTGTCTCCTAGGGTATATGACTTTCCTAGACTTGGGTTTTGATTGTGTTTGCAGTAGCAGTCATTAATTCTCTCCAATGAAGCCTGGCTACAGAGCCAGTCAACAGAATGGTTCACTATCCCCATGAATACTCTTACTACGATTGCACAGTGGATGCCCATTTCCAGGTAGGTCTGTTCTGTATCATACAAGGTCCAGTGCTAGGTAAGACATACCAGTGATTGTTTCTCCCCCAGATGCCTATGTAGCACCTTCTAAAACTATGAAAACTAGCCAGGAGTAGAAAAGTTTAAAGTCATGATGAGTTACCAAGGACAATGTCTGTATTACATGCTCTTTTTTTGTGCTTCTGGAATCTTCCTGAAATAATTCACAGAAAGGTAAATCATGCCTGGCATTGAAATTGCACTTAATAACTCATGTTCTGGGAGCAACATTGTTCGCTAATGTTTGATACCTCTGTTCAAACACACACACACACACACACACACACACACACACACACACACACACACGATTTATACATATAAACATAATATATAATGTATATTGCATATCATTTAAAATGTATATATAAAATAGCTTACAAAGTGGGGTGTCATAAACTTCTTCATAGGTCCTCAGTTTGGGTTTAATCTATTTTCTGCTCTCCTTTGCCCTCATGCTCTTATACTCATTTCTACTTAAACCCTAAATTCCTCATACCCCCTCCCCTGTTTCATTCATATCACATGCTTTCTACTATCCTCTTTTATTATCATTTTTACTTGGATTGCAAGATCATAGATTTCCAAGTTGCTTTTTTTGCTCACACTTCATTTTGGATAAGCCTTCTCCAGGGCCATTGTTTCTCTATCTCTATCACTCCACTGCTGCTTGAACTCTCCTGCCCCAAATATCCCCAGTCTTTATTTCATTTCATTTATATTCTACAATGTTTACTCTTTTCTAATGAAACTAAGAATTCAATTCAGTTCACTTCAAGATAAATACTAAAATTTCATGAGGAATATGAAAAACATAATTTTATAGCTCCTTTGACTTGTAAAGGATATAGAAAGGGGGAAAATAAATGGGGAAGAATTTCTCTGTCTTTACACTGCAATTTAATAAATAGGAATTACCATATAAATGAAAATGGATTAAGAAACACATATGTATAAGTTTATGCACATATAACCTGCATATAAATATGTATACTGCATAGATTCAGAATATGGTTTAGATCATTTCTGAAAAAAATAACTTAATATGTTATTTAATAAATGATGTTGGAAGGAATTCATCTGAACAAACATGGAAACAAAACAAAGTCAGGTCCTACCTTTGCTGTAAGAGTATTCTTGTGATGCTGTAGTTCAGTACAGATTGGGTGACTTAAACAATGGAGATCCTGGGGACTAGAATTCAGAATGGGGTGTTGTCAAGGCTGTTTTCTTTCTAATCCTCTTGGCTGTCCCTACAGATGACCATCTTATTCTTGAGTGTTCACATGCTCCCACCTTAGTGGATGTCTGAGACCTCATATCTTATTGTAGGAATACACTCATGTTGAATTATGGCCAACTTTTCTGCCCTCATTTTATCTTAAATACTGATTTTAAAGGCTCTAAATCCAAATGACAAAACATTCTGATCATAAGTTATTGACTTGAATTTCATAGGCTTAATCTGACCCACAGCATTAGTATACAATGCATTTGAAAAATATTAGGGTACTCAGTAATGTAATATGTAATCCCAGCACCAAACAGACCAAGGAAGGGAGATTTCAAATTTTTGTACACCTTAAAAAACACAGTAAAAGTACATGTCAGATAAACAAACAAACAATAATGACAATAATTAATAACAATTAGAAAAACTAGACCATGATCCTTTGGAACATAATGTATAGGTTTTAGAGATCCTATGAAGCCATTGAAATTATCATAAATTTTAGTAAGTAGGAGTCATGTGTGTACACTCATAATTAAGAAGCTTCATCTTTCAAAGCTTTGTAAAATAATCTATTTTAAAAGTTAACAATACTAAACTGGGATAATGTACAAATGATGTTTATATGATTTTGAGGCATATAAATTCTCATTAAGGACAATACTGAAAGTACAAGCCCCCAAGGAAAGTATAGATGGATTTGACTACATAAAATACTAAGTTATTGTTATGTAAAAACTGCTAACAACGTTAAAAGCAAAAGCCTTGGGAAAACAATTATTTCATAGGTGGAAAGTAGCATAAAATAGATATAAGTATATAGGTTGAAATGAAACATGTATCTTCAATGTTAGCCTATTGATTTCCAATAGAACACGTCTTCCAATTGTTTGCTTTAAAATGGAGATCACCAGAATATATAAAGAACTCAAGAAATTAGTCATCAAAATGCCCAACAGTCCAATTAAAAAATAGGCTATAAAACTAAACAGAGAATTCTCAACAGAAGAAGCTCAAATAGCTGAA